>NC_080681.1:81216726-81526738 GCF_030445035.2 Dasypus novemcinctus | reverse complement strand
AACGAACAAACAAATGAAAAAACCAGTTCAGGGAAGTTGATGTGGTTCAGTGGTTAAGTGCCGGCTTCCCACATACAAGGTCCTGGATTCAATCTCCAGCCCCAGTACCTAAAAGTAATAATAGGGAAGCAGATTTGGCTCAACTGATAGAGCATCCGCCTACCACATAGGAGGTCCAGGATTCAAACCCAGGGCCTCTTGGCCCATATGGTGAGCTGGCCCATGCACAGTGCAGCTGAGCAAGGAGTGCCGTGCCATGCAGGGGTGTCCCCCATGTAGGGAAACTCCACATGCAAGGAGTGCGCCCCTCAAGGAGAGCCAACCCATGTGAAAAAAAAAAGCACAGCCTGCCCAGGAATAGCGCCACACACTGGAGGGCTGACGCAACAAGATGACACAACAAAAAGACACAGATTCCCAGTGCCACTGATAAGAATGCAGGCAGACAGAAGAACACACAGTGAATGGATACAAAGAGCAGACAACGGGGGACAGAGGGAAGAGAAAATTTTTTAAAGTAATAATAATATATGAATGCCTCTATTTTACCACAATCTTGTCAATATTGGTGTTATATCTTCAATGTTTTAATTTTTAACCAACTGAGTCAATTCTACAGGTAATCTTCTTTCTCACAAAACATCAATAAAATGGGAACAAATAATTATGTTAAAGGTATAAACTTATGGTCAAAGAGAATGCAAGAGAAGTTGCCAGTGCATACATTTTTACAAGAAAGAGAAGTTAGTAGAGCTCAGAATGCTAAAATGTATGCTGTATGCCAAGGGGAGATTCCAAGTGCATGCTGAAAGAAGATTTCAGTGGGAAGCTATAAAACATAATAATAGTAGTAAAAATTGTGTAGTGTTTATTAGAGTCAGGCATTGTTCTGTGCATTTTACATACATGAACTCATTTATATATAAAAGAGTTTATATATTTATATGAACTCTTTTGAGGTAGGTAATATTAAATCCACCTTTTTACAAATGAGGAGATGGAGGCATGAGATTAAATAACTTGCCCAAACTCATATTGCCAAATTTCAAGCCCAAGCTATCTGGATCCAAAATGCATTCCATTAATTACTACAGTGCACTGCCTCTTGAAATAGGCTCAGTAATAGGAGACACAAAGTATTGAGGAAGACAGGGTTAAGGTGTAGGGATTAGTTGAAAATCTATATATGGAGCAGTTAGATTAGCATTTCTCTTCCCCAATTCTCCCAGCCAAGCTGCTACACCTTCGTACCCTATCATGAAACCAAAGATTTGATCTGAAAAAAAAGAGAATCTACTGAAAAGAGGGGAAGTGAATGTCTACTTATTGAATGGTGAAGCCCCTGACCCCCTTATCCTCCTCAGGTTAGAGTACTCTAGCAGTCAGAAATCATATCTGATTCTTCCATCTAAAGAAAGAAACTGGAGCCTGGAAAAATGGGCCAGCCTCAGAAATAAAGAACCATAAATACTGATATTTTGGGGTCCCCAGAAAATTGGTCACGTACCCTCCCTATTACCCTACAGGGAAGTCTGCCAATCAACAAATCTCTATTATTCATACAGGGCTCCAAATGGCTTTTTAGTCCCTCACAACTAAACGTGAAAGGCCACACAAGATGACCAGACATTTGGGAAAGACTCCAAGTGAAAGAAACCAAAAGAAACAAACAAACAACAAATGGAGCTCAAAAGAAAGAGACAAATTAGGGAAAAGAGTAAAAATTTAAATGATCATCAATATGCTTAGAGAGATAAGAATAGACATTGCATTAATGAAACAAAACTAGGATGCTTTCTTTAAAAAAAGAAAAAAGAAACAATAGGAGAATAAAAATTCATGGAAATTAAAAACATGAGAGCAGAATTTTTTTTTAGAGTCAGCAAAAGAGCTGAAAATTAAAGTTGAAGATATCTCCCAGAAAGCAGGACAAAAAGACAAAGAGTTCAACAGTAGAAGAAATAAGAAAATTGGAGGATCAATTCCAGGATGTACAACATCCAAACAATATAGCTTACAAAAAGAGAAAATAAAGAAACAAAGACAAGAAAATAAAGAGAGTATACAAGTAAAATTTCAGACTTCTGGGAATATGGCAGATTAGAAAGACATGGGACTCTCTCTCTAGAAAAGTAGCTAGAGGACAGGCAGAAATGACCTGGAAAAAATGTTCCAGGGTTTAGGATACCAGGGGAAGGTTGGGCACTGTCCAGAAAAGAGAGGACCACAGGAAAAGAATTTCAACAGAAAGACTGTGAGTGGAAGCTGCAGCTGCAGACACCGGTGCCCTTACCCTACCCTACAAGCAGACGATTTTTAATTTTCTGGCCTCTGGCCAGTGGGTATAGACAAAGGGGGTTGTAGGGATCCACCCCATCATCACCCCCAAGAAAGTCTGATTCAACTTCTGGCCCACAGATTTGGTCTGCTGTGTCCCAAGAGCACTTCCAGGTCAGATGGGGCTGCACCATTGCATACCATGGAAGTCTGCATGGAGCTAAAGAGATCCACCCACTCAAATAATTGCTGTACTGACTGGGCCTGGTTGTTAGGGACACAGAAGAGAGTAAAATTATTTTCTACCTGGGGACAAATGAGGGGACTGCCAGCAAAGGTTGGAGAATAGCCTCGGAGAAAGTTTGAATTGTGAGGCCCTTAGCCTCCTGGCAGGAAACTGGTCACATTGAGCTGCTCTGTGCTGCAGCAAACGCTCCATCCAGGCTTTGAACTAAGAAGAATGTTGAAGATCGCCATCTGCTGGCTGACTAAGGAAGTGCATCTGGGGGAATTAAAAGTAATGAGAGGCTTTTTCTGGTCTTCATAGCCTCCTTCCCCAAGGCCCTTAGATGCAGGTCTGCAACCCATTACTGGATCCAGGGCTAAGATTTGAGCAACTAACAGGGACAATCCTAAAGACATAGGACAGGTTGAACCAAGAGTCAAAGTACGCAGTAACAGTTTCTTGCCACAAAAGTCCTACAAAAGAAAGAGAAATTGTGCATCAGAGCAAACTCAGCATAATCAGATGCCTAGACATCAGCAAAAAATTACAACCCATAGTAAGAAAATGGAAGATATGGCTCAAGGAAACAAATATATCAAAGCCCTAGATATGACACAGGATTTGAGACAACAAATCACTGAGCACCATACAAATTTCCAAATCAAATTGAGTTGAAAGAAAATAAGACTAAAAAGATAAAGGATATCAAGAAGACACTAGAAAAAATAAATAAAATGAACCAAAAAAAGAAAAAAACATAGAAAAAAAATTTTGAAAGAAAAGAAGAAAAAGAAGACACTAGGCACACAAAGAAGAATTTGAAAACCTGAATAGAAAAATAACAACGTTCATGGGAATGAAAGATAGGTGAAAGGTTTGCCCTCATGCACAACTGAGCAGAGTCAGAGAGACAGATAAAGCAGATACAACCCCCAGATATTGGTTCCTTTGAGGGCTAAAGAGACCCATGGGAGTTATGGTCATGGCCGATGGGGTTAACTACCAGGGCAGATGGCCCCTCTTTGGAAATGGTGTTTATGTGTGATGAATCTGGACTCAGATGGGATCTCCCTTCATAAGACTTTCATGCTAATGTGCTGGAGGTGCAGTTAATGTTGGGGTTTAAGATATATTTAGGGGATTTGAATCTCTGGACTGACAATGTGATAGCCAGATCCTGAGCCTCAACAGACTCCAGCACCTACAATCTGATTTATTGGACTTACCACACTCAGCTAAGATGGAGTTGAAGAAGGACAACCACCACACCATGGAGCCTAGAGTGATTACAACTGAAAATGGGAGGATTGCATCCAGCATCCAGGTGGAATCTGAGCCTCCTCTTGACATAGAGGTGCAATGGACACAACCAATCCAATGTCCACATAGAAGAGGTGGCATTGGATTGGGAAAAGTGGACATAATGGACAAAGGGTATGGGGAAAGGCAGGAAGAGATGAGAGGTGGAGGCGTCTTCGGGACATGGAGCTGCCCTGGATGGTGCTTCAGAGGTAATCACCGGACATTGTAAATCCTCACAGGGCCCACTTGATGGAATAGAGGAGAGTATGAGCCATGATGTGAACCAATGTATATGAGGTGCAGAGGTGCCCAAAGATGTACTTACCAAATCCAATGGATGTGTCATGATGATGGGAACGAGTGTTGTTGGGGGGGGGAGAGGGGGGGTGGGGGGGTGGGGTTGAATGGGACCTCACATATATATTTTTAATGTAATATTATTACTAAGTCAATAAAAAATAAAAAAATTAAAAAAAAAAAAAAAAACACATTAGAGAACCAGCAAGATAGTGGTGGAGTAAGGAGCTCCTAGAGTTAGCTCCTGCTACAGGGCAGTTAGCAAACACCCAGAGCTATCTGAGCTAGCTGAAGCACCTGTTTCGGGGCTTCAGGAGGCCAGAAGGGCATCCTGCAACATCCTTGAAGGAATGGAAGTAGGACACTGCCCACCTGCAGAGAAGACTCCATGCCATGTAAGTAAGTAGAGCACTCCACGCCATGGAGGCCAGTGCCCATCATTCACTGGAGGCACAAGTTGCCTTGGGAGCTGTTCCACGGCTGGAATTGAAAGCTCCACTTCCCAAAAAGAGGGGAGGAAGAGACGGTTGGGCACCACCTTCAGCTCTGATAAGTAAATTCAGCGGGCTAAAGTATAATCCTGAGAATAGCTAAAGTTTGAGCCTGTCTAAGTAGAAAGAGTCCGGGAGCTGCCATCTTAACTCTGCATTTGGCACGAGGGGAGGCAGGGCAGACAGAATCACAGTGCTGGTGGGGACTGGTTTCTTTCCATCCAGGTCAGATTGCAGGTCTAGCCTAAGCCCCAGTACCACCTCTGACAGGAAGGAAGCTGCAGGGACCTGCACCAGGCTCTCTAAGCCGCAGAGGCCATTGGTGGTCCTACTCTGGTGGCACAAGCCACCCCAGGAGCTGTTCTGTGATTGAAATTAGAAGTTCCATTTCCCACAAACAGGGCAGGAGGAGGCAGTTGGCTGCCGATTTCAGCTACTGATTGGTAGGCTCAGATGGCTAAGGAATAACCCAAGGAACAGCTGGGGTGTGAATCTGTCCAAGTTGGAAAGGAAAGAGGCCAGTGACCACCATTTTGACTCTGCCCCCAGCCTAAGGGGAAGCCCAGCTGACCAAATATCGCAGTGACAGTAGGAATCAGTTTCTGTCAGCCTGCAGCCTTAGCCTAGGATTCAACACCACCTCTGGCAGGGAGGAGGCAGACTAGCTCTGCACCAGCCTATCCAGGTAACGTTGGGTAACTTTGGCTGCCACAAACTGAATAATATGAAGTCTACTGGGGCAACTGTGGTCATCTTGGACCCACACTGCATAGATTGCTGCCCACATCTGCATCTCCATCCCCACCCCAGGCATGAGAGAAAGGGGCGTGAAGCTTCATCAGTCTCTCTGGGCAACCACAGTCTAGACCTGCAGGACTTGGATTATTCCACAAACTGTGACTCTGTCCCTACCCCTGGGAAAGGAGAAAGTTGGGAGAAGCTTCATTGGTCTCTGGGGCAATAAAGGCAGCTTGAGCCTCCACAGTTTATAGTACCAATTACATCCTTGGCTCCTACTGCACAACCAACAAGGGAGAAAGGGCAGGAAGCCCTAAACTAAAGAGAAAAACCGCACCCAGAATAAATACTCTAGTAAACGAGATGTCAATACACCAACCAAAAATTACAATCCACACCAAGAAACAGGAAGATATGGCCCAGTTAAAGGAACAGATAGGCCTCCAGATAACATAAAGGAGTTAAGACAACTAATCATAGATGTTCAAACCAATTTCCTTAATAAATTCAATGAGATGGTTAAAGAGATTAAAGGTATTAAGAAGACACTGAATGAGCACAAAGAAGAATTTGAAAGCATGCATAGAAAAATAGCAGAGCTTATGGGAATGAAAGATGCAATAAATGAAATTTTAAAAACATTGGATTCATATAATAGCAGATTTGAGGAGGCAGAAGAAAGGATTGGTGAGTTTGAAGAAATGGCCTCAAAGTGAACATATAAAAGAACAGATGAAGAAAAGAATGGAAAAAATTGAACAAGTTCTCAGGGAACTAAACGACAGCAAGAAACATGCAAATATGCATGTTATGGGTGTCCCAGGAGGAGAAGAGAAGGGAAAAGGGGCAGAAGGAATATATAAAGAAATAATGTTAGAAAATTTCCCAACCCTAATGAAGGACATAGATATCTATGTCCAAGAAGCACAATGTACTCCCATCCGAAAAAATCCAAATAGACCAACTCTGAGACACACACTCATCAGAATGTCAAATGCCAAAGACAAAGAGAGAATTCTGAGAACAGCAAGAGACAAGCAATGCATAACATATAAGAGATACCCAATAAGATTAAGTGCTGATTTCTCACCAGAAACCATGGAGGCAAGACAGTGGTCTGATATATTTAAGATACTGTGAGAGAAAAACTTCCACCCAAGAATTTTATATCAGCAAGACTGTCTGCAAAAATGGGGACAAGATTAGAATATTTACAGATAAACAGAAATTGAGAGAATTTCTAAGTAAGAGACCAGATTTTCAGGAAATACTAAAGGGCGTGCTAGAGCCTGAAAAGAAAATACAGGAGAGAGAGGTCTGGAAGACAGTCTGGAAATGAAGATTATTTCAATAAAAGTAACTAAAAGTATAAAAAGAGTGGTGAAAATAAAATATGACAGATAAAATTCAAATAGGAATAAACTTAACCAACGATGTAAAGCTCTCATATTCAGAAAATTGCAACCCAATGTTAAAAGAAAATTAAAAAGTCCTAAATAACTGGAAGAACATTCCATGTTCATGGATTGGAAGACTAAATATCATTAAGATATGAATTCTACTCAAATTGATACACAGATTCAATGCAACCTTGATAAAACATCCACCAGCACTTTTTTTAAAAATTGAAAATACAATTATCAAATTTACTTGGAAGGGTAAGGGGTCCTGAATAGCCAGAAATATCATAAAAGGAAAAGGAAATCTTCATCTCCAGACTTTACATTAAACTACCAAGCTATAGTGGTAAAAACAGCATGGTACTGGCATAAAGACAGACACATAGACCAATGGAACCAAATTGATAGCTCAGAAACAGACTCTCACATGTATGGTCAAGTGATTTTTTACTAGCCTGTCAAACCCACACAGCTCGAGCAGAACAGTCCAGTCAGCAAAATGGTGCTGAAAGAACTGGATATCCACAGCTGAAAGAAGGAAAGAGGACCTCTATCTCACATCTTATCCAAAAATTAACTCAAAATGGATCAAAAGCCTAAAAGAATCATAAAACTTCTAGGAGAAATTGTAGAAAAATATCTTTAAGACCTGGTGGTAGGTGGTATTTATTAATGGCAATAAGAGAAGGACTGAGATGGACTAATGATGTTTAATGTATGTAGAAATTTTAATTAGCTTTACTGTAAAAGTGTGGAAATGTATAGAATGGATGGTAACAAATAGTGAGTAATAGCTAGTTTATAAATGGGGATGTGGCTGAAAATGGTAGTCTAGGGATATAAATGACAATTGACAGAATGCTAGAGAATAATCTAGCAACAGACTAGCACAGTAAACCAAGAAGTGGATGAGACTTGTGGTTGATGGTACAGATGCAAGAGTGTCCTTTGTGAGCTAGAGCAAATGTATATCACTACTGCAAGGTGTTGGGAACACATGGGAAAAATAAAGTGGAATGACCTATGGACTGTGTTTGGCAGTAATAATATAATATTCTTGCATCTATGCCAAAGATGTACTGTGTTGATAATGGGGCAGTACAGAAAATGAGAGCCAAATGTATACTATGGACATGGTAACGATCAGATGATATTATCTTTTTTTTTTTTTTTGGAGGAATATACAGAATTGATTTTTATTTTAAAGAACTGTAACTGAAGTTTATCATTAATACATGAACATAAACAGTAGGTATATAGTGAAAGTTATGAACTTACAAAACAAAGATGTATATCATATTACAGAACTCCCATACATCACCCCACCACCACCTTGCATTGTTGTTAAACATTTCTTATGAACTATGAAAGAGCATCGTCAAAATATTAATACTAACTATAGCCAGCCCATCTCTTACATGGTGTATATTCCCCCAATGCACCCAATTATTAACCTGTATTAGTATTATATATTTGTTATCGTTCATAAGAGAACATTCTCATATATGTTCTGTTAACCACAGTCTGTCATCCACAACAGGATTCACTATGTTATTCAGTCCAATGTTTTGTACAATCCATTCAAAATGTATACTCTCATTTTCATCATATTAGGTTGGTGCAAAAGGAACTGCGGTTTCAGACTGTGAATTTTAAATCATTATTAACTGGGCTCAAACATATCTTTATTAATCAAAATAGGAACCATTATAGTCAACACATTTTTGCCAATGAAAAATAAGTTTGTTCATTCCCACAGCATAAAAATCTATGCTTTGGGATTCAACAAACTCTTGGAAAGCATTTTCTGCCTCCAGCTGGTTGTGGAAGCTTTTTGCCCTGCAAAAAGTGGTAGTTGGTTGGCAAGAGGTCAGGCTGAACACGGTGGATGAGGCAAAACTTCATAGCCCAACTCGTTCACCTTTTGAAGCACTGGTTGTGCGACATGCAGTCAGGTGCTATCAAGGAGAATTGGGCCCTTTCTGTTGACCAATGCCAACTGCACACGTTGCAGTTTTCAGTGCATCTCATCCATTTGCTAAGCAAACTTCTCAGATGTTACAGTTTTGCCGGGATTAAGAGAGCTGTAGTGGATCAGACTGACAGCAGACCACCAAACAGTGACCATGACTTTTTTTGGTACAGGTTTGGCTTTGGAAAGTGCTTTGGAGCTTCTTCTCAGTACAACCACTCAGCTGGCCATCGCAGTTATCACATAAAATCCACTTTTTGTCATACGTCACAATCCAACTGAGAAATGGTTCATTGCTATTGCTCAGAATAAGAGAAGATGATACTTCAAAATGACGATTTTTTTGATTTTCTGTCAGCTCACAAGGCACCCGCTTACCGAGCTTTCTCACCTTTCCAATTTGCTTCAAATGCCAAATGACTGTAGAAGGGTCAACATTGAGTTGTTTGACAACTTTTCGTGTAGTTTAAGAGGATCAGTTTTGACGACTGCTCTCAATTGGTCCTTGTCAAGTTCCTATGGCTGGCCACTATGCTCTTCATCTTCAAGGCTCCTGTCTTCTTTGCAAAACTTCTTGAACCACCACTGCACTGTATATTCATTAGCAGTTCCTGGGCCAAATGTGATTGATGTTATGCATTGTTTCCACTGCTTTATGACCGAAGGAACCCTTTGTCTGTTGATTGTTTGGTGGTATGTTTTCCTTAGCCATGGAGATTAATATTTTACTGTTTTCAGAAAGCTTCTCCGATGTCTTTCCCTTCATTTCCATGTAAGGTGGATCACTTTCCAATTCTGCTCTGTCTTTAGCCAGTTTAGCCTTTTGCTCTTCAATAAACTCATCCAAACTATCACCCATTTTGCAAATATCAAAAGGACAGGCTCCGTCTGGGGAGCCTCAGAGCGCTCCAGCCAGGACCTTTCGCGGCCGGGAGCGGTAGCGGCGGTCGCTCGGCGCGGGAGCACCACGACAGGCCCAGATGATATTATCTTATCTCTAACAAATGTTCCACCACAGTGTGGTGTGTTGATAGAGGGGTATTGTTCGGGAATGTGCATGATTGTTTTATAAATTTACAACTTCTGTTGTTAAAAATATATTTTAAAAATAATAATATGGTGGGTTGGGGGAAAACACACCAAATATAAGATAAGAACTATTATTACTAGTAAGATTTTGACAACATTCTTTCAGAACTTATAACAAACATCTCACGACAATGCCAAGTGTTGGTGGAGGGTTGATGTATGGGACCTCTGTATGATGTTATGCATGTTTGCTTTGTAAGTTCACAACTTTTATGATACAGTTCATTGTTTATGTATGTTTATATGTAAATGATATAAAGATAATAATAATAGGGAGGGTTGGGGAGAAATACTTTGGTTAGTAGTCATATTTTGACAATGCTCTTTAATCTTTAGCTTAAAAGGTTTAACAACAATGTAAGGTGTTGATTTTAGGGTGAGTTATGAGAGTTCTGTATGATGTTACAAATGTTTGTTTTGTAAGTTCACAACTATTACTATACACCTATTGTTTATGTATGTTTGTGTGTGGGTTATATATTTCAATAAATTAATTAAAATTGAAAATTTTAAAACACATTAGAGATTGGAGGGATGAATGCACAACTATGTGATTGTAGTGAATGCCATTAATTGTGCACTTTGGATGGATTTATGCTTTATATTAGGTATCAATAAAATTGATTTGTTAAAAAAAAAACACATACTTTACTGACGAAGAAGTGATATGAGTAAGATGGAAGTATATTATCACTATTAAAAATTATTAGATGCTTTCTTTGCATTTCTAAAAGTACTGTGCACTGTGGCCAACCAAGCAGAATCCACTCTCTGAACCCTTCAATAATACTAAATATCAGTTAGTTAAATAAATTATTTCACTTTCATAAATAAAAAACTTTATTTGATTTTATAAAGAAAAACATTAGAGGCATGCAACAGCAAACTATAAATGATAGAAGAAAGAACATGTGATACAGAAGACACAAGAGCTGAAATTGAAAAGAGAGAAAAACAGAGAAAAGAATGGGAAAAAATTGAACAGGAGCTCAGGGAGTTGAATAACACAGGGCACAACAACATTCGTGTCATGGAAGCTCCAGAAAGAGAAGAAAAGGGAATAGGAATAGAAAGAGTATTTGAGGAAATAAAGGCTGAAAAATTTCCAACTCTTATGAAAAAAAAATTTACATGTTCAAAAGCACAGTGTACCCCAATCAGAATAAATCCAAATAGACCTACTCCAAGACAAAAACTACACAGAATGTCAAACATAAAAGATAAAGAGAAAATTTTAGAGCAGTAAGGGAAAAGCAAACCATCACATACAAGGGATCCCAGTAAGACTTAGTGAAGATTTCTCAAAAGAAACCATGGAGGTGAGAAGACAGTGGTATGATACAATTATAATAGGATACTGAAAGAGAAAAACTGCCAACCAAGAATTCTCTATCCAGCTAAATTTTCTTTCCAATGTGAAGGTGAGTTTAAAATATTCACAAATAAACAGAAAGAGAGTTTGTAAAAAGAGTATGCACCTCAACGGGAAGTATTAAAAGAAGCCTTTCATCCCTGCATTAGTCAAAGTTCTCTAGGGAAACAGAATCGACAAGGGCTATTTGTCAATAGTAAGAGATTTATCAGAGTCAGTCACGCAGCCATGGGGATGCACAAGTCCAGGTTCCGCAGGCAGGCTGCAACCAGGAGCTCCAATGAAAGTCCAATGAAGATTCTTGACAAGTTCTGGAAGATGTTGGCTGTCCAAAGATGACCTGGGAAATTCTCTCAATGCTAGAATCACTTCCCCTTTTAAGGTATTCAACTGATTGGGTTAAGCGTCACTCATTGCTGATGGCAATCTCCCTGATTGATGTAATTATAACCAGCTATCTATGATTTACCACTGCAGTAAAGTCAATGGTGACTAAAGTCCATAAATGCCCTTGTATTATAGTTAGCCCAGTGCTTGCTTGACTAAACAACTGAGCACCATTATCTGGCCGAGCTGACACAATAACCTAACCATCACACCATTTATAAAAACCATTCCAGCATTTTGGTAATTGCAAAAGCACTTCCCCACTCCTCAGTACCAAATTCTGTATTAGTCAGCCAAAGGGATGCTGATGCAAAATACCAGAAATTGGTTGGTTTTTAAAAAGGGTATATATTTGGAGTAGGAGCTTGCAGATAGCAGACCATAAAGAATAAGTTACTTCCCTCACCAAAGTCTATTTTCATATTTTCAAGCAAGATGGTTGCCAATGGCTGCAAGAGTTCAGGCTTCCTGGGTTCCTCCCCTCCAGGGTCTTGCTTCTCTCTGGGTTCAAGGTTCCTTTCTTCCTATGGCTTGCTTCTCTTTCCTCTGTGTGCTTACTTCCTGGGGCTCCAGCTTAAGACTCCAGCATCAAACTCCAACCTCAAAACTCCAACATTAAGAACCCTTCCAACTCTGTCCTTTGCCATGCCTTTTATCTGTGAGTCCCCAAACACCAAGGGGTGGGGACTCAGTGCCCTAATGATGTGACTGAATCAAAGCCCTAATCATAACGTAATCATGCCCAGGTACAGACCAGATTACAAACATAATCCAATATCTATTTTTGGAATTCATAACCACATCAAACTGCTACAGCACCTAAACAGGGTGCCTCAAAATTAACAAGGCAAACTCTGGCAAAACTGCAGGGAGAAATAGACATTTCTACAATAATAGTTGGAGACTTCAACAAACTACTCACATCATTAGACAGAACACCTAGACAATAAATCAACAAGGAAACAGAGAATGTGAACAATATGATAAATAAGCTAAATCTAACAGACACATACAGAATGTTGCATTCTAAATCAATGAGTTATATATTCCTTTCAAGTGTTCATGGATCTTTTGCCAAGATAGACTACATGTTAGATTATAAGACAGGTCTCAATAAATATAGAAAGACTGAAGTTATACAAAGCATCTTCCCAGATCAAAATGGAATGAAACTGCAAATCAATAATAGACAAGAAAGGTTAAAATTCACAAATGTGTGGAGGTTAAACACACATTTGTAAACAATTAGTGGGTCAAAGAAGAAACTGTAGGTAAAATTAGTAAATATATTGAGACAAATGAAAACAAGAACATAAATATATAAAAACTTATGGGATACAGCACAAGCAGTGCTGAGAGGGAAATATACAGCCCAAAAGCCTATATTAGAAAAGAAGAAAGAGCTAAAACCAAAGATCTAACTGAACAACTGAAGAAACTAGAAAAAGAACCGCAATCCATTCCCAAAGTAAGTAGAAGGAAAGAAATAGTAAAGATTAGAGCAGAAATAAATGAAACTGAAAGCAGAAAAACAATTGAGAAAATCAGCAAAACCAAAAAATGGTTCTTTGAGAAGGTCGATAAAATTGACAAACCCCTAGCTACACTAACAAAGAAGAAAAGAGAGATAATGGAAATTTAAAAATCAGAAATGAAAGGGGTGAAGTTATGACTACCCACAGAATGAAAAGGATCATAAAAGGATATTATGAGAAACTGTATGCCAACAAACTGTATGCCAATAATCTAGATGAAATGGACAAATTCCTACAAGCGTACAACCTACATTGACTCTATGAGAAATAAAAGAACTTAACAGGCGGCGGACTTGGCCCAGTGGTTAGGGCATCCGTCTACCACATGGGAGGTCCACAGTTCAAACCCCGGGCCTCCTTGACCTATGTGCAGCTGGCCCATGCGCAGTGCTGATGCGAACAAGGAGTATGTGCCACGCAGGGGTGTCCCCCGCATAGGGGAGCCCCACGCGCAAGGAGTGCGCCCCGTAAGGAGAGCCGTCCAGCGCGAAAGAAAGTGCAGCCTGCCCAGGAATGGTGCCAAACATACGGAGAGCTGACACAACAAGATGGCACAACAAAAAGAAACACAGATTCCCATGCTGCTGACAGTAACAGAAGCAGACAAAGAAGACACAGCAAATGAACACAGAAAACAGACAACCGGGGTGCGGGGGGGGGGGGGGGGGGGGAGGGGAGAAATAAATAAATAAATCTTTTTTTTAAAAAAAAGAACTTAACTAACCAATCACATTTAAAGAGATTGAATCAGTCATCAAAAATCTCCCAACAGGGAAACGGATGTGGCTCAAGTCGTTGGGCTCTTGTTCACTATATAGGAGGTCCAGGGTTTGATGCCCGGGCCACCTGGTGAAGGTAAGCTGGCCCGCACAGCGAGCTAGCCCATGCATAGTGCCACCCCACACAGGAGGCTGGCCTATGCAGAGAGCTGGTACAGCAAGATGATGCAGCAACAGACACAGAGGAGAGACAATGAGATGTAGCAGAACAGGGAGCTGAGGTGGTACAAGAGAATGATCGCCTCTCTCCACGCCAGAAGGTCCCAGAATCAGTTCCCAGAGCCACCTAATGAGAATACAAGCAGAACAAGAACAGACAGCGAATGGACATGGAGGGTAGACAGTGGGGGAGGGGGGAAGAAATAAATAAATATTTAAAAATAAACTCCCAACAAAGAAGAGTTTGGGACCACCAAGCATTTCAAGAAGAATTAACACCAATTCTGTTTAAACTCTTCCAAAACTGGAAGAGGAGGGAAAATTACCCAACACATTTTATGAAGCCAACATCAACCTAATACCAAAACCAAATAAAGATACTACAAAAAAGAAAATCCAGACCAATCTCTCTAATGAACACAGATACAAACACTCTCAACAAAATACTTGCAAGTAGAATCCAACAGCTTATCAAAAGAATTATTCACCACGGCCAAATGGAATTTATTCCTGGTATACAAGGACGGTTCAACACAAGAAAATCAATTAATATAACAAAACATTAACAAATTCAAGGGATAAAAACCACATGATCATCTCAATCAATGCAGAAAAGTTATTTGACAAAATCCAGCATCCTTTCTTGATTAAAAACACTTCAAAAACAGGAATTAAGGAAAATTTCTCAATATAATAAAAGGACTATATGAAAAACCCATATCCAACATAGTACTCAATGGGGAAAGGTTATAAGCATTCCCTCTAATATCAGGAACAAGACAAGAATGTCCACTGTCACCATTGTTATTCAATGTTGTGCTAGAAGTTCTAGCTAGAATAATTAGACAAGGGGGGAAAAAGCATCCAAATTGGAAACAGGGAAGTAAAACTCTCACTATTTGCAGATAGCATGACCCTGTATCTAGAAAATTCTGAAATGTCTATGACAAAGCTACTTGAGCTAATAAACAAGTTCAGATAAATAGGAGGATACAAAATCAAAATGCAAAAATCAGTAATGTTTCTCTACACTAGTATTCAACAATCTGAGGTGGAAATTAGGGGGAAAAATTCCATAGCAAAAAAATTCCATAGCAAAAAAAAAAAAGTCTCAAATATCTAGGAATCAATTTAACCAAAGAATTACAGGACTATATTCAGAAAACTACAAAACAATGCTAAAAGAAATCAAAGAAGACCTAAATATGGAAACACATTCCATGTTCATGGATTGGAATACTAAATATCATGAAGATGTCAATCCTACCCAAACTGATTTATAAATTCAATGCAATACCAATCAAAACTCCCAACAGCCTACTTCATAGAAACAGAAAAGGCAATTACCAAATGTATTTGGAAGGGAAAGTGCACCTGAGTAACAACAAGCATTCTAAAAAATGGGGTGATATGGGAGTACTTTCACTGCCTGACCTGGAAACTTATTAAAAAACCTCAGTGGTCAAAACAGCATGGTATTGGCATAAAGATAGACACATAGATCAGTGGTATAATTAGAATCCAGAAATAAACCCTCACCTCTATGACCAACTGGTTTTTGGCAAACCTACCAAGTCCGTGTTAATGGGACAGAACACTCTCTTCAACAGTGGTGCTGGAAGAACAAAATATCCATAGCCAAAAGAATGAAAGAGGAACCTTATCTCACTCCCTACACAAGAATCAACTCAAAATGGATCAAAGACCTAAATATAAAAGCCAGGACCATAAAACTACAAGAAAAAAATGGAGGGAAACATCTTAAAGATCTTGAGGTAGGTGGTACTTTCTTGTATCCTACATGCAAAACATGAGTAACACAAGGAAAAAGAGATAAATGGACTTCCTCAAAATTAAACACTTTTGCACCTAACAGGACTTTGTCAAAAGGGTGAAAATGCAGCAAACTCAATGGGAGAAAATATTTGGAAATCATATATCCAATAAGTGTTTAATATTCATGATATATGGATGTTACAACTCAACAACAAAAAAGAAAACAACCCAATTTAAAAATGGGCAAAAGAGGAAGCAGTTGTGGCTCAAGCAGTTGGGTGCCTGCCTACCACATGGGAGGTCCCCAGTTCAGTTCCCAGTGCCTCCTAAAGAAGACAAGCAAGACAGTGAGCTGACACAACTGGCTGGTGCAGCAAACTGACACAGCAAGATGATGCAAGAAGATGACACTATGAAGAGACACAACAAGGAAGCACAATGAGAAATACAGCAAGTGGTAAGTGGAGGTGGCTCAAGCCAACAGGCACCTCCCTTCCACATAGGAGGTCCCAGGTTCAGTTCCTGGTGTCTCCTAAAAAGAAGATGAGCACACAATGAATGAACACAGAGAGCAGACAGTGAATGCAAAACAATGAGGGGGAGGAGAAATAAAGAAAATAAATCTTTTTTTTAAAAATGGGTGAAAGACTGGAATAGACATTTGTCCAAAGAAAAAATACAAATGGAAAAAAAACACATGAAAAAATATTCAACATCACTAGCAATTAGGGAAATGCAAATCAAAACTACAATAAGATATCTTTACACACCTATTAGAATGGCCACTATTAAAAAGACAGAAAACTACAAGTACTGGGGAGGATGTGGAAAGATAAGAACACTTATTCACTGTTGGTGGGAATGTAGAATGGTACAGCCACTGTGGAGGACTATTTGGCAGTTCCTAAGGAAGTTGAATATAGATCTGCCACATGACCTGGCAATACCACTACTGGGTATATACCCAAAAAAACTGAGAGCAGTGACACAAATAGACATCTGCACACCAATGTTCATAGCAGTGTGATTCACATTTGCCAAAAGATGGAAATAACCCAGGTGTCTATCAACCAATGAATGGATAAATAAACTGTGGTATATACACACAATAGAATGTTATGCAGCTATAGGAAAAAATGAAGTCATGAAGCATATGACAACATGGATAAAGGTGGTGGACATTATGCTGAGTGAAGCAAGCCAGACACAATTGGACAAATACTGTATGATTGCACTATTATGAACTAACTATACTGTGTAAACTCATGGAGTTATATTCTCTAACCAGAAAATTAGGATAAGGTTAGAGAATGGAAAGCTTGTGCAGAATCTTTGAAAACAGAAAAGGTGAAAGCACAACATAATATTTGTAACTAACAGTACTATTATAAGGTTATGGCAGTGGTTGAAAGGGAAAGTCTAAGGTCATGTATATTACTAAAAGAAAGCTAAAAAAATGTAACATGGAACTGTATAGCATAGTAAAGCCTCATTTGAAATATGAATATGGGTAATATTGCATATTTAAGACTGTTTTTCTTTGAAACTGAACAAATGTTATATATGTTAATGTTATCAGACGATAATATCAGGCAAAAGAAAACCCTTTATACTCCATGAAAGAAAGCAGAAATAAAGTACAACATATTGTATGATTCCATTTATATAAAATATAAATATACATAAAAAAAGAAAAATGTACCAAAGCTGAAAGCTACATATTTCCAGTTTGAAATGCCCATCGAGGGTTCAGCACAATGAATAAAAATTAAAATAAATCCATGTCAAGGTGCATTAGTAAGATATTTCAGAACACCAGAAGAGAAAGTATTTTTAAGATTCTAGGGGAAAATAATATTATCATACAGAGGTTACAGAGGAATCAACATTAAACTTCACAACAGTAAGCCCTAGAAACTGGAATACAAATATTTCCAACCTAAAATTCAATATCCAGAGAACTGTCAATCAAGTGTGAAGTAAAATTTAGACATATTGAGACTTACAAGGTCTCCAAAAAATTGCTTCCCTCATCTCTTTTTTGAAACGCTCTTACAGATGTATGCCAACAAAATGGAGTAAACCAAAAAAGAGAAAGACATTGAATTCATAAAATAGGAGATGTAACACAGTAGAAAGGCAAAGGGAATCCCCAGTATGTTGATAAAAGGGACTCCAATAATGATAGCAGGTATAAAAATTGAAACAGGAGAATGGAGAGCTCCAGAAGTTATATCTTTGGGAAAATAAATGAAACGTAAATTATCTGATATATTTGATTACACAGAAAATATTGACATAGAGAACTAAGCAAATGAAAAAAAAAAATTTATCTCCAGTAAGAAAAATATGCACACAAAAGGAAATAAAATTATAGGACAGTGCATAGCTTAGCAGGAAAAAATCATTATAACAAGTCAAACAGAATTTTTATTTAGTCAAAAATCATATTTTAACCACATTAGGAAGGGGATATAAGGGCTTGAATGATGGAAGAGGGCCAAATCCTTATCCATCATAATAGGAATTCAATATGTAATGTCTAAAAATAGATAAATAAAAAAATACAAGTAGAAGCACACTGAATTTTATTTTGTTTTTTGGGAGGTACCAGAAATTGAACCCAAGACCCTGTACATGAAAGCACATGCTCAACCACTGAGCTACACCGCTCATCAGCACGTTGTGCTTTTTTTGGTTGTTGTTGTTGCATGTTTGTTTATTCTTATTATGGCACATCATGTTTTTAATAGAAGTAAATGCCAAGAAAATAAGTAAAAGAGTTTGGGGAGGGGGTTAGTGGTAAGGATAGGTGGGGCTGGGGAATCAGTTTCTCACTGTAAGCCTTATAGCATTGTTTAACTTTTTTAACCATGTGATTGTATTGTTTTGACTCATTTTTTTAAAACTTTAAAATAAAGCTTCAAAATGTTATATCATTTCATTTTAATTTCTCTAACTGAATATTTTTACCATGTTTATGTGCTGATTGCATATTACCCAGCAAATATTTATGTATGTGTTGGATATCTCCCCCAGCAGTGGAGATATATGAATGAGCAAAAGTAAATCTTTACCCTCAAATAGCTCTGGTGGGAAATGTAAGTAATAAAGTAATTATTAAACAATATAAGTGTTATAATAGAGAAATATCTGGGGCACTGTGGGAGCAGAAAGGAGGGCATGTGTGGCTTTGCCTTGGGAAAGGTGGTCAAGGAAAGCTGCACTGAGTCCCAAGCTGGGGTTGAGGGGAGAGCTTTCCAGGCAAATGGACTTGTTTCCTTCATCAAGTTTGGTAAGACAAGAAGGCAGACTGCGTGGGATGCAGAATTTGTCTCATCCTTTGTTGAGTTTTATTTGGGCCAGGCCAAGTTTTATGGCCTCCTGTGGACATTTTAAAATTTCAAAGATGTGTCTGTTCTTAAAATGCAGCAGGGTGGGCGGCAGACTTGGCCCAGTGTTTAGGGCGTCCGTCTACCACATAGGAGGTCCGCGGTTCAAACCCTGGGCCTCCTTGACCCGTGTGGAGCTGGCCCATGCGCAGTGCTGATTTGTGCAAGGAGTGCCCTGCCATGCAGGGGTGTCCCCCACATAGGGGAGCCCCAAGTGCAAGGAGTGTGCCCCATAAGGAGAGCAGCCCAATGCGAAAGAAAGTGCAGCCTGCCCAGGAATGGTGCTGCACACGCGGAGAGCTGACACAAAAGATGATGCAACAAAAAGAAACACGGATTCCCGTGCTGCTGACAGCAGAAGTGGACAAAGAAGACGCTGTAAATAGACACAGAGAACAGACAACCAGGGTCGGGGGGGGGGAAGGGGAGAGAAATAAATAAATAAATAAATCTAAAAAAAAAAAAAAAGAAGTAAAGAGAACTTTTTAAAAAGATTTTTAAAAATGCAGCAGGGGTTTTGGCTTTGAGGTAGCAATACTGCAAACAGTTATAGTTAACACAGAGTCGCAAATGGGAAGGCTGGGAAAATGAGAGCATTCAAACTCGCTGGTGTGTGTATCTAATGGCCTCATTGTTAATATAAAGGTACTTTCAGTGTGTCTGATTTGCAGAGTTAGACTTTCCAAATTATGAATATAAGTTTTTATCCAAGCCTCTCAATGCAAAAAAACAGTCAGCAGTCAGCATTTAATCATCCTTCAAAATATATGGGATATAGATATTAACTATGAAAATCAGCCCTAGTCCATATATTCATTGGTCCCTGTTCCTCCTCAGAAACTGGCACAAAGCAATCACAGATTCCTAGACTAGGGAAGAGAAAACAGACCCCACTTGTCAAAGGAGGAGTGCAAAAGAATTTACCGCCATCTTAAATATATCACAGTCTGCCCTCAGGCCACAAATTATTTCTATTCCTCCTACACGCAAAATGCACTCAGCTCCGCAAAGAACTTATTTCAAATAACTCAGTCCATTACACCATCAGACTCAGAACCAAGGTCCAGAACCTTATCACCTGAATAAATTCCAGGTGTGAATGAGGCTTGTTGGGTGCAGATCTAGGGTCCAGCTTCTTACTGTTCCTTTCAATCTGAAAACCAGTGTACTAAGGAGATACGTTATCTGTCTCTCATACACCAAACTACAATGGTGAGACGTGCATAAGATAACTCCTGGAAGCACACTGTAGTCACTGATCTGAAATCCAGCCTAGCACGTGTTGCCAGTTCCTTAATTAAGGCCTAATTCTGCTCCCTGGGAGTGATTCTCTGAGTCTTTTTGATCTGCCCTTGGAGTCATCCTTCCTTTTCCAGAAGAAAGACCCCATTTCGCAGCTGAATAGTTTTTTCCAGTCTGCTTTTTGTTCATAGTAGTTTGGGGGTCCAAAGCCCCAATTTTAACTTTCTACTGGCTCTGTCACTTTCACACCAAGATAATGTAATCCTTTCCAATTTGGTGGGGAGTGGGGGAGCTTCTGTGTATCAAACTACACTACACTCCATTAGCCAGGAAACATATCAACAAATCACTCTGAGATAGCCTTTCTCTTCACTGGGGCCCCTGTGAGGCTGCTGTGGGACAACACGCTTAAGAGTCTTAGAAATCCTACTGTTTAACAGAGAGGGTCCATATGGCAGAGCATTAGGAGACTAGGAGAGAATTTAGCAAGGTCCTATGAGACAGTGCCTTAAAACTTTCTGAGGTCTTAACAAAAGGTTTTACATTTGCACCCTTTACTTGTCTTTACCCTGTGACTTCATTTTACTGGTAACACCCTGATTTGATTTTTTTCCTGAGACCATTTCTCCCTTCGAGATCCTCATGCTGGCTGGAAATACTATTCTGGACCCTTCTTTAGTTTGGCTCTCTCTCCTCATATTTTATCATAGGCAGCTAGAAAAAGCTACTTGACCCTTCGTACTCTCTGCCTGGAAATCTCCCTAGCCAGATTTACAAGTTCATTAGGTACCTTTCTATTTTCCATGCTACCACAATCTTCTAATAACACTTTCTTAACTGTCCAAGTCTTCACCAACCATCTCCTCCAGGTCCTCCCCTTTCAGCTTTCACTAGCAGACTCCTCAAGGCCCTTCAATTCTCCACCCACTGCTTTGTTCCAAAGCCAATATCACATGTTTCAGGTTGTTATAGCAGAGTCTTACTTCCAGGTATGGAATTCTATTCTTGTTATCTCATGCTATGTAGCAAACTATCCCAAAACTTAATTGTCTTTTAAAAAAAGATCATTATATCTCTCAAATTTGTGAGTCAGGATTCAGGGTAAGACTTGGATAACTGATTGTACTGCTCTACATGGAGTTGACTGGTGTCACTTGATGGTATTTAGCTCACAGCTGGGCTGATCTGGAGGATCCAAGACAATTTACTCGCATGCCTGACACATTAATAAGGACAGCTAGAAGGGTCAGCTGAGACGTCCCTTCTCCCTGTTCATGTAGTCTCAAAACCTGTCCAAGAGGTTTCTCGAGAAGGGATGTCAGAGTTCCTGCATGACACTGCAGGAATCCAAGAGGCAGTTTTCCAAGAGATAGAAAGTGGAAGTTCCCAGGCTCTTAAGTCTTGGTTTGGGAACTGGCACAGTGTCATTTCTGCCATATTTTATTAGTTAAAGCAGTCACAGAATCTGCTCAGATTCAAGGGTAGGGGACATAAACACCATCTCTTACTAGGAGGAACATCAAAGAATTTGTGGTCATATTTATCTGACATAAAGAATGTTAAGAGAAGCGGATGTGGCTCAGGTGATAGGGCTTCCGCCTAACAAATGGGAGGAACTGGGTTCAATCCCTGGGTCCTCCTGGTGAAAAAGAAGAGAGGGCGTGCCTGCACGGCAAGCCAGTGCCCGTGTGGTTAGGCAGCAAGATGATAATGCAACAAAAGAGAGATGAAGGGGAGAGTCAAGGTGAAGCGCAACAGAGACCAGGAACTGAGATGGTACAAATGACAGGGAACCTCTCTCCACGTCAGAGGTTCCCAGGATTGAATCCCAGCAGAGAAAAATGAGAAGAGAAGACAAAAAAGAGAAACAGATCCAGAAGATCACAGAGCAAATGGACACAGACAGCAAAAACAGCAGGGCGGGGTCAGGGGTGGGGGAGGGGAAGGAAAAAATATATTTTTTAAAAAAGAATGTTAAAAATAAAGCCAGATCTTCTGTCTTCAGATGCATATGTGTACCATAATAGCATTCATTCATTCATTCACTCATGAATTCAACAAGCATTTCTAGAATACCTCTGTCTTCTAGGTACAAGATAGGAGAAAGGTGTAAACTCTACCATGGCATTGTGTACTGTCTAATGGTGTCAGCAGATATGGTCACCAATAAAGCTATGTAGCAGTTTGAGATTATTTATGAATCCTCAAAAGAGATAATATGTTTGTAAACTAATCTACTCCTCTGGGTGTGATACCTGTTAATTGTATTAGATTTAGCTAGGATGTCTTTGATTAAATAATGTTGAGATTAAGGCTTTGATTCAACCATGAAAGTAGAGGATGACTCTGGTTGAGTCCCTGCCCCTTGGTGGGCTGATATAAATGGACACTCACAGAAGAAGATATGGGAAGAGAGAGCTCCATAGACATGGAAGAAGAGAGACCTTGGTCATTTCAGTCCTGCCACGTGAAAGAAAGAAAAAGGCTCAGACACCTAAAGCCCTGGGAAGAGAGACAAGCCCTATGCCAGCCTACAGCTGAGATCAGAAGAAGCTGGGCCTATGGGGCCTTAAGAGGAAGAAGGAAGGAGAAACCAGGCAGAGATCACCTGCCATCTTGCTTCAACACGTGGCAACAGACTTTGATGAGAAAGAAGCCTTGAACTGGACTCTTTAGGGCCTTGTACTGTAAGCTTTACCCCCAAATAAATACCCTTTATAAAAGCCAACAGACTTCTGGTACTTTGCATCAGCACTCCTTTGGCTGACTAATACAAGCTAAGTGCCAATAGAAAGGTGTGCCAAACACTGGAGAATGACAGAAGCGGGAGAAAATAGTGACAGTGGGGAAATGGGGCCATCAGAGAGGGCTTCCCAAATAATTGACACTTATGAGTCTTAAAAGGATGAATAAAATTTGCTGAAAGGAGAAGAGAAAGGGTGAAAGAGAAAAGGGGTAAAAGAGCATGGTTTGTTTGGGAAAGAGTGAGAAGTTCATGTGGTTGGTGTAGAAGGTATGAGAAGTATGAACTGCTCAAAAATTATTTTAAGTTTTTTCTTGAGAAGGTTAGAGAAACATAGGAAGAAAGTGATTTGAGATTTCATTTTTATATAATTTTTTCCTATTGATAATTCTAAGAGTCGTGACTCCAAAGCATTCATTTCTATGTTCCCATTGCAACTCATTCCCCCCTCCCATTCCGTCAAAAATCATAGCAGTAGAATTAGAGAAATATAAGGTCATTTAGTGTTCTATATTTACATTTGGCATATAAACTGCTGTCTTTCAACATATGCACAGGTCCGGGAAATAGACTGTATGTGATAAATATTAATCATGCTTGTTTATACGGTTCTTTGCAAAGTATACATTGAGCCTGACCCTAGTACTTGATGGCATAGAGATTGAAGTTGAATAAAAGGTTATTTCACATGGTGTCAGACTCCTAAACACTGTCAGTGGCCCATTCTATTACGTGTAGTAGGCCCCTGATATCCTCTACTACGCCTTCATGAAAATTAGAAAAAGACACATCCTCTGGGTAGATACAGCCCACGCCAGGTTTCAATGGCTTGGAGAGCAGAATAAGGTCTGAATTTCAGCTGTCACTCATCTCCTGGATTGGATGCCTTTGTGAAATGTATGAACTGTGCACCTCTCTTCTCTGGCCTTGCCTGATTATTGGTATGCCATTATCAAATTCAGAACAGAGCCTAGGCACAGGCCAGAGAGGCTATTTTCCATTTGTTTCTCCCCACATCCACTGATTCTGATATTTCTGATATGATTGTGACTTACTGGTCAAACTGCTTCTCTGTGCTTATTTTTCCCTCTGAAAACTTCAAGGACTGTCCCTTCTAACCTGGAATACAGCACTCCATTTGTCAGAAGTAAGCTTGGCAAGCTTAATATTCTATCTATACCTTCACCTGATATTTTTTTAAAATCTACCATTTTGAAACAATAACTGGAAATAGAGACACACACAGAGAGAATATTACCCACAATCCTACCCCTCCCAAATAAACAACTTTCATTTTTCTACATTACTTTGGTGACCACTGTTTCTAAGTTCCTAAATTCCAATTTCTGTCAACATGTTTATGTCATTTTTTTCAATGTGGTAATGAGAAAGCATGGTTCATTTTATTTCTGTATGTTTTACTAAGTATAAGATCCAAAGAGGGAAGTGGTTGTGGCTCAACTGATAGAGCGTCCGCCTATCAAATGGAGGGTCCAAGGTTCAAAAGTCAGGGCCTCCTGACCCGTGAGGTGAGCTGGCCCATGCGCAGTGCTGCCACACCCCAGAAGTGCCGTGCCACGCATGGGTGTCCACCGCATAGGGGTGCCCATGTGCAAGGAGTGCGCCCTGTGAGGAGAGCCGCCCCAATGATAAAATGATAAAAGCACAGCCCATCCAGGAGTGGTGCCACACCCACGGAGATCTGAGGCAGCAAGATTATGCAACAACAACAAAAAAGCAACACAGTTTCTGGGTGCTGCTGACAAGAATGCAGACACAGAATAACATACAGTGAATGGGCACAGAGAGCAGACAACAGGGGGGAAGGGGAAAGAAAGAAAGAAATCTTTTTTTAAAAATTAAAAAAAAAATTCCAAAGAAATTTTTGTGTTACTGTGTAGTTGTCATCCATACATCCAACAAATATTTATACAGATCCTACAGTGTGCCAGGCTCTATTTTAGATGCTGAGGATTTGGTAGCCAACAAGACAAGGCCATTGCCCTGTGGACTTAACTCCAGTGAAGTCTTTTCAAAAAATTTACAGCAAAAGGTTTATTTTTTTTTTTATGGGATATAAGTGCATTTCAATAAAATAATGACTTTGTAGAATAGGGACTCCAAAGGTACAGTGCCCAAGCCCATATAGTCCTACCTCCAAGAATCCTTTCTGATTCCCATCCAAATGTACTAATCAATCTCCTCTGGGTCTTCTACAGCAGGGTCTAGGAGCTTGAATTTAAATTAAAAAAAAAATATTCTTATGGGGACATGTTGGTGTGGGTGTGATATATTTATTAAATAAAACACAGTAAGTGTGAACTTAGTAAGGGGTCCCTGGTTTTCATTTGACTGGCAAAGAGGTTCATGGAACAAAAAAGTTTAAGAACCCCTGCTCTAGAGGATGCTTGGGGGTGGGAGGGACACATCTATTTATTTGTATTCACAAGTGGACTCTGGGCTCCTCAGGATCAGGAACAAGCCAGATCTGGTAAATCAGTTTTTCTAGTGCTATCAGGGTGACTCTCATCTTTCTTGTTTCCTTCCTTTGCATATGTTGCTTCATGAGTTGTTTGTTCATTCAACAAAGGAGAGAGCCTACTGTACCTTAGGCAATGTGCCAATTCTCCCATGCAAGAGGGATGGATGATTCAGCTTAATCAGGGTATGACACAGAAAAGCTCAAGGGCTGTGTGAGAGCACAGAGGAGGTAGCTAAAGCAGAAGAGGCTTCCCAGGGGAAATGAAGTTGAGTCCAAGAAGGAGAAGTGGGAAAATATGGTTAGCCTGGTGGGAGAGAGAGGGTTAGGAATGGGGAAAGTGGGTTTTTGTCAGAGAAACAATATGGGCAAAGCCCCAATCAGAATTAACAGTCTTTGAGGTACCCAAAAGTACATTAGATAGCCTGGAGTTTAGGATTGGGTGGTGGGGGTGGTACACAATGCTACTAATGAGTTTGGAGAGCTAAACAACTTGGAAACCATAACTTACAATAGTATTCGAGGTTATTGATGGCTTTTAAACATGCGGATGACATGATCAGATCTGCATTTTTTTTTTTAAAGTAATTCTGTTTTGCAAATAATGGGTTGGATGAGAACAATGGTTGATGCAGGAAGAATAGCTGGGAGTCTACTGCAATAGTCTGGGCAAGAGATGATGGTGGTTTGTACTACGGTGGGGTGAATGGAAAAGAAATGGAACAATTGAGATAGACAACTGGAAGAAGAATCTCTAGCTGTGATGTTGGAGGATAAGGAAGTGATTGGAGAGGTAGGGAGGGTTCATTAATAAGCTCGGACTTTATTCTGAAGGAATAAAAGGGAAGCCATTTAACATTTATCCATTCAGATATTTGTTTATAAATAGATCACTTGGCAGTGAAGGATGGTGATAAGACAGAACAGAGCACAGGTAAGAGCTGAGACTTAGGCGGAGACGGAGCAGTGGATGAGAGGAGGGCCGGAGCCTGGAGAGAGGTTTCAGAGTCAGGTATAGAGCCAAACTGTCAGAGAGATCAAGTAGAAACTGACGCAGCCCCAGGAACAGCTGCTGACGGGTGGGGGCGGGGGACGGGTTGAGACGCGCAGTCAGAGCCTCCCAGGCCTCCCGGCGCCTAGGGCGGGATCAGGGCACGCACGGCGGGATGACGCACGGCCGAAGCCGGCCTCGTCCTGGCCGCCGCTGCCGCGCTGAGGCGGAATAGGATGAGGCCCGTGGCCCCGGCTCCGGCGTCGGCGGGGGCAGCAGCTGAGACAGCAGCTGAGGCAGCCGCGACGGCCGCGCCCCCCCCCTCCTGACCTGGATTAGGCCCAGCAGCTCCGTGGCCGCCGCCGCCCCGCGGGGGGGCGGGGTGGGGAAGTGCTTCGTCTCCCCGCCCCCCCCCCCCCATCACCGCCTTGCGGGAGGCAACCGCCGCGACCCTGTTGGAGCCCGCGGCCCAGGCTTGAGCCCCCACTGTCGGGGGCTGGCATGAGCGGCCCCTCGGCGGCGCCGGGGGGCGGGGGAGTCACCGCCGCCTGAGCCCCGGCCTGCCGCCAGACCCCACCTCGACGATCGAAGCTGACCGCGGAACGTGCGAACGACCCCGCCACTCCTTTCTTCCTCTCCTAGATCACACACCCCAGCCCCGGAAGATGGGGAACTGCCTCAAATCCCCCACCTCGGATGACATCTCCCTCCTTCATGAGTCTCAGTCTGACCGGGCTAGCTTTGGCGAGGGGACGGAGCCGGATCAGGAGCCGCCGCCGCCATATCAGGTAGGGGAGGGTGTGTGTTGGGGAGGGGGGAACGGAGGGCCGAGGCAGCCGTGGTCGAAACTGGGGGGCTTAGGGCCGTCCCTGCCCCTGGCCCTGACAAGGCCTGGGCTGGGGGAACTTGGCCCTCTTAGGGGCTGGGTCTGAGGGTTATTGCCCCCCGCTCCCAGAAAAGGGGTGGTCTTTCACCTCCCCTCGGGCACCGTGTGGAGATGGTATTCTCTGTCCTTGCGTTCCGCGATCCGAATGTGATCAGATCCCTCTGGCCAGTCTCCTAGTTCGCTTATGAAGTTTGGGAGTGCCATTATTTTCCTGCTTTTATGTCTAAATCGTGGAGTCTGAGCTGTGAGGTTTAGGAATGATTTCCTCATTGCAGCGCCAAGCTGGATCATCGGTTCTGGATAGGTAGTTGCCCCCACCCCACTCCAAACGTATTTTCTTCTTCACCTCTCCCTCCCCTCCCCCCTCCACCCCACCCCTCCCCCAGGCCCGCCTTCCCCGAGTCTCTGGTAGTTGGATCTGGTAGGTGTTCATTTCTTCCTCTCTTTGGGAGAGGATCTCCAAGTGGTGATTTTTGTCCCAGCAACCTCAGCAGTTATTTATTTATATGAATGTATGTATTATTTTTTAGCCCCTCCTCAGTATAGCTTCACCCCGTGACACACCTTTCAAAATGTGCTTACTTAATAAAACTTGGTTGTCTTGAACTTTGGAGACCTTTAAACCTGATTTGGGAAATACCTTCTCTTAGCTGTGGTTCCTTTGTATCAGATTTTCTTCTAAATAGGTCCAGCAACCAGCAGCCCCCGGTGGGTTTAACGTACTAATAATAAAAAAGAACGAAAACCTCTTGAGAAGATCGGAATATGCAGACGTTATAATGCATTGTGTGCATGTGTATATATATATATATCTTTTATCCACCTATTCCTGTACCTTTCCAATTTTAAATACCGAATAGCAATTGTTTTTCCTGAAAGACTTGGATAGTTAAGTAGCTTGTCGTTTTCAGTTTTTTCCTGAAGAGTGTCTAGTTTTTCTAACTAGGCAGTCTCCTTTGTTTCATGTGGTGACATCATTATCTAGTGTTACTCCTTTCTCATTCCTTTGTAAACCACACAAGAAAAACTTGATCACATATGCTGGTTTTCTGAATAAACCCTTCAGTGACTTTTCATATATACAGATGAAATCCATTCTTATTGTGGCATACAGAATCCTCCATGACTTACCTCACATTCTGTATTCCAGGCCTACCAAATACACAGAGTCTGGTCACATCTCTCTGCTTTTGCTTCATATACTCCTGCTTGAGCACTTCCTCTGAGGTCTGTCAGGTGAACATCGAATCCTTGTGGAGGACTCTGCTCTCGTGTCACCTTATACCTGAAGCCTTTCCTGATACTCCCCTTCCTCCAGCCTTGAAACCATCACTCCTTCTTATGTGGCCCTATACACCCTTTTACACTCTGTAAGCAGCACCTATAAGGCCTTAGTGAATATCTTTAATTAGATGTATCTCATCCTAGAGGCTTACCTTGTCCCCAGTATAAGCTGCATGTAGGTAGGGACTCTGTGTCTTCTGTGTGCTGCTGTATCCCCAGCATTTGGCACACAGTTGGTACTCACTATCTGTAGCATAAAAGAAGAATATAAACCCTTGAGAAAAAGGACTGTATCTCTAATATTTCACATAATTTCTGGCATATAAGAAGCATTTAAGTTTTGAATGAATTAATGGGTATGAATTTGGTATTTTGTGTTCTATAGTTATACATCCATTTCCCCCAAAGAATGATCACAAGTCTCTTACAAATGCAAGCCAAATCTGTCTTTCCAAATATCTTTCAATGAAGTAAGTGAATTGTTAATATTTCATTCTTTGCCCCCTATATATACTGTACAATGTGTTTATTTCAATTTCATGAACAAATTTTTTTAGAGATGTGAATTTTTATTTCAGATTCCCCTTCCGTGTTCCCTAGCCCATTTCCAAGCAAATTTAATATCTTTGACTTATTGCTCTCTTTCTCTTATAAATGTAGTTTTAAGGATAATTTCTTAGAATTGACGAGAAGTGTGTGTATTTGCCCTCACCATGAGGACTATATGATAATGTGGCTATTTTGGTATAATGAGCATTTTTTTGAAACTTGTTACTTGGGAGTTCTTGTGGTTGCCCTTTCCTGAAGTGAATGACCTGGATATTGATATGCAGGTTAGTTAGTATCAACTGGAAGGAAAAAATTACTTTAAAAGATGAGAGCATAAAAACCAGAAACTTTTGTAGGAAAAAATGCACACCCCCTGCAAAGGAAATAAGGTTTCTTAGGAGTAGTTAATTTAGATGAACTGATCCAAAGAAACACTGATCCAAAGTAAATGATTTATGATATTTTTAGTGAACCTAGTAACTTTTTTTTCCCCCTTAAGAAATAGTATATAATTAACAGAGATACAGGATTATAAGCTTTTTTTTTCCTTTTTAAAAAAGAATTACTGTTAGATGCAGTGGGATTTTTTTTTAATTTCATAAAGGGGGTAGCTGATTATAAAAGAACGCACATGGTATTTTTCTGAGTAATTAAACAATGTCCTTTGTGTTGTTTATGTTGCACAATGTACATATATGCCAAGAACTCTGTAGAGTAAACGTCTCTAAGTTCCAATTATTTACTTTTAGCAGGATCTGACAGATTTGTTTCACTGAAGTTAATTTTTTTTTTCCTGAAAATTAGGCTCTGCACTATTATGGTCAAAGTTTGTAGGATGTAGGAAGTGCCTGTTTCTCTCTTGGGTCCCTGTCTTTCACCTAATTGGTCTTCCTGCTTTTATTCTGCCTCTCGATAGACTGTTCTCAACAAAGCAGCCAGATTTGGATAAAATGGATCATGAAACTCTCATCAAAACCCTCTTGTGGATCCCTATTTTATTCATTGTAAAAAGCCATATTCCCTATAGTGTCCCATAGAACCCCCAAGCCAGTCCTTACTGGTTTCTTCTGTCGTCTCTGTACTCCTTTCTGTTCCCTAGAACTTTCCAGGACCTTTGTCCTGATTGTTTGTTCCCTGTACCTGGAGTACTCTTCCCCCAGGGTAAAAAAAAAAGTACCTTGACTGACTCCCTTTCCTCCTTCAAGTCTTTACTCAAATGTCACCCTCTTAATAAAGCCCTATTTCAAATTGCAGCCTGTCCAAATACTCTGGAATTCCCCCTTACCCTGTTTTGCTCCCCCCATAGCATTTTTCACTTTTTAACACACTATCTTTACTTATGTATGACATTTATTTCTTATTATCTGTCTCCTTCCACTAAATGGTAAGGTCCCTGAGGAAAGGGATTTCTTTCTTTTTTTAATTGGTATTTCCCAAGTAACTAGAACAGTACCTGGCACATGCAAAGCATTCAATAATTAATGGATGAATGAATTAATGGATTTATTTTAAATGAACAAATATATTGGAGGCTGATGCAGGTGAATACTTTATATAAGAACTATGCATATTCCTAGACCCATTTTTTTCTCAGTGTTACTGAATCAGTCCTAAAAATTTCAGTATTAAAAATAGGAATTTCTTTAAAATGATAAAATAAAAAAATTTTTTTAACCCTGTTTGTATTCTACCACAAAATGTTTATTTTATGAGAAAGTACTTGAATCCTTATCCTTAAAGAAATGGGAAGGATGAGGCTAGGACCGTTCTTGAATTAGAAGGTAAAAGCAAAGAATATGGTTTTGGCACACTCCTACCCAACTCTCATTCCTGAATCTTTAAAAACAATACAGAGGAAATCTCTTTTAAATGAAAGGCATGGCACTCTTAGAAGGGCAGTGGGAAGGATAAGCCAGGGGCCCAGGTGGGCAACTCAGCTTGGAAGAGGTAGATGTAGAGAGCTTCAGGTACCACTTTGTCATTCTTGCAAGTACCCTGTTTATCATATGGTAGGTAATTCCAGAATGGCAAATTGAACAAAAACAACAAAAACCTGCTTTACAGTATTTCTGTCTATATATTTACAAAATACATAAATACATACATAAATGAAGATTGGTGTATTTCAGTTTTGCATTGTTATATAGTTGGAGATTTATTCATCTTTGTGATTAATAATTTGAGATTTTAAAATCAGAAGGAAAAAATTAGTTATTGATAATATAGCAGCAGTACAAGTATAGCTCTGGTTTCGAAGTCAGATGGTACTGTGTTCAAATTCTAGCTCTGTCACTTATATGCAGAATACGAAAAAGAAAGGAGAGTTTACCAGATGGTGCTGTGTTTTGAGGAATTTCCTTTCACAAATAACAAAACATAATATTTTGGATATTTTAAATTATAAATGAATAAAGCTTTCATCAAGATGTTTTACATGTTTACAAGGCCAGGTCTATCCTATAGAACTCATTAAAAGTAACTCCTGTCCTTTAGAAATTAGAATATATTAAAATACTTAATTAAAAAAATTTTGTTCAGCATTTTGTTACCATTTAGTGGAAATTACCTCAAAGTGTATTTCACATATCTTGGTCTTATTAAACAAATTACTGAATTTTTAAAAATTCCCTTCACATGAAATTTTTCCCCCCCCTTGAAAAAGTTGAGGTGTATATCAACTCTAACTTGTTTAGTAAAGCCTTCCTGGACCATTTTTTTCCTCCTCATTCCTCCCTGCAGGTATAGTACTTGTTTGTACTATTTATCTAAAATCATATATTACCTTGTTAAGTTAGTCTCAGTGTTTTAACACTTTTTATTTCTCCATATCACAGTTTCCATGAAAAAATGAGAATGGTGTGTTAAGCTCTTAAAAATTTCTCAGTGGAGTGGAATACTATGTTAAACATTGTAGATACCTAGTGAGTATTTGATGGTTGACTCACAAATATGCCTCCTCCCTCTTATTTGACCATCATAATTGAGACCCTTATTGCCTTTCATAGCGATAACCTAATTGATGTCTCCTCTCCTACCAGATCAGATCCCTTTCTTCTCCATTAATATTTCTTTTTTTTTTTCCTCCCCCCCCCCCAGTTGTCTGCTCTCTGTGTCCATTCGCTGTGTGTTCTTCTGTGACCACTTCTATCCTTATCAGTGGCACCAGGAATCTGTGTTTCTTTTTGTTGCATCATCTTGTTGTGTCAGGTCTCCATGCGTGCTTCCATTCTTAGGTAGGCTGCACTTTTTTTTCCGCACTGGGCGGCTCTCCTTAACAGGGCGCACTCTTCTTACAGGACGCACTCCTTGCGTGCTAGGCTCCCTTAAGCAGGGGACACCCCTGAGTGGCAGGGCATTCCTTGCGTGCATCAGCACTGCACATGGACCAGCTCCACACGGGTCAAGGAGGCCCGGGGTTTGAACTGCGGACCTCCCATGTGGTAGGCGGACACCCTATCCTTTGGGCCAAGTCCGCTTCCCTAATGTTTCTTCTTGACTAACCATGTTAAGAGCTCTTTCCTAGCATTCAAAGTCATGATCTTGCCCCTTATATACTTTTCCAGCTTTGTATCCTTGTACTTCTCCCATTTAAAATCTATATTCTGGGAAGCGGACTTGGCCCAGTGGTTAGGGCGTCCGTTTTCCACATGGGAGGTCCGCGGTTCAAACCCTGGGCCTCCTTGACCCATGTGGAGCTGACCCATGCGCAGTGCTGATGCGCGCAAGGAGTGCCCTGCCACGCAGGGGTGTCCCCCACGTAGGGGATCCCCACAGGCAAGGGGTGTGCCCCATAAGGAGAGCTGCCCAGCGCGAAAGCCTGCCCAAGAATGGCGCTGCACACACGGAGAGCTGACACAACAAGATGATGCAGCAAAAAGAAACACAGATTCCCGTGCTGCTGACAACGACAACAACAGAAGCGGACAAAGAAGAACATGCAGCGAACAGACAACTGGGATGGGGGAAGGGGAGAGAAATAAATAAATAAATCTTTAAAAAATAAAATCTATATTCCAGTCACACTGAATGGTCTGTTACATTCCAGATATGCCTTCTACTTTCCTGCCTCTGTGTCTTTGATCATTCTATTCCCATTTCATAGAACATCCTTCCCTTAGTCTTTCCCATTATAAATTCTGGCATTCAAAATCCACCTGAAAAGTCATGAATCCTTTTCTGGTCTCCCTCAATATGTCATTGCTGAATCTGAATTCCTTTAGGACTCTTAGGACAATATTTATGACAGTGTCACATCTCATCTGCTAGATAATCTAAGGACAATATTTATGACAGTGTCACATCTCATCTGCTAGATAATCTAAGTCTGATATGAATTATGAGGACTGTGCTTTTCACATAGCAGGCCCTCAAATATTTGTTGAGTGAATGTGAAAATCAATTATTGCATTTTGCTGTTAGTGTAATGTTTTATGTTTGATTTCTTCTACCATCATCCCAGAATCCTTTGCTTCAGTGTTTGGCCTTTGTAATTTAAAGAGTTCTGCTGTTTTTTTCTTCCACATTGACTATTTCAGTTTTGGGTGATGAAAGTTTTGGTAATGGATAGTAGTGATGATAGTACAACATTGTAAATGTAATTAATACCTCTGAATTGTACACTTAAAAATGAACTGGCAAAAGCAAAAATCTAAGAGGAAGATTTGAGGAAAAGTTAACTTATACATAGCTATATAAGTCATGGCAGTAGTGATTGTTTCATGAAATTGAAAAAGTAAAGTGATAAGAAATAAATATTTTTTCTGGTCTGGGGGTATCTACCTGACCTATTGAGTTTGGCGTTGTGGTATGTTGTTTTTGAAGTCTTAGAATTCTGAGTTCTTTATTTTAACTGATTAATAATGTTCAAGTTGAATTTAATATGAATGCACATTGACTTATCTTTTAATTAAATAGCCAACCTGAATTATGCTCCCAGGGGCCAGGTAAGTAATAATCTTGTTACTTAGCATGTAGTCAGGAACTAAGAGATCTGAAAACATGGGAATGAAGAAGTAAAGAATGCAATCCTCCAGATATATTTGTGTCTAAAATTATTAAAATTTTCTGAAGTCTCATAAAGCTGAATGGATTTAAGGGGGGTAAGACTTTCATAACTGACCCAACTAATTAAAAATTGCTTGTAATTTTTGCTTAACAATTTAACTCATACTTATGGAAGAAAAAGAGTTTTCTGAGTAGCAGGGCTTAGGATAAAAACCAGTATACTTGATCATGATGTATAATTCTTTTAATATATTGTTGGATTTTGTTTGCCAGTATTGAGGATTTTCGCATCTGTATGCATATGGGATGTTAGAATGCAATTTTCCTTTTTTGTGGTATCTTTATCTGGCTTTGAAATGAGAGTGATGGTCTCATGGAATGAGTTAGGGAGGGTTTTCTGTTTAATTTTTTGGTAGAGTTTGAGCCAGATTGGTGATAATTCTTTTTAGAATATTTGATAAAGTTAACTTGTGAAGCTATCTCTTCTTTTTTAGTATTTTGATTACTGATTGAGTCTCTTTACTTGTTATAGGTTTGTTGAGATCTTCTATTTCTTCTTTGCTCAGTACTGGTAATTTGTGTAGTCTTGGGAATTTGCCCATTTCGCCCAGGTTATCTAATTTGTTGGCATGCAGTTGTTCACTGTATCCTCTTATACCCTTTTTATTTCTGGAAGGTCGGTAGGAATGCTCCCCTTCCCTTTCATTTCTGATTTTCTGATTTTAGTTTTTTGTAGTCTCTCTCTCCCTTTTTTTTTTTTTTTTTTTAAGGAGAAACTGGGGATTGAACCTGGGACCTCATATATGCAAAATAGGCACTCAACCACTGAGCTACACCTGCTCCCCTCACTTTTTCTTTATCTGGTTAAAGCTTTGTTGAGTTTATTGATCTTCTCTAAGAACCAACTTTTGGTTTTGTTGATTCTGTTTTTCATTCTCTCTTTATTTCCTTACTAATCTTTTATTTTCTTTCTTCTGCTTGTTTTTTGTTTGTTTCATTTGCTCTCATTTTTCTAGATCCTCAAATCAGTCACTGATTTGAGATCTTTCTTTTTTAAGGTAAGCATTTAGAGCTATAAATTTCCTTCTCAGCACTGCCTTTACTGCATCACATAAGTTGTGGTATATGTTTATTAATTGCCGTTACCTCAAGATATTTCCTAATTTCCTTTGTGATTTCTTCTTTGACCAGTTGGTTGTTTGAGTCATTGTTTAATTTTCATATATTAGTGAATTTTCCAGTATTCCTTCTGTTATTGATTTCCAGCTTCTCTCCTTTGTTATTGGAGAAGATATATAGTATGTTTTCAATATTTAAAAATTTATTGAGACTTATTTTGTGACTTAACATATGGTCTGTCCTGGAAAATATTCCATATGCTCTAGAGAAGAATGTGTATTCTGCTGCTTTTGGGTGAAGTGTTCTTTATGTGTCTGTTAGGGCTAGTTGGTTTGCAGTGTAGTTCAAGTGTTCTATTTCCTTTTTCATCTTCAGTTTAGATGTTCTAGCCATTATTGAAATTGGTATATTGAAGTCTTCTAATAGAACCATCTATTTCTCACTTCAAATCTGTCAATATTTGCTTCATGTATTTTGGGCCTCTGCCATTAGTTAGATATGTATGTCTTCTTGTTGAATAGATTCTTTGTCCTTGTGTTCTTATATAGTGACCTTATTTGTCCCTTGTAATAGTGTTCAACTTACAGTCTTATTTTATTTGATAGAGTATAGCTACATCTCTCTTTTGGTTACTATTTGCATGGTATAGTTTTTCCCATACTTTCACTTTCTATTTTGTAGTGTCTTTGAAGTTAAAATGAGTCTCTTGTAAACAGTATATAATTGGGTCATACTTTTTTATCCATTCTGCCAGTCTGTGTTTTGACTGGAGAGTTTAAACATTTAAAGTCACTATTGATAATGCAGGACTTCTGCCATTTTGCTGTTTGGTCTTTGTAAGTCTTAAACGTTTATTTTTGACCTCTCAATTCTTCTTTAATGCCTACTTTTATATTTGTGTGGTTTTTTTTGTTTTGTTTTGTACCATTTTTAGTCCCTTCTCATTTCTTTCTGTATATATTTTTCAGATTTTCTCTTTGTGGTTGTCATGGAGTTTAATTACCATACCTAAGTCTATAACAATTATTTGACTTAATATCAACCTATCAGATTAACTTCAGTAGCATACACATACACTGTTCCTATTCCCCTCTGTTCTCCCATCTTTTTATATCTTCATACATTGTCTATCTGAAGCCATATATTTATCATTACTTTTTATACATTTATATTTTTAGAACCTGTAAGTAAAATTGGAATTACATGCCAGAAAATACTAAAATAGTACTGGCATTTATAATTACCCTATGGAAAGATAAATAAATAAAATAAAAATTTTAAAAATTACCCTTTGTTTACCTTTACCAGAAGTCTTTTGTCGATTTGATCCACTGTCTAGTTTCCTTTCCTTTCAGTCTAAAGAATTCCATTTATTTATTTATTTAGTTATTTTATTATTATTTTTTAAAGATTTATTTATTTATTTATTTAATTTCCCCCCCTCCCCTGGTTGTCTGTTCTCTGTGTCTATTTGCTGTGTCTTGTTTCTTTGTCCGCTTCTGTTGTTGTCAGCGGCACGGGAAGTGTGGGCGGCGCCATTCCTGGGCAGGCTGCACTTTCTTTCGTGCTGGGTGGTTCTCCTTATGGGGCGCACTCCTTGCGCGTGGGGCTCCCCTACGTGGGGGACACCCCTGCGTGGCAGGGCACTCCTTGCGTGCATCAGCACTGCGCATGTGCCAGCTCCACACGGGTCAAGGAGGCCCGGGGTTTGAACCGTGGACCTCCCATGTGGTAGACGGACACCCTAACCATTGGGCCAAGTCCGTTTCCCATAGTTAGTTATTTTATTAACAACTTTAACTTGTTAAATAAAATAAAAATAAAAGAACAGAAAAAGGCAGCTCAACAAGTTATGGAAACATTATTCCTAAAAAGTTCTTTTTCAGGTATTTTTATCTCCTCTAATTCCATCTGCTAAATCATTTGTTTCTCTTGTGTTTAGAAAGATACACAGAGATGAACAGATTAGTTAAATGACATAGTCAAGTTCCCATTATTAAGGAAAAAAAACGAAGAGGGAAAAAATGCTTAATCACATTCATATCTCACAAAACTAAACCCCATGTTCTTTTTTTCACCTTTACAATTAATATCTTACCAACTTTGCTTTTGCTACAAAAACATTACAATGTTGTTGGTTAACTATAGTCCATAACATAAATTACATTATATTTTCCCCATTTATCACCACATTTTTAACACCCTGTGTTTATGTTTATATTAACCACAATACTCATCTATTTCCAAAATCATTGTTATACATTTCCAATATTATCCTCCTTCTGTCCTCCAACTAACGTTAATCTTCCTAGACTACTCTTGTCAGCCACAATCACATCCACAAATCAACAGTGTTTGTTACTTCATTATGTGTTACGATCAAGTCCCATCATTACCACATACTTACATTTGGCCTTATTAAACAGTCTACATATATCCAGCATCTTCTCCCCCTTTTCATCCCACGTGAAGAATTCCCTTTAGCGAAGAATTCCCTTTAGCGTTGCTTATCTAGTGTTGACAAACGCCCTCAGCTTTTGTTTATCTAAGAATGTCTTATTTTTTCTCCCTTATTTTTGAAAGACTTGCTGGATATAAAATAATTGGTTGGCGATTGTTTTCTTCTAGTACTTTAAATATTTCATTGCACTGCACTGCCTTCTTGCCCGCATCCTTTCTGATGGGAAATTAACACCTAATCTTATTGGGAGTCCCTTGTATATAACATGTTACTTTTCCCTTGCAGCTTTCAGAACTCTCTCCTTGTCCTCTGCATTCTTTCCTTGACCGTTTTGTCTGGGTGTGATTCAGTTCTGTTTGGGTTTCATTTGGCTACTTCATGCCTTCATTAAATTGGGCAAGTTTTCTGCTGTTATTTCTTTAAATATTCCTTTTGCCTCTTCTCCTTTTAGGATTCCCATAATAAATATATTGGTATCATGTCCCATAGGCCTTTTAGGCCCTGTTCACATTTTTTCATTGTTCTTTTTCCTTTCTGCTCCTTAGCCTGAATCATTTCAATTGTCATGTCCTAGTTTACTGGTTTTTTTCTTCTGCCAGTTCCAGTCTGCTGTTGAAACTCTCTAGGGAAATTTTCATTTGTTATTGTGGTCTTCAACTCCAGTATTTCTGTTTGGTTCCATTGTAAAATTTCTGTCTTTGTTGATATTCTCATATTGTTCATTCATTGTTTTCCTGATATCCTTTAGTTCTTTCTTGCTGTTTTCCTTTATCTCCTTGAGCATATTGAGGATTATTCTTTTTAGGTCTTTGTCTGGTTTATCCAAAGTCTGGTCTTTGTTGATGGTTTCTGGATTTTTTTCATGTTCCTTTGAATAGACCATCATTTCGTGTTTCTTTGTCTTGTAATATTTTGTTACACAGTTTGCATTTTCATATTTTGAAAGTGTTAATTCTGATATTTAGTACATAAGTTTGTATTCAGCTAGTTATATGTCAGATATCCTTGAGGACCAAGAGCTAACAAAAATAAACAGCTTTCACAATCTTTGCAAATTAGCTCTGTGTTGGTTGGCACTGTCCTTTCGAGTTTAGCCCTCCTGTCAAGAAGATGATGCCAAGGTGAATGTTAAGTACAGGGTCCTCTCTAGGTCTTTCTGAAACTATGTCTTGTCCTGTACATGAACTTCCTTGTGACCATAGTAATTTCTCTGTTTACAGGAATTTAAACGCCCTCTCTACTTCATATGAGATAGACTTTCTCCCCATCCCTGTTGCCTTAAAGTAGATAATCCTTTGATTTAGGCCACTTTGACTTAATTGTGTCTTATTCTGCTCTAGCTATCTGCAAACTTCCTGTCTCAAAGCAAATTCTGAGAGGGCAAGCCAGAGAAGAGTTTATTGCTTCAGTGTTTCATGATAGACTGGCATGGACTTAGAAGTACCCCAGTATGCTTATAAGGGGTTACTTTTCTCCCTCCAAAGCAGGCCAGGGACCCACAATGAGAGCACAGGCTGGGTCCACACCATGCCAGGGAGGGATGATGGAGGGGGTATAAGATGGCCAGGAGCTTCTGTTGTTCTTAAAACTGTGTTTCCTTGGTTTGGCACTTGCCCAATTACTGAAATCTTTTAATGGTTTTCCGAAGTGCTGAGGAAGGTGCCTCTGCCAGTTTTTGTTCTTTGTTAAAAAATTCGTGGGATGAGGGATGGGAACAACACCCTGGAGCATCTTACACTGCCATTTTTGTCAAGTGGGAGCCTATTCATTTTTTTATTAGCTAAGTATGAAATGTTATCACATGATAGTTTTGTTTTCCATTTCCCTAAAGGCTAATGGTATTAAGTATCTTTTTTTCTTTCTCTTTTCACTTTTTTATTTTAAAGATACATAGATCACAAAATGTTATGTTAAAAAATACGAGGTTCCCATATACCCCACTACCCACACCCCCCACTCCTCCCGCATCAATACCTTCTTTCATTACTGCAGTACATTCATTACATTTGATGAATACATTTTGGAGCACTGCTACACAGCATGGATTATAGTTTACATATCCATTCCATTCAGTGGGTTTTGGTAGGATATATAATGTCCTGCATCTGTCCCTGCAATATCATTCAGGACAACTCCAAGCCCCGAAAATGCCTCCGTATCACTCCTCTTTTTCCCTCTCCCTACCTTAAGCAACTCCCGTGGCCACTGTCTCTACATCAATGATATAATTTCTTCCATTGCTCGAGTCAATAGTTCTATAGTAGAATACCCGTAAGTCCACTCTAATCCATATTTTATTCCTCCATCCTGAGGACCCTGGGATGGGAATGCCCACTCCAACTCTCAGTTGAGAGGGGGTTTTCAGTCCCACACAGCTGGTGGATGGGACTCTTGTGCCCACAGCTGTAGATTCTCTTGGTTCCTTGGTATGGTGGTTGTCTATCCTCACCTACCTGTCAGCTGACTTGGGTAAGTCCAACGAACTGGAGAGTAGGTGCTGCAACACTGCTGAGGTTCAGAGCCCAATTGGCACATGGACAACTCAGAGATTCAAGTCCCCTGGGTATACACCAACCCCAGTACCAACCACAGGTTCAATAAAAGGGACAGAAGAGGCATGTGTAGGGAAGTCACATCTGAGTCCAATTCCATCACACTCAGGGGCACAAATTCCAAAGTGTAGGACCCACTGGCAAGGCACCAAACTCTGGAGCCATTTGCTATGACCGTATGACCTTGGTGTCTCCATAGTCCTCAGAAACACCACTACCTGGGGTTTGTCTACTTTGGCTGTCTGTGAGATCCTGCTGAGATGTATATAAGCACGACCCCTCTGATTACCTCCTGACTCATTTTGAAGTATCTTAGCCATGTAAACTCATTTATCTTTACCATTTCCCCCTTTTATTAAAGGTCTTTTTCTAGTTGCATCACCAGCCAGGGCTTGATAGTAATCCCTCAGCACCAGGGAAGCTCATTCTCAGGAGGCATGTCCCATGCTGGGGGGAAGGTAATGCATTTATATGCTGAGTTTGGCTTAGAGAGTGGCCACATGTGAACAACATGGAGGCTTTCAGGAAATAACTCTCAGGCACCCTGAAGCTCTAGGCCAAGTTGAAATTTCAAGCATACAGGCTCATAAGCATAGTCATCAGTATCAAGGGCCCATTATTGGACCATCCTTCACCTGTCTTTGCCCTTGCACTTGGAGGATTGTTGCTGTTCTGTTGGGGGATACAACAGAGCTCCCTAGGATGGGAACTCAGCACTCCCTCAGTTGTCATGTGAAACTCTACCCACTATGTCAGTACCCAATGAACATCCAAACATATCTATATACCCTATATGCATGTATCTTTTTATGTGTTTATTGAACATTTATTTTTGGTGAAATTGCTAGTCAAATCCTTTGCCCAGTATTTTTAATTGGGTTGTCTTTTTAAAAATAAATTGTAAGTTTTTTTTGTTTTGTTTTGTTTTTTTGAGATACTGGGGCGAAAGATTGAACCTGGCACTCAACAACTTGAGCCACATCAGCTCCCCTGAGTTGGTTTTTTTTGTTTGTTCTTTGTTTTTTGTTTGTTTGTTTCTAGGAGGCACTGGAACCGAACCAGTACCTCCCATGTGGGAAGGAGGCACTCAACTGCTTGAGCCACATCCACTCCCTATATATTCTTTTTATTTTGTTTTCTTTTTTTAAAATTTCTTTTCCCTAAATATTCTTAATACTAGTCCTTTAGCAGGGGAATGTATTTGCAAATATTCTGCAGGTTTTCTTTTTACTTTCTTGATACTATTCTTTGAATCACAAAACTTTTTCATTTTGACGAAGTTATCTATTTTTTCTTTTGTTGCTTGCACTTTTGTTGTATCTAGGAAGATTTTATCTAATCCAAGATCACAGATTTGCTCCTGTTTTCTTCTAAAAGCTATATTTTAATTCTTACATTTATATATGTATATATATAGAATTCATTTTGAGTTAAATTTTGTGTATGATGGAAGGAAGGGGTCCAACTTCATTCTTTCGTGTATGGATATCCAATTGTTCCAATACCATTTGTTGAAAAGTCTCTTCTGTCTCCTATTGAATTCTTGCTAAAAGTCAATTGATTATTTCCGGCCTTTCAATTCTGTTTCATCAATCTATATGTTTATCCTTATATTAGTATTTACACCGTAGCTTTGTATTAAATTTTGAAACCAGGAAGTGTGAGTCCCTCAACTTTTCTCTTTTTTAAAATTGTTTTAGCTATTCTTAGTCCCTTGCGTTTCCATGTGTATTTTAGGATCAGCTTGTCATGACAAGCTGGACAAAAGCCAGATCTCTTTTTAGAGCCCAAATTCCTTATTATGCAACAATATAGATGTTTTTTTCCTTTCAATTTTAAACATTTTTTGAATTTTTTAATTGAAGTTTATCATTCATACATGAACATTTATAAACAATAAGTGTGAAGTAAAAATTGTGAACTTACAAAACAAACACGCATATCATCCTACAGGGCTGCCATATATTACCCCACCACTGCCACCTTGCATTGTTGTGAAACAGTTGTTACAGACTATGAAAGAGCATGGTCAAAACAGTTGTACTAACTATAGCCAAATACCTTACATTTGATGTATTTTTTCCCCTGCCCACCCCGTTATTGCCACCCTGTATTAGTATTATATACTTGTTACAGATCATGAGAGTATGTTGTCATATTTAGATGTTACTTTAGATGTTGAAAATTCATTTTTAAGTCTGATACTGAAGCAGAAGGAGGTCACAGTTTTCCTGAAACATTACATAAGTTTGCATTTTAAGATACTTTTCCATTTAATTTCCCCATTTCCTGGTAGTGCTACTCTCTTAAAAATTAATTTTTTAATTATTTAGTTTAAAAAGTCTACTGAAGTGTTAATAATAGGGTAGTATAGGAGAATCCTGTATTTTATGAATGATTGTTTTATAAATTCCCAACTTTTCTAATGAAAAAAATTAAAGGTAACAAAAATTAACGATTTAAAAAAGTCTACAGGGAAGGCATGCTAAGGGGTGTGGAGTTTTTCTTTTTGGAGTAATGAAATCTGAAATTTTTTGATGATGAATGCACAACATTGTGTGTATACGAAAATAAGCCATTGATTATGCGCTTTAGATAGATCATATAGTGTGTGAATATAGTTCAATAAAACTGCTTAATAAATAAATAAATAAATGTTCAAGAATAGCCAGAAATAGCATTATTGTACAACAGGAGAAACATAGATTGAGAGGTGAAGAATTTTCTTGTTTGTCTGTTTTTTATTAGTTACTATTATTGAAATGATGAAAATGCTGTAATAATAATTGAAGTGATGAATGTACAACTATATGATTATACCAAATTCCACTGATTGTATACTTTGGATGAATTGTATGCTTTATTAATATGTATCAATAAAATTGATTTGTTTAAAAAAAAAAAAGGTCTATTGAAATGCTAGTGCCAACCAGCTGTACCAGAAGTACAGTCATATTTTAGACTTCTATGGAGCAGTTCAATATTCTACTTTAAGTGGAAACAGAACTAAAGCATAGTAAAATAATAGGAGGATACTGTTTGTGAATTTGTTTTTAAAGCAAACGTAATGAGTTGTAAAAGTATAAGAAAAAGTGGAGATTATTATAATTTGTAACCAATTAGCATTGGTTACCTTTGGGGGAGGGAGTGGGAGAACAGAGTAAAAGGATCCTTTTACTCTGTATGCTTCTGGGTTCCTTGAAGTTTTTTTTATGAGTATATGTAAAAAGTGTTTCCATAGTCAGGATAGTATATACAAAATTAGCACATTTGTCTAATTTGTTCAATGGCAGCTAGGTGTTTTTAATTATTTTCAGTAAGTTATTCTTGTGAAATTGGGGACATTGAAACTGTAGACGTGACATTTTTTTGACTATATAAGAAAATCATCTTTATAATACCAATCAATAGTGGAAAAATTTTAAACATAGCACCAGTTATTTCAAGCCACAGTTATTTATACTTCCTGGGATATGGACAAGATGCCCTGTCTAATATCTTAGTAGGTGATGAAGGTATCAGAAAAGATTTTACCTATATTGGTTTTTCCTTTTTTAAAATAATTAACATAATAGAAGGCTGATATTTCTGTACAAACTGAGTGTATTTATACTAAATAATCAACAAAACTAAAAGTCCATATTAAAATGCAAATATTTATTTAGTGGTTTTGTGGATGAAATAGAGGAAACATTTTCTCTTTCAGTTGGAAAATTTGTTTTTAGATATTCTTAGTGTTATCATAGATCATGAAGCGTTTTGCTTCATGATTGATTAAAAGAAAGTAAATGCACCTCTGCTCCGTCCAGTTAAGATGGTGGAGTGAGACACTTCAGGCTCTGTCCCCCCACAAAAGCTTTAAACAACCGACAAGAACTGGTAGAAAAATCTTCCTGAAAGCTCCAGAAAACAGTTAAAGAATTGCAGTAACAAGGTGAACACCAAATCATTTCAAAAAGACAGCTTAAAAGCATTAGAATCTCATGTACCTTAGCTGTCCTCCCCTACACCAGCTCTGCATGGAGCTGGACCACTTTGCAATGCAGATCCCTGTTCCAGAGGAAGCACATTAACTTTTGTGCACAAAGTGGGAGTGTGTATGTCTGGCCCAGTCTGTCTGATGAAGACTTTAGGGTCTCACCAACCCGGAACTTACTCTGCATGCAAAGGCGGCTCCTACAGAATGCTTTGGGGGAGCAGTCAAGTACTGCTGACTGGGGCAAAAGATTGCTGGCTGTAGGACGTACAGTACAGTGCCAGGTCTGTGAAGTAACTGTTTCCTAACAAGGAGGGTATATTCATATCCAAGTAAATGAAGGTGTTCCTAGGGCCATACATTCCTGCCCAAGATAAGAGGCATATGCAGAAAGGATCAAGGAGTCCCCTTTGGTTTGACCTGGAACTATTCCAAACTCATTATGTGGATAAGCCCTGAAGGAGAGCACTGGTGCAGGTCAATCTGTGAAAACTGGGAAAGGTGTTTTGTTTTGTTTTGTTTTGTTTTTGTTAGCTCCTGGCATTCAGGGAAAACTTTGTTGATGCTAGTTGGATACAAATTTAAGGGATAGATACCTTAAGTCTAAATTCCAGTGACAGCTCATTAAAATACCAAAATGTCCAAGTTTCAACAGAAACTTATAAAACAAAGAGACAGGAAGCAATGGCCCAGGTAAAGCAGAATGTTAAAGCATTAGAAACTATGAATAAAAAGGACCATACTTGGGACATACCAGACAAAGACTTTTTAAAAATGGTCTAAAATATGTTCAAAGAGTTAAAGGAAAACAAGGACAAAGAGCTAAAGGAAATCAGGAAAGAATAGGTGGTGAGCACAAAGTCCCAAACAGTCAAAACCATCTTGAAAAAGAAAAAGGTTGGAGGATTCATATTCCCTGATATCAAAACTTACTACAAAGCTACCGTAATTAAACCAGTGTGATACTTGAATATGGATAGACATAGACCAATAGGTCCAGAGATAAATGCACTCATCTTTGGCCAATTGATTTTCAACAAGTCCATTCATTGAGGAAAGAAGAGTCTCTTCAACAAATGGTGGTGGGACAACTGGAGATCCACATGCAGAGTAATGAGTGTGAACCCCTTACCTATTAACATATACAAAAATTAATTCAAAGGTGGATCAACAATCTAAATATAAGAGCTGATACTATAAAACTCATAGAAGAATGGGTTTTCAGATTTTATACCAAAAGCATAAGCAACAAAAGATAAATTAGACAAAATAGATTTCATCAGAATTAAGAACTTCTGAGAAGCAGATGCGGCTCAAGTGATAAAGCCTCTGCCTACCATATGGGAGGACCCAGGTTCAATCCTGGACCTCCTGGTGGAAAAGAAGCAGAGAAAGTATGCCTGCACAGTGAGCCAGTGCCCACATGGTGAGCCAGTGCCTTCGCAGTGAGCCCGTGCCTGCACAAGTGAGTCACGCAGCAAGATGATGATGCAACAGAAGAGAGACAAAGGGGAGAGTCAAAGTGTAGCGTAGCAGAGACCAGGAACTGAGGGAACCTCTCTCCATATCAGAAGTGCCCAGGATCGAACCCCTCTGAATCCTAGAGGAGGAAGATGAGAAGAGAAGACAAAGAAGAGAAATAGATACAGAAGATCACACAGCGAATGGACACAGACAGCAAAAACAGCAGGGCAGGGGAGGGGGAAAATAAATCTTTAAAAAAGAATAATTAAAGGACATTATCAAGACAGTGAAAAGACATAGAATGGAAGAAAATACTTGGAAACCATGTATCTGAAAAAGGTTTCATATCCAGAATATATGTTAAGAACTCCTGCAACCCAACAACAAACAAACAACCCAATCAGAAAATAGGCAGATTTAGGAATTCGGCACTCTGTCAGTGGGCTCTACTTTGGATTATATGCTCCCCAGTGTAACAGAGTTAGACTCATTTATAATTTCCCTATATGTGACTCTTCTGTGTCTTTTTTTAATATCTTTTTACTTTTGTTTGCCTCTTTTATTTGAACCTATAATTAGCACTATACTCGATAAAGATATGTCCCAGAGACTTAAATCTTCAGTGTGTTCATATGCTGATTGAGCCCTAAATCTCAGCAGAATTGCAACACCCACTCTCCAGTTCATTGGACTCACCCAGTACAACTAACAATAGGATAATGATGGTCAATGCCCATCCCCCAAAACAGAGTATCTACAACTGCAAGCAAGACAGTTCCATCCAACTGACCCATGGGATCTAAGCCCCCTCTCAATGAGAAACAGAGTGCGCATCACCATCCCCAAATCCTCAGGAAGGGTGGAAAACAACTATGGACTAAAGTAGACTCATTATTCTAACATTAGAAGAACTTGTACATTGATATAAAGGCAGTGGCCACCAGAGGTTCTGAGGGGAAGGAGAGAGAAGAGTAGATGTAATATGGGGCTGTCTGCATGACATTTCAATGATGGAGACAGGCCATTATATATTTTGTTAAAACCTATAAAATTGTATGGAGCAAAGTGTAAACTATAATGTAAACTATAGACCATGGTTAGTGCTTCAGTCTGTGTTCATCACTTGTAACAAATGAAAGATGTTAATGGGGGAAAGTGAGGAAGGGATGGGAGTGAGGTATATGGGAATCCTATATATATAGGGATTGATTATGGGACCTCATACGTGGGGAGCAGGTGTTCAGTCACTGAGCTACATCTCCCCAGTTCCAATTTTTTTTTTTTTTTTTTTTTGAGATACCGGGGACTAGGGACTGAACCCGGGACCCCATATGTGGGAAGTTGACACCACATCAGCTTCCCTAAGTTGGTTTTTTAATTCGTTTTGCTTGTTCTTTGTTTTTGTTTTTTGTTTTTCAGGAGGCACAGGGAACCAAACCCAGACCTCCCTTCTGGGAGGCAAGTGCTCAACCACTCGAGCCACATCCACTCCCTCCCCTATATTTTTGATGTAGCATTTATGTAATGCTAAAATTTATTTAAAAATTTAAAAAGGAAGAAAATAGGCAAAAGTCTTGAGTAGACATTTCTCCAAAGACGATATTCAAATGGCCAATAAGTATATGAGAAGATGACCAACATCATTAGCCACTAGAGAAACAGAAATAAAACTACATTGAGGGATGGGAAGCGGATTTGGCTCAACAGATATAGCATCCACCTACCATGTGGGAGAACGAGGGTTCAAACCCAGAGCCTCCTGACCCATGTGATGAGCTGGCCCATGCTCAGTGCTGATGCACGCAAGGAGTGCTGTGCCACGCAGGGATGTCCCCCGCATAGGGGAGCCCCATGTGCAAGGAGTGTGCCCCATAAGGAGAGCCACCCAGCACGAAAAACAGATTGCTGGTGCTACGCAGGGGTGTCCCCTGCGTAGGGAAGCCCCATGCGCAAGGAGCGCACCCCGTAAGGAGAGCCGCCCAGTGTGATAAACAGATTCCTGGTGCCGCTGAGAACGCAAGTGGACACAGAAGAACACACAATGAATGGACAAGAGAGCAGATGGGGGGGGGGAAGGGAGAGAAATAAAATAAATCTTAAAAAAAAAAATACATTGAGCAGAGCGGATATACTCAAATGTTGATTTTCTGCTTCCTACTTCCCATGTATGAGGTCCTGAGTTCAATCTCTGGTACCTCTTTAAAAATAATAAATAAATACTACATTGAGATACCACTTCGTATCTACTATGATGTTTTATTTTAAAAAACAGAAAATAACAAGTGTTGAGGAATATGTGAAAAAATAGGAATCCTGATACATTGTTGATGGGAATGTAAAATGGTACAACTGCTGTGAAAATAATTTGGCAGTACCTCAGAAAGTTAGGTATAGGATTAACATAACCTGCAATCCCATTTTTAGGTATATACCAAAAAGAATTGAAAGCAGGGGTTTGAACAGATATCTTCACTCCAGTGTTCATAGCGGCATTATTCTCAGTTGCTAAAAGATGGAAGCAACCCAAGTGCCCATCAACCAAAGAATGGGGACACCTTATTTCAAATAGTCAGTTTATTAATATTGAACCCATGGTCTGAATGGAGCTTATCTAGCATATATTTTCTCTGTAAGGAGGCACATCATAGCCTTGGGCTTAGGAACACTAGACAGCATTTCATCACTGCTTGGAGACGGTTTTAAACAATGAAATCACCAGCAAAGAGTACAAAAATGTGGAAAATGTATTTGGCATTACATAGACCACAAAAAGTACACTTGTTTCCAGCATGAGAACCAAAACAAGAAGGCAGAGTGCAGTCTTCAACCTCAGCTGTAATGTAGGTATTGGGCTCTGCTCATGTCCATGAGTTACTGTGAAATCAATGAGTATTGATTTTGGGGTTAGAGATAAATTTTAGCAAGTAGGTGGATTTGCAAATAAGGAATCCATGAATGAGGATTAACTGTAAATTATTTTCTTGGTAATTGTATATACTTTGTTCTAATAATTTTTAAACTCATAGCTTTCATCAGACTGTCAGAGGAGTCCATGGCACAAAAAAGGTTAAGAACCTGTGAAGGCAATCTCTTGAGTTGTGGGTCATGAATTCATATCATTGCTGCCAGAAACCACAATGCCTTTGGGGTTTTAGCCACAGAGTTCTGATAGATACGTGGAATAGAAATTCAGTTGAATTTTGCTGTTGCAATGCTTAAGATAAAATGCCAGACCTCATTTAAAGTTAGGTAACATGAAATGGGGCCTTTTTAAAATGACTTCTTAAAATCTACTGGGAAAGTTAACGTGAAGTATAATTTATTGGTCATTGGGGGAAAAAATGTAGGAGGTACTGGGGATTCAACCCGGTATCTTGTACATGGGAAGTAGGCACTCACCCACTGAGCTATACCCATTGCCCCATTAGAGCTGGGTTTTTTGTTTGTTTTTAGGAGGTTTCGGGGATCAAACCCAGGACCTTGTACATAGCAAGCAGGTGTTCAACCACTTGAGCTACATTTGCTCCCCAGCCATTGAAAAACTTTTGTACCTAAGACTTGAGTTTTCAAATATTGGGAGTCAACTCACAATTTAAAAATACATTTTTAATTATTGAAGTGATAAAATGCACAACTATGTGCTTATACCGAATACCATTGATTGTACACTTTGGATGAATTGTTTGCTTTATTAATATGTATCAATAAAATTGATTTGTTTTTAAAAAATACATTTTACATTATGATCCTTTAGTTTATAAAAGCTGAAACAAGTTTCATAAAAAGCAAGTTGCTATATTTCATGCTATTCTATTCTAGTTCATTTTCTAAAAAGTGCTAGTTGTGACTCTCTAAACCTGATTTCACAATGCATAATAGGTAATGATTTGCAGTTTGAAAAACATTATTTCAAGGTATAGAGCCAAAAAGATAAAGATTTTAAAATAAATTTAGCAGAGGAGTAGGTGTAGCTCGGTGGTTGAGTGCCTGTTTCGCATATACAAGGTCCCTGGATTGGGTTCAATCCTCGGTATCTCCTTAAAAAAACAAAGTGTTCCAAGTATTTAGAATGCCTAACATCTCAGATAAGATCTCTTAGGAATCCAAGCTAGCCTCTGTGAGAACATTTTAGAGAAGTAGATGCTGTACATACACTAAAAATAGTCATTAAATGCTTGTCAGCTATGGGTTCATCTAAAGCATTCTTTGATTCATCCCATAGAATTTATCAAGTGCCTTTTATAGCCCTCATTTGTATTAGGAAATGTAATGGTAAACTAAAAGGAACTTTCTTATAGAAATAACAACTGTACTGTGTGGAGTATACTCTCTGTCAAAATGAAGGGGAAAGGGTAGTGTGGAGAGAGAAGAATATTTCAGGAAGAAGGAACAGTAGATGCAAAGAGTCTGTGTTAAGTAGGAGGGAACTATAAGAAGAGCAGTGTAACTACTCTGTGAAAGGTATAGTGTTAGGTCCTTTACATTTATTATCTTTAAGGATTTAGGACTTTATCCTAGAGCAGTGGAAAGCCAGCCACTAAATGGTTTTAGGGGAGGTGGCAGTTTACATGACAAGAATTGCTTTTCATTTTAAAAAAGTAAAAAAAGAGCAAGTTAGACGGGGCCAATAGTAAATACGGAACACTAGTTAGAAAGCTATTGCATTAGCAGAGGCGAGAGATACTGGTATCTAGTTTGCCCGCAATAGGGATGAAGAGTTATAGTTAATTCTGTTGATATTTAAGAGACAAGAATATATTAGGGAAAAGATTGGCTTTGAAGGGGAATAGGAACAGGGCAATAACGAATATGGTGTTAAAAGGGGATTTGTTCTCATTTTTATTCTGGTAAGATATATATAGCCTAGAATTCCCTACCCTAAACCACTTTCATATATACAATTCAGGGATATTAATTACATTCACAATATCGTGCTACTATCACTGTCATCCATTACTAAAACCTTTTCATCTCCCTAACAGAAACTCTACCCATTAACCAGTAGTATTTCCTTACTCCCCTCTCTCCCCCAAGCTCTTGATAACCTCTAGTCTACTTTTTGTCTCTCTAAATTTGCTTATTCTAGGTATTTCATATAAGTGAAATCATATAGTGTTTGTCCTTTTGAGTCAGGCTTATTTCACTCAGCATGATATCTTCAAGGTTAATCCTTCTTTGCTTAGTTTTGATGAAAAAGATTTGGTCATGTACAAGCCAATGGAAAAGGTCTAATGAGAATAAGAGAGCAGCAAGTCTGTAGATGTAAGGTTCCTGAGAAGGTGGGAGCACATGGAATCTGAATTATAAGTGGTAGGATTGTCCTTCATGAAAAGACAAAAATCCTTTTAAATTTTTTTAAGTTGAATAATACATTCATATGGCTCAAGTTTTTAAGAATACAAATGAAACATCTGTCCTCAAGCTACTTAGCTTCACATCTTATAGTCAACTCATGTTAATGTTTTTGTGAATCCTTCAAGAGATTTAATGCACATGGAAGCAAATACGTAGTCAACTCCTCCCCCACTTTATATAAAAAGTAGTCTGAACCTTGGTTTTTTCACTTACTATATCTTGAAAATGTTTCCCTAGGAGTACATAAGAAGTCGTCTTCATTCTCTCCTAGGGCTGAATAGTGTTCATTGTATTCAATAATAATTCAGTAGCTTATTTGATGAGCATTTAGGTTATTACCATTCTTTTTTTTTTTTAATTATTTATTTCTTTTTAAAAATTACATTAAAAAAATATGAGGTCCCAATCAACCCCACCGCCCCCACCCCCCACTCCCCCCACAGCAACTCTCTCTCCCATCATCGTGACACATCCATTGCACCTGGTAAGTACATCTCTGAACATCACTGCACCCCGTAGTCAATGGTCCACATCATAGCCCACACTCTCCCACGTTCCATCCAGTGGGCCCTGGGGGGATCTACAATGTCCCGTAATTGTCCGTGAAGCACCACCCTGGACAACTCCACCTCCCGAATACGCCTCCACATCTCATCTCTTCCTCCCATTCCCCAAACCCAGCAGCCACCATGGCTACCCTTCCCGCACCCATTCCACATTTTCTCTGTGGACTTTTGACAGTTCCTATATTTTAACAAGATACAAAGAGTAACTGAAATGGGTACACATACAGGTAGGTTTGTGTATTTGACTATAGAAAGTTAAGGGACCCAAAGGTACAGTAAGCCAGGTAGACCATGGTTGGGCCAGTAGATGGAAATTGAATATTCAGGTTAAAAAGTCAATGCATGCAGACAGACCTACTTGGTTATATGAGCTCAGGAGCTATACCTCACCTGGGGAAGTCTGGCCAGGGAAATAAACTGAATGAAGGTTAAGAGCTGCTGGACCAAAGGTGGAAACTTTTTGAAGGGAAAGTTCCTAAAACTGCATGTTTTTGTTAAAGTTACTACTATTAAAAGGCACCTTTTTTTTTCCACGAGGTACCAGGGGCCAGGGATTGAACCTGGGACCTCATATGTGGGAAGCCAGCATGCAACTTCTAAGCCATATTGACTTCCCTGAGTTGGTTTTTCGTTTGTTTTGCTTGTTCATTTTTGCTTTTTCAGCAGGCCCTGGGAACTGAATCCAGGACCTCCCATGTAGGAGATAGGAGCTCAATCACTTGAGCCACATCTGCTCCCCAAAAGGTACCTTTTAAAAGAGAGGAATCAGGACTACTTTTGTTAACTTTCAAACCAAACCCTCCACTCAAGGTTAAATTGGATCTAGCCCTTCTGGAGAGCAAGAAGCTCTCTCCAGGGCAAGACTGCTTGGAGTTCAGAAACTCAGTAAGGAGACAATTATTGCCTGATTTCTAGAGGATTTTAGATTTCTTTTTTAGACCTGTAACTTTAATCTGAAGTAGAAAAGTCAGTTAAATCTAAGTTATAAATTTGTTTGTGAAGTCACTTTTTTTTTCCTTTTTTTTTTTTCTTTTTTCTTTTTGAAGTCACTTAATGGCACTATCAAGTTTACAATTTATTGAGCTACCTGTAGTGGGCCTGTGATGTAACTAGCAGTGTTAAGTACTGTGGGCCAAGTATATGATATATTCAGGAAACAGTGTGAAGTTATAGGGATGACAGATACTAGAGGAGGTTTGAGGTAGGAGAGCTAACTTTTGGTAGAGTTGTTGGAGAGAAAGCTTCTTGTGTTGTCATTGGCTTCGCTTATTCTCTAAGTTTAATCAGTTCTAAATCCTGTCAATTTTTCCTTATAGTTCTTCAAATCATTTTTCTATTTCTCTGGCAACCTTCTAAGTTCAGATTAGTGTTTCTTAACCCTTTATCTAGCTAATTATTCTTGAAAAGCTGAAAATAATAAATCCCTTCTTAAGGAAGATGCACAGAATTTTGTGTGCAATTTTAGGCAATTTGCGTACTCCCTTAAACCTTGTTCCTGACATTAATAAACTCTGGTCTGTCATCTCAGATTTCTCTTCCTACCTTCTTTTGCCTTCTCCAATATAAAGAGATTTCAAAATTCATTAGTGATGTATCAATCTGCCCTTTGTATTTTGTGGTATAATACAGAAACAAAGTTATTTCCCACTAATTCACATATCTTATCTTGTCCAAGTTGCATTGTTGCAGCCTAACAGTCCTTATCTAATAGTATTAACCCTACTTGCTACTCTCAAAAGAATATTAAAGGGAAGTGGATGTGGCTTAAGCAGTTGAGTTCCCGCTTCCCCTGTGGGAGGTCCTGGTTCTGGTCCTGCATGCCACCTAAAAAAAAAAAAACAAAAGAAAACAAACAACAAGCAAAATAAACAAAAAACCAGGGAAACAGATGTGGCTCAAGCAGTTGGGCTCCCATCTACCATATAGAAGGTTCAGGGTTCAATGCCCAGGGCCTCCTAGTGAGGGCAAGCTGGCCCACACGGAGTGCCCAGCCCATGCAGGAATGCTGCCCTGTGTGAGAATGCCACCCCATGCAGGAATGCCACCCAATGTGGAGAGCTGGCACAGCAAGATGACGCAACAAGAGACACAGAGAAAATAAGAAGACGTAGCGAACAGGGAGCTGATGTGGCACAAGAGAATAATTACCTCTCTCCCGCTCCAGAAGATCCCAGGATCGGTTCCCGGAGGCACCTAATGAGAGTACAAGCAGATACAGAAGAACACACAGCAAATCAACACAGAGAGCAGACAAACGGGGGGGTGAAGTTAAAGAAATCTTAAAAAAAAAACAAAAACCAGCTCAGGGAAGCTGGTGTGGTTCATTGGTTGAGTGCTCACTTCCCACATACATGGACCCAGGGTCAATCCCTAGCCCCTGGTACCTTAAAAAAAAAAATTAGAGAATATTAGAAGGAAACAGCTATAGCTCAGTGGTTGAGCACCTGCTTCCCATATATAACATCCTGGGTTTAATTCCTGGTATCTCTTTAAAAAAGAAAAAAGAATCTTAGACCAATTCATTACTTATATTTCAAAAATGGACTTAGACTTATCTGTGAAAGTCATGTTCTCAGCAGCATTTAATATGTATTGTGACTCATCTCATTTTTTTGATTCAGCTTTTTATAAATTGTGTTTTCTGACAGTTACTTGTGCTTTTAAAATTAGCCAATCACTCCGTGACACCAACTTGGTAAAGGTTACTTTCCTTTTTATTATAAAATAATTGCAAATTAAATATAGTTATATATAAGTAAAGAAAAAAATGTAACTCACATTTTCAATATTTTAATGCAACCGGAGTTAACATATTAGTGTATTTCTTTATGGTCTTTTTCTGAAAGCACATGATTTTTAATATATATGTAATAGTACTCTATGATTTTATATCCTTTTTATTTAATAAAGGTTGTTTTATAAGCATTTTCTCATGTTGCTGCATATTCTCCAGAGTTATAATATTTTAAAAGCCGTTAAATATTCCACTAAGTCTATATATTATTGTTCTCCTGTATATTTAGGTTATTTGCACCCCACCCCATTCCCCAAATAAAAAGCACTGTAGTGAACATCATTGTGAATTAAAGCTTTTCAATTTCCATTTTTTTGATTAGTAAAGCAAGATAAATTTCTTGATTCCTGGTAGTGGTAATGAAGGTAGTAGAAGTAGATGGTGGGATATGTTTCTTATATAAAAATTATGCCAGGGAACGTTTTATGAGATTAGCATCCTGACTTGTATATAACTGACTGAGAGACAGATATTTTTGCATAGCGCAACTTTACATTTGTGTTCTCAAAAAAATTTTTTTTTAATTTATTTTTATTTATTTCTCTCCCCTTCCCCACCCCCCAGTATCTGCTTTCTGTGTCCATTCGCTGCATGTTCTTCTGTGTCCGCCTGTATTCTTGTCAGTGGCACCCGGAATCCATGTATCTTTTTGTTGCGTCATCTTGCTGCGTCAGCTCTCGGTGTGTACGGCACCATTCCTGGGTGGGCTACACTTTTTTTGAGCTGGGTGGCTTTCCTTATGGGGCACACTCCTTGTGCATGGGGCTTCCCTACGCGGGGGACACCCCTGCATGGCACAGCACTCCTTGCGTACATTAGCACTGCGCGTGGGCCAGCTCATCACGTGGGTCAGGAGGTCAGTTTGAACCTTGGAACTCCCATGTGGTAGGCAGATGCTCTATCTGTTGGGCCAAATCCGCTTCCCTGTGTTCTCATATTCGTAATTTTTAGATTGTGACATGGAAAAAATCTTCGGTAATCTTAACTTTTGTTTCATTTATATCTGTTTTATTGAGATCAGGTTAGGGAGTTTTGTAGGTTTTTGTTGTTGTTGTTTTTGAGTTAAATTACCAAAAGAATTTAAGCACTCTGTATTCCATAATCCGATAGTCTTCATTTCTCTTACTAGTTAAAACAGTGCTCTTATGATGACTCTGGAATGGAGCTTGGGGAAAAAAATCTTACAGCAAGATTATACCTGATATTCTTCTTCCACAATTGGAGGTGCCAACACTTGACAAAATCTGAGTAGCCTAGGAGACAAATAACAACATCGCACTGTTTAGTAGTCTTAGTATTGGAATTCTCAGTATCTGTGTCTTAAGGGAGTTATCGTAAGACAACCATGATGTTTCTCATTTCCTATGTTAGGATGTTATGGGAAATAACACAAACAATTAGAAGTCAAATAAGTAATAAAGATATAGCACTGAATGAATAGTGCATTAACAGAAAGGAACCACCAGGGTAGATTATAACTGATCTGACTAGAGAATGTGGAAAACCTCTCCTAGGTCAGGATATCCTTAGGCTTCCTCAGAAGACACAGGTTGCTTCAGATAAGTGGTCGTCTAAGAGCTTTGCTCCTTTCACTTCCACCCCAGAATGTTTCACTAAGCTTCTAGGAAAGAGCTCATTAAAATGTAGGCCTTTTCAAGACAATTCAGTGGGCAAGAAATCTTTTCAGTATGTGGCACTAGGATAACTGGATAGCTACACATATACACAAAAACTAACTCAAAAATCATTCCTAGACCTAAATGTAAGAGCTTAAAACTCTTAGAAGAAAGTATAGGAGTATGTCTTCATGACTTTGGGTTAGTCAAGGCCCTCTTAGATATGACGCCAAAAGCACAAATAACAAAAGAAAAAAATAGAAATATTGAGTATGATCAGAATTAAAAACTCTATCTTAAAGTACACTGTCAAGAAAATTAGAAGACCACACAAAGAATGGAAAAAAAATATTTGCAAATCTTGTACCTGAAAAGGTATCCAGGTATCTGGAATTTATTATATAAAGAATTCTAACAATTCATTAAGAAAGACAATCCAATTTTTAAAAGGGGTAAAGGATCTAAATAGACATTTCTCCCACCATTCGCCTTTAGAAAATGCAAAATCAAAACCACAGTGAGATGCTACTTCACATCTTCTAGGATGCCGTAATCAAAAAGATTTGTTTTGACAAGGATATAGCAAATTGGAACCCTCATACACTGCTGGTAAGAATATAAAATGGTACAGGCCTTTGGAGACAGCCTGGCAGTTCTTCACAGTATTACTATATGACCCAGAATTCCCATTCCTAGGTGTGTATGTGTGTGTGTGTGTGTTCCCAAGAAAAATGAAAACATACACCCACCCAAAATCTTGGACACAAAGTTCATAGAAGCAGTATGAGTGGAAATAACCCAAATGTCCATCATCTGATGATTGGATAAAGTATGATATATCCATACAATGGGACATTATTTGCCAATAAAAGGAAATTAAGTTCTGATACATGGTATAATGTAGATGAACTTTTAAAACATTGTGCTAAATAAAAAAAGACAGTCACAAGACCATATAATGTATGATTCCATTTATATGAAATGTTCAGAATAGGCAAATCAATGGAGGTAAAAAGTAGGTTCCCTAGGACAGAGTGGGTTCTGGGGAAACGGGGAATGGCTGCTAATGAGTACAGGGTTTCATTTTGGGGTGACAGATGTTCTAAAATTGATTGTGGTATTGGTTGTACAATATACTGAATATACTAAAAATCATTGAATTGCATACTTTAAATGGGTAAATTGTGAATTATATTTCAATTATCTTTTTTAAAAAAAAACTTGTACTCTATATTATAGTTCCTCAATGCTGAGATGTATTTCTTTAAACTTTTTTTTTAATTAGAATGTATTTAATCATATTCTTAAGGGAGTCTGTCTGTCCCATTTTTCCTCAAAAATGGTTAGAATCCAAGAAATACACCCCCTAAGGAGTTATTTTACATTTTTACAGCTTAAGTTCAGTAGGCTTTGGAGAAAATTGTTTTTTATTGGTAATGTTAAACCTGGCCTTTTAAAAAAAATTTTTTTTTTTTTTAAGAGAAGGGGGCATCTGTTAGAGAGCTTAGTACAATAAATGCAATACCAGATTTCCTGAGCCCTTGGTTACAATAGACATATTCTTTTTGGTATTAATAACTTTTTTTTAAGCATTTATTTTTTTATCCCCAAAGGCTACCTATTTTCTGACTCTGGTTGGTTTTGCAAGGAACCTTGTGCTATTACTCTTAGCTTTCAAATAGGAGACTTATATTTGCAGCTTCCATTTGAGAATTATAGAAAAAATTATTGAAATAGACATTATTATTTTATCTGATAAAGTTCAAAGATAGCGTGCCAAAGTAAGAAAAAATTCTTGGATTATTTGACTGTAACAATGAAGTGTTTCTGACAATAACTCACATACAAGATCCAAAGTAAATCAGAAAATTAGGGATCTATCCCACTGGTAAGCAATTTTTTTGTCAAGTTGGTGTCTTTCCCCTTAGGAAACTAGTTTGCTTGATGGGAAGGAAAAGGTAGTCCAATTTCAGTCTGGGTGAGAAGAAAGTGGCAGTGGTGCTTAGGAGATTATTGTTTTAGACAAAATTACCTTAGATTAAAGACAGTTTATCTTGGTGCTACACGGGTATATTCTCTAACAAGGGTTAGAGTCAGAAAGGCAGTCTCTCATCTCCAAGCGATGGGCTTCATGGTTTTTATTTGTGTGCTTACCTGGTCTGCGTCACTCTGCATTTCTGTTCTCATTTGTCTTTAACCCAGCCAACTTCCTCACAATCTCAGTTTACACATGCCTCTTATTGGTTGCTCTATATCCCTTCAGGTCAGTTCATTCAATTTCCCAATTCTAATTCCTGAGGGAAGAATCTGATTGGCTTCATCCCTCTTCATCATCCAGGAGGAATAAGTCATCAAATGTTGACTAATCTGTGGGTCCCCAGAAGATATATGTCTGTCCCAGAAATTACCAGGTCATGGACAATTGAGGGATAGTAAGAACTGTGGTGAGGTAGTTATCTTCTTTGTTTACTTCTTCTGTATTCCCCTACTAAAGTGATTTAAGCTTTATGAAAGCTGAGACCATATCTATCTTGGTCACCACTATATATCCCCTTTGCCTAAGGGGTTTGGATTGTGATTGGGTGTGCAGTAAAGACCATAGTGGATGCCTCGGCTCAAATTGATTTCAGGTGTCTTGAAGGCTTAAAAGGATGAATAAGCTTATCTATGACTTGCTCATACTGAGTGCCTATAGTTATAATGTCTACCCAACCTATACCCCAAATAGAATATTGTATATAAGCCTGTATACGGAATGCTCAGTGAACATTTATTAATGAAAGAAGCCAGCCTTTTCATTTCTTAAAAAAAACAAAACAAATGCCCAACCCACTTCCCTGGAAGCATTGCTCTTTTTCCATACAAGCCACTCTATCTAATTTGCATGTATTTTCTCATTAAATATAACATCATATCATTTCTTAGTATCATAGATGTGATGCTGACCCTTTTTTCCCTCTGTGTGTGTAATTTTTGTCCTTTATGACTACAAGAACTACATTAATGCTAATTTTTCTAAGTCAGGATTCAGTAAACATCAGAGCCAAAATACATATTGAGACACGATCCATTAAAAAAGAATCCCATTTTGTGGGCTTTAGTTTCAGTCTAGCAAAATCCAGAGAAAACATTCCCAGAAATTTAGACATAGGAGATGCAACTGGGGTGGGGTTGTTGCCAGCAACAGTTTGTAAGGCTGTAAGGAGAAAGATCAGAAAAACTGGCTCTTACTTTTTACTGGAGAAAAGGGTACAGCTTTTGGTGAAAAGCTGCGTTCTTTAGCAATGACTTTATTTTTCCTTCACCACAAACCAGACTTGTACTTTTTCCAAGCCACAGTACATTATTTAGGCACTTCTCCACTGCATTGTCTTAGTTTCTGAAATTGTATCATATTCCCTAAATTGGGTCCAACTGTTAATGCAGTGCCTTTCAGAGGGATGTGTTTTTACACTTTCTGTTTCTGGCATTTACGTTTGTAAACTCCCTTCAATTAGGACCCAAGGTTAATTTATATATGTATATTTGTATATTCATCACATTTTCATCATTTTATAGATACTTCATTATATATTAACTAACAACTAGAATGCTTCAGAGATTTTTCTCATCAAATGGTCAGAACCTTGCTTTTTTTGTGTGTTTTCCCTTTGCTCTACCTGAGCATATTTTGTAATCCTCTTTGTTCCTTCCTATTCTACCTGCATCCGTGATGCTGTTTTTTCCCTTATGTACATTTTAATTTAACATTATTCCTTTTCTTTAAAGCAAATTATTTTTTCCTTGGATTCACTTGTTTTTTGCCTGAAGACTTAAGTGGAAAACTAAGGCATTAAAGAGAAAAAAAAGTGAACTTACTATTTGAAATATATTTCCTTCTCTGGTTGTGAATTCCCCCATTCTCCTTAATAGAACTCACAGGGCAAGTATGTATGTCTCCTGTCAACCCTGAGGAAATGGTAGTTAGGTTACAAATAGGCAGTTGTTTGGCAAGACTCTAAATACATTATTTTTAAGTGGAACTACAGTTGTTTTCTGGGTTTGTATGTCAGTGCCAATATTCCATTACACACTTAAGGTTTGTTTTTTGTGTTTTTTTTAAGTGATGATAAACTTTGCAAACAATAAGACCCTTTATATAACTTCCAAACAGACAGGTAAAGTGAATAGAGCAGTGGACCTAGAATTTGTATTCTATCCAGAGTGATGCAAACTTTGTAACCTTAGAAGACTTCTTTTCTTTACAGTGGAGTAATTTTCATCCCATCTTCAACTGATCTTTAGTAGTAGAATTAGAGTTTAAAATACTAGTAGTACTAGCGGTATATACATAATGCTGTTCACCTTTTACTGTACTTCCCCTTTTCTAATAAATGAGATGGTTGAAATTATATAAAGAACTATAAAAGCAAAAAGGTACCACAGTAGTTGATGGTGTATCACAGGTGCTTTAAGATGAAGCTAGGTCTTAAAGGATAATTTTAAAAGATTGCTAAGTAAATAAGTTAAGGAAGGAAATATACAAAGACACAGAGAGGTAAAAACATGGTGTTTTAGGATATGATCCATTTTTTATGTCATTAGATTAGTAGGGTGGGAAGGGTTGATGTAGGCAGAAATGGGAGAATGAGGCCAGAAAGACAAGGGCCAGATCTCAAAAGGTATATTACCTACTTTGCTATCTGTGATGCCAAACCACTAAAAATGGTTATTGTTAATATTGCATCTTTGAAAACAGGTATCATGATTAAGGACAAATTAGAGGGTATAAAGACCTGATACAGTTTTCTCAATCAAAGGATATTGAAATATTCAATGTGAGAGATGATGAGATAGGTAACTAGGGCAGCAGCAGTGGAAATGGAATGGAAGAGACAAATTTGAAAGATATTTAGGAGGTAGAGTTAACAGGACTTGGACACGTAAGTAGATGATGAGGATGGTGAGCATGGTCAAAGGAATCAGGCAGGACAAGTTAGATGTCAAATGCCTAGTGACATTATAATGTGGCCAAGGTATTGAGCCCCTATCATGGTGGGATTTTCACCTAATATTATCTTAATTATTCCTTACAACATTCACAGGTTCAACGACATTAAGTAGTTTGCCTAAGGTTGTACATGGGATATGTGCTAGAGATAAAATTTTAATCCATGACATTCTGATTCCAAAGTCTATGCTCTTTTCACTATACTTCTCTGGCATTTTTTTTTTTTAAGATTTATTTATTTATTTAATTCCCCCCCTCCCCTGGTTGTCTGTTCTCTGTGTCTATTTGCTGCGTCTTGTTTCTTTGTCCACTTCTGTTGTCGTCAGCGGCTCGGGAAGTGTGGGCAGCGCCATTCCTGGGCAGGCTGCACTTTCTTTCACGCTGGGCGGCTCTCCTTACGGGGCGCACTCCTTGCGCATGGGGCTCCCCAGCGCAGGGACACCCCTGCGTGGCATGGCACTCCTTGTGCGCATCAGCACTGCGCATGGGTCAGCTCCACACGGGTCAAGGAGGCCCGGGGTTTGAACTGCGGACCTCCCATGTGGTAGACGGATGCCCTAACCACTGGGCCAAGTCCGTTTCCCACTTCTCTGGCATTAATCTAGATAGGGAGTACAAAAATTCTGAAAATAAGAAATATTACAGAAATGTGGAAGCAGATGTGGCTCAACTGATAGAGTGTCCGCCTACCATATTGGAGGTTGAGGGTTCAGTACCCAGGGCCTTCTGGCCCATGTGGTGAGCTGACCCATGCTCAGTGCTGCTGCGTGCAAGGAGTGCCTTGTTACACAGGGGTTCCCCAGCTGTAGGGGTGCCCCACGCACAAGGAGTGCACCCCACAAGGAGAACTGCCCTGCGTGGAAAAAGCGCAGCCGGCCCAGGAGTGGCACCGCACACACGGAGAGCTGAGGCGGCAAGATGACCCAACAGAAAGAGACACAGATTCCCAGCGCCTCCTGACAAAAATGCAAGTAGACACAGAAGAACACAATGAATGGACATAGAGATCAGACAAAGGGCGGGGGAAGGGAAGGAGAGAGAAATAAAGCAAAAATAAATCTTAAAAAATGAAGAAATATTATAGAAATGGACATGTTGAGGTTTGTGTGAGATAGGTATATAATTGAAAGAGGAAGTGAACCAGATATTAATTACTTGTTGAAGGCTTTTCAAATTTTCCTTTTTAGTTTTATTATGGCTTAATCACTACCAGTTTTTTCATAGGATGTTTACAAAGTTCTGATATATATATAGATGACATGGATTAGAGACACACAGTGCTTTGATTTAGATCATTCTGCTATCCACTAATGTTTATTTTTGGGTCTCCACTATGTGCCAAATACATATTGAGTAGATAGTGTACATTGGTAAGCCAAACAGATACAGTCCCTGCCCTTATCAAGCTTATAGTCTAGTGGGGAGAAAAAACATTAACAAATAATCACACTTAATTAAAAACTGTGATAAGATCTTTGAATTACATTTTAAGCCCTAGCACTAAATAATACCTTATGAATTGTATTCATAGACATAGAGGTGAGGGCAGCCAGTTGAAATAACAGATTATTCTTGCTGTGATGAGCATCCAAGGATCTCTCCATTGAGGAGTAGCCAATTCCCAAGTTCTTTTGGCCTCTTTATATGCCGATATGCTAAACTTTAATCAGGGACTACCCTTGAAGGCCAGCATTTTCATTAAGTACATTGGTGATTTAGATACTTGTAAATTGATACATCTCTTAGTATTCCTTACTTTAAGTAAAGTGTCCTTGTACATTGAAATGATTAAATTTACAAACATTATTTTCCACAGGTCTTCAAAACCACATCTATTAAGGGTTCACATTGGAGGGGTAGGTACCATTATTGTCCCCATTTTACAGATGGGACATATATAACTCAGAGTTTAATATGTCCAAATTTAGAAAAGATAAAGTTGGGAAAAAAAGTTATTTTAGAAAGCCCATTTTATAATCCAGTTCCTATCTTTATTCTTAGTCTAGCAATAAAATGTCCAGCTAAGTGGATTATTCCAGAAACAAACATATTTGTGCACTTACTGAGTTTTATGGAGCTTTTTTATTTGAATAGCACCTGCTCAGTTTCCTTCTTAACAAATGATGTTGCTTTTTAAAGGATTAATTAATCACCTGTTTGACACATTGGATATGAATTAGAGATTAAATCTACCCCATTTTCCATTTTAGATAGACTCCTTTCTTGTCAAAGTTCTGAGGTTGCCCCAAGAAATTTGCTTAATGTTGATTTTTTTTGGAGATTGAATTATGTCCCCCTACGAGGCATGTTGTGTCCCCCCACGAGGCATGTTGGGGTCCCAAACCCTGGTCCTGTGGGTGTGAACCTATTTGTAAATGGGACCATTGAAAATGTTATTAGTTAGGGGGGTGCCCAAACCAAATGTTAATCTAATATGGCTGAAGACCTTATAAACAAAAGAAACTGGACACAGAAAGAGAAGCCACAGGGAGAAGCAAGACACTCGAAGTCAACCAAACCCAGAAGAGAAGATAGAAGAGGCCACCATAGGCATTGCCATATGACAGAAAAGCCAAGGAAACCTTGCCAACCAGCCATAAAATACCAACCCCTGGAGAAGGCAGACCTTCTAGCTTCTGAAACCTTGAGCCAATAAGTTTGTGTTATTAAGCCAATCCAGTGTTTGGTATTTGTTTTAGTAGCCAGGAAACTAAAACTAAAACAGTTTTCAAACAGTTTCTCTTCATTTAAATAAATATGAATTGGTGTGCAGATCATATAAATGAGCTTGTTTTTGATGGACTCAAATGGCCCATTTTTAAAAGCTTTAATGTTCTTTCAATCATCTTTTTAAAGGAGGGGACTCATAGTGTTACCAGATTCTTTCTAGGTTCTTGACTATGCTCAGAAAAGAATTTCAAGAGCACGGCAGATGAGTTAGGCCAGTAATTTATTCAGGCAGGGAGGGACAAGAAATAGGAGAAAATAGCAGATCATGGGTCCCAGATAGAGAGGAAGGTGCTGAAAAATGATAAAGTGAGCTGATTTACAGTGCAGTTCTCCATTATAGATTATAAATGCCCAGGTTTTACTTGCATGGCCAGCATGGCAGAAGAAAAATGGCGAGAGCAGGCGCAGAAGGCAGAAACGGGTCCAAAGGTGAGAGAGCAGTTCAGGCCTTGTTCCTGCTTTTTGAACCATTTATTATTCCACCTGTTTGCTAATGGCAGGGGAGGAGTTCTACCTGTTTGCTGTTTTGATTGATTACCAACCCCCCCCCCCCCATCAATCCCCCATGAGGGCCCAATGATAAAGTCCTTGGGGAATATCCAGGGCTTCTCCTGGCTTCCAGAGGCAGTCTTTGTTTTGAATGGAGAATCTTGGGGAAGGACTTCCAGCAGCCATCTTGGGGCAGTTTATGTCCACATGGACTTCTTACCAGGTTCCAGATCCATCTGTTGATTCCCTTTCTTACTGGCTGGCTTCAGTAGCTCTTGGCATATAATCATACTCATGTCAGTAATTTATTACAGCATAAGTATACAAAGCAAAATCAGCAAAGCAAAAAGATTCACAGGGAAAAGTCTAGAGGAAGTATTCCATTTTGCTAACTAGAAAATATTATTGGATCTCTAGTTACTAAACAATCAATAACTCCAAAGTACATCATGCCTCTTTTTTTTCTTTAAGTATGATGGGGATAAAAATTTTAAATTAGATGTGTGTGGTAAGAGGGAATGGCCACATCAGTCTTTAAATATCAGGAGGTCTTGGGAAACGGACTGTGGCCCAGTGGTTAGGGCGTCCATCTACCACATGGGAGGTCCGCGGTTCAAGCCCCAGGCCTCCTTGACCTGTGTGGAGCTGGCCCATGCGCAGTGCTGATGCGCGCAAGGAGTGCCGTGCTACACAGGAGTGTCCCCCGCGTAGGGGAGCCCCACGCGCAAGAAGTGCACCCATAAGGAGAGTCGCCCAGCGCGAAGGAGGGAGCAGCCTGCCGAGGAATGGCGCTGCCCACACTTCCCGTGCCGCTGACAACAACAGAAGCAGACAAAGAAACAAGACGCAGCAAAAAGACACAGAAAACAGACAACCGGGGGAGGGGAGGGGAATTAAATAAATAAAAATAAATCTTTAAAAAAAAAAATTGGAAAGGAGGTCTTAGTAATTTCCTTCCTTCTGCAACTTTCTGAAGTTAAGCCTTAACTGAAATTAAAATGTTGAATTACTTTAAATATCTAGAGGGTACTGTTTTAGTATGCTAAAAGTTGCTGGGAGCAATATACCAAATGTGTTGACTTTTATAATGGAAATTTATTAGTTTAAAAGCTTACAATTGTGAGACCCTATAGGTGTCCAAATCAAGGCATCAGGCAAAGCTCTCACCCAAAGGTCAGCTGCTGATTATTCTGGACTCCTGCCACATGACAAGGCACAATGGCAGCTCTGCTGGGCTCTGCCTTCTCCTCTAGGCTCAGTTTCTCCTGGGGCTCAGCTTTGTGTGATCAGGCATATGCCCTGTCTTGCTCCTCCCCCCTTCTCTGGACCTTGTTGCTTCAGCTTCAGGCTGCCCCATCTGTGACCTTTCTCTCTCCTGGCTTTGGTGGTTTCAACTTCTAGAGGCTTCTCACTGTCTCTGCAGCCTTCTTTCTGTGTCTGGCTTTTTTAATTTTCTGTCTTTATAAAAGACTCCAGTAAGAGGATTAAGTCTCATCCAGGGTCCCACAATCTAATCAAAGGCCCTTAACTAAAATAATTTAATCAAAAGGTCCCATCCTATAGTAGGTTTACATGCACAGGAATAGATTAGTTTTAAGAACAGGATTTTCTGGGATCCACTAAGCTTCAAACTCTCAGAGGGACTTAGGAGAGTTCCTTTGGATTAAGAAAAAACATACCAGAGAAGAAAACATCTCCATAATGTAAAATAATCAAAACACAGGGTTATTTTATTCTTTAATGTCTGTAAATAAGGTTTTTCATAAAGTAGAGCTTACCTTTTCTACTCTTCATGTTCTCTGTACACATATATGTGAACCAGAAAGCCAAAAAAATCAGCTTCTTAAAAGCACATGCTTGAAGTTTATTTACTCCAAAGCAGTTTCTTTTTTTTCTTTTTGGATAGCTATGTTCGAGGACTTAGGAGTCCCTTAAATATCCATACTCTTACACCATTTGTTCTAGTGTGACCTCACATGTTATATTGATGTGGGCTATGGGTGGGAGGCTCTTTGTCTCTTCAGAGATAACCTAAACTATCTGTGACTTGTGGGTGTGGGATGATAAAAGGCTGCAGTCCTGCCCTTGGTGACAGTGGGGAGGACTCCAGTCCCAGGAAACAGTTTAACAATGCAAGGTCCATAAACTTTAAGTATTCAGGGGAAATGCAAACCAAATATGCTAAAAGTTTATCTAGAATGCCTGAGGTCCATGCTAAAAGCTTACCTAAGATGTGAAAGATATATATGCTAATTCAAGACTATTGAGAACTGAAACAAAAGGACCATTGGGCCTTTCCTCTCTCTATAAAAGGGACTCAAAAATCTTGTTCCTGGCTCGGGGTTGAAACAGAAAGCTCCCAAGTCCGGCTGGCAGTCAATAAACCATTTTTCCTTCTCAAAATCATTCCTGAGTCCTGGCCTCTCTATACGCAAATAATTGAACCTCTCTTAAGTTCTACAACAATATCCTGGTGTGGGTGGCAGCTAGTTAACACTAGTCAGATGGGGTTGGAATTGAGAGCATTACAAAGGTAGTCTAGACTGGAAATGGTAATCCAAGGGTTGAAGAATTTAGAACTGACGGGTCACAACAGAGGCGAGAGAGTTTCTGGTATTCAGGGATAAACCAGAAAGTCAGGACTAAAGCCAAGAATACAATAGCTCTTCATTAGTCTGCAAGTTAGTCGTTTGATGATGGAGAGAAAAAAATCTCAAAGAAAGGAAAACAAAGGGTCAGACTCATTTACAAATGTTGGCATTTACAGAGTTCTTTAATATTATTTACCATCACCTCATCAACCTTCTAAAGAAGTATTGTTCTCTCCTTTATTCAAATTTATTAAGAGACCTGACTCAAGTCATCACAGTAATTGCAGAGCTGGGTTGCAAATCTAATTGAGACTGAAAATCCTATATTCTTTCTAAAATTGCTGTGTTTTTTCAAACTGCATTCCACTGATTCCTAGGATTCCGTGAAGGTGTTCCAGGTGGGAATGGGACACATCATCCCTAGGTCATTTTCCATCCAAGCCCCATTCCACCAAAGTAGCTAAATTTTAAATACTGGCATTACAAATAAGATTTCCTTTGGGGGGAAAAAAAAAGTTTTGCTCTTTTAAATTTTTTAAATCCTCTGGATTAGGAGACTAAGTTACATTTCAGACCAGATAGTTTGATAAAAAAGTGACACTGGACAACAGAAATCCCAAAGACAGTTAAAGGAAAATCTGTCTCTGTGGATCTGAGTTTAAGTAGCAACAGAATTTGACCTTCCCTCAGTCTTATGGGAAGAACTACTAAAGTAGCTTGCAGGAGTTCTAAATAAAGCAAAGACAAAAAAGATGGGATTGGAATTTGGAGTTTATTATCAACAATGTAATCTAGCTCATAGGGTTCAATTAAAGAATAGATTTTAAATTCCTTTAATAATTCTTTTTTTTTCTTTTTTAAATATTCCTTGAAATTCTTAATTCTAGAAATTATTGAAATTATAAAAATGGTCTTTAACACAGATTTTAAAACCTTTATAGAATTAACATATTAGAAATGTATTATTTTGATGGCTTTTTTTTAATGGTTAAAAAGTTCTTTTTTTATGGTTCTCCTTTTTTAATGAAAATTTTTTATTGTCTTTTTTCTTAATGATACATAGATTACACAGAATGTTACATTAAAAAATATGAGAGTCCCATATACCCCACTTCCCACCCACCCCCAATTCCTCCCACATCCAACAACCTCTTTCATCAGTGTGGCACATTCATTACATTTGATAAATACATTTTAGAGCGCTGCTACACTGCATGGACCATAGTTTACATTGTAGTTTATACTCTCCCCCAGTTCATTCAGTGGGCTATGGCAGGATATACAATGTCCTGCATCTGTCCCTGCAACATCATTCAGGACAACTCCAAATCCTGAAATTGCCCCCATATCACAATTCTTCCCTCCCCCTACCCTCAGCAGCTTCCATGGCCACTGTCTCCACATCAACAATACAATTTCTTCCATTGCTAGAGTCACAATAGTTCTATACAAGAATACCATTAAGTCTACTCTAATCCATATTTTATTCCTCCATCTTGCGGACCCTGGGATGGCACTGTCCACTCCACCTCTAAACCGAGAAGGGGCTTATATTCCACATGGCTGTTGGATGAGGTTCTCCTGCTTGTAATTGTAGACTCTTTCAGTTTCCTAGTATGGTGGTTGACCATCCTCACCTCCCTGGTAGCTGACCTGGGTAAGTCCAACGAATCAGAGGGTATGTGTTACAACTCTGCTGAGGCTCAGGGCTCAGCTGGCACATGGACAGTGCAGAGATTCAAGTCTCCTGAGCATACACCAATCCCAGTGCCAACCACAGGTTCAGTAAAAGTGACAGAAGAGGCATGTGTAGAGAGGTCACAACTGAGTCTAACTCCATCATACTTGCAAAAACAAATTCCAAAGTAGGGCCCCCTGGGAAGCCACTGAACTCCAGAGCCATCTGCCGTGACTGTAGGACCTGTATGTCTCTGTAACCCTCAGGACCACCACTACCTGGGGTTGTATCTACTTTGGCTGTCTCTGGGATCCTGCTGAGATGTGTGTAAGCGTAACCCCTCTGATGACCTCCCAACTCATTTTGAAGTCTCTTAGCCATATAAACTCATTTGTCTTTACCATTTAATTTACCAAATTAAAAAAAAAAAAGGATATAGACACTGAGAAAGGAATGGAAGAGATTGTCTTGCCACTGTACATACAGGGCAACACCTGTTACAGCAATGAAAGGTAAAATGTTAAAAACAAAGTTTTATGATATTTTTCATTTTTTAATACCCCAGTTTATTTTAGTTTATTTTAGCTTTTCTAAATTATTATGTATTCTATTTCTAATCTTTAAACCTATCGTTACGGTTTCATTTTCCTACGAATTGAATTTGGCAATATATTAGGCTTCATTTTTTAAGACGTTTTGTATCACAGAGGGGTTCAACTATGGCAGGGGAGGAGCACTGGTGTTGGGGTGTTATTGATGGCAGATGCATGGGTGGGAGGGAGTTCTCCAGGGCATGAATATAGGGTATATAAATGTTTGGATGTTCGTTGGGTATTGTCATAGTACGTAGAGTTACACATGACAACTAAGGGAGTGCTGAGTTCCCATCTGGGTGAGCTCTGTCTCATTCCCCAGTGGAACAGCAACAGTCCCCCAAGTGCAAAGGCAAAGGCCAGTGAAGAAGGATGATCCAGTGATGGGCTCTTGATACTGATGACTATGCTTATGAGCCTGTGTGCTTGAAATTTCAACCAGGCCTAGAGCTTCAGAGTGCCTAAGTGCCTACATGTTGCTCATATGTGCCACTCTTTAAGCAAAACAGCATGTAAATGCATTGCCTTCCCCCCAGCCTGGGACATGACTCCTGGGGATGAGCCTCCCTGGTGCTGAGGGATTATTACCAATCACCAGCTGGTGATGCAACTAGAAAAAGACCTCGAATAAAAGGGGGAAATGATAAAAAGTTCTTTATTGTAAAATTGTAAAATAAACAGAAAAATAGATTGGAAGAAATTATAATTTTTAAGAGACTACAAGGTGAGGGTCAATTTATTATAATCAGTTATAAAAATGCATAGCAACAAACCTTTATAAATGTAAATAATTAAAATATAGAAATTAATTGTAATTCTAATTTTTATATTACAGCTCTAAGTATTGGACATAATAACTTCTAAGAATGAAATAAATTTTTGGTTTGGTTATTTAATTTCCATTTAGGCCATAATTCTTTATAGATAATCAAATTCCTATTTGAGAGTTCTTCACATTTTATTGGAATGAATTACAGCAGATAACAATTTGCCACCTCATTTTATAAAACAGAAAAACTCAAAATCTTGTTCAACAGTAGTCATGCTAAATCATTATTAATCCGGATAGATTATTTTAATTAAAGAATATGAATAAGAAAGGGTTGAAGAAAAATGAAGTATCCAAATATATATCTCTTCTTTGGTCTTCCTCAATTAAAAACAAGTGTTTAAAAAAAAAAAGCAAGTGTTTATTTTGTATGAAAAAAGTTGCAGAAAACTCATCACAAGAACAATCTGCCAGTTGCACTGAGTAATTGTAATTACTGTTCATATACTGTAATGCTGTTATTTTACATTTATCTGGTCCACTCCAGCTCTTTTTTGTTTACGATTTGCATGGAATACCTTTTTCCAGCCTTTAACTTTTAACCTGGTTATGTTCCTTACATCTGATGTGGGTCTCTTGTAGACAACATACAGACTGCTCATATTTTTTTATCCATTCTGTCCGTCTGTGTCTTTTGATTGGGGAGTTAAATCCATTAACATTCAGTGTTATTACTGTAAAAGCATTACTTCTTCCATTTTGTCCATTGACTCTGTTTTCATATTGTTCTGTTGTCTGTCTGCTTATCCTTTAGTTTACCCTTCCTAATAATCTTCATTTTAAACTCTTCTCCAGATCTCTTGCCCTTGTTTTCCCCTTGCAGGCTGCAGCATCGTCTTTAGTATCTCTTGCAAATCTGGTCTTTTGGTAATATATTCTATCAGTTTATGTTTGTCTGTGAAGACTTTGAACTCACCTTCATTTTTGAAGGACAGCTTTGCCAGTTACAGAATTCTTGCCTGGCAGTTTCTCTCTTTTGGTACCTTTAATACATCGTACTACTTTCTTCTCTTCTCCGTGGTTTCTGATGAGAGGTCAGCACTTAATCTTATCGAGTTTCCCATTGGATGTGATGCTTTGCTTTTCTCTTGCTGCTTTCAAAATCCTCTCTTTATCTTTGATACTTGTCATTCTGAATAGTAGGTGTCTTGGGGTAGGTCTGTTTGGTTTTACCCTGTTTGGGGTGCATTGTCCTTCTTGGATATTGATATTTATGTCCTTCATAAGGGTTGGAAAGTTTTCAGTCATTATTTCCTCAAATATTCTTTTTGCCCCTTCTCCATTTTCTTCTCTTTCTGGGACACCAATAATGAGAATGTTTGTGTATTTTGAGTTGTCATTCAATTCCCTGAGACTCTGTTCCATTTTTTCTATTCTCTTCTTTTTCTGTTCTCCTGTCTTTTCCAGTTCAGATGTTTTGTCTTTGAAATCACTAATTCTGTCTTCAAGCAATTCAAACTTGCTCTTATGTGCCTCTAATGTATTTTTAATCTCATCCATTGTGTCTTTCATTTACTTTTCTTTGCAGGTTTTTAAATTGTTCTTTAAGCTCTTCCAGTGGCTTCTTAATATCCTTTATTTCTTTAGTCATATTTTCTTTAAATTCTTTGTGAAGTGATTTAGGAGAGTTGTGTGATTATCACTGATTAATTGTATTAAATCCTATATATCTTCGGGATATTTGGTTTGCTTTTTTGACTGGGCCATGTCTTCATGTTTTCTGGTATGGCTTATAATTTTTGCTGATGTGTAGGCATCTGAATATGTTGGTGAATTTACTCTGATGGCTAATTTCTCTCTATTGCCTATTGTTTGTTTTTTCTACAGCTGTTCTTTGATATTTGGTTCAACTTATTTTTAGTCTTTAAAATTACCCAGGTTAAGTTTTCAAAATCAGGCCAGGGACTCACTAGTGGGGCACAGATTTTCTCCCAGGGGTTGGATACAGAGAGCGCAAACAGTTGAATACAGAGAGCATGAACAGTTTTTGTCCATGCAGTTTCCAAACCAACGATGGCACTGGTCAGTGCACCTTTCCAGGGAAGTCTCGGCTTTCCTGTGTGCCTGTGTTGAACCTCCAGATTGGAGATCCAAAGCAGGCTCCGCTGCCTGAATTCACTGAAGAAAAGCACCCCAACCTCCCCTCCCTTTTCCCTTGAAACAGCTGACAGGGAAGATGTCTGTTCCCTCTCTGTCAGCTACAGTGAGCCAGGTGTTTTACCCCAGCTTATTATCTTGAGGGTGGTGGAGGAGAGCATTTCCTGGCTGCCACAGGTGTTTGGTATCTCACATTTGTTGTTTTGGCTTCTTCATCTCTCTGGCCCTCACCCTTCTGGAAGTTGTGTAGCACTGTCCTGGTCTGCTGACCCCCAAAAGCATGTCCCTTGGACAGCTTTTGGCACTTTCTCCATTGTTTTTGTGAGAGCATTCAGCTCTGCCTGTTAATCCCTTGCCATCTTCCCACAATCCTCTTGATGGCTTTTTAAAAAATGTCATTTCAAAATGCAACGAATATACCACACTAATGAAAGAAGTTGTTGATGTGGGAGGAGTGAGGGGTGTGGGGAGTGGGGCATGTAGGAATTTCCTATATTTTTTAATGTAACATTTTGTTGGATCGATATATCTTTTAAAAATAAATAAATATATTTAAAAATAAAATAAATAAAATGTCATTCTGTGTACTGTTCTCTAAAGTAATGGGTAAGTCCAAGTCTTTTAACTCACAATAAAATCTCCTATCTCCTTGTTAGCAAGCCAGTCAAGTATAGTATAGTGAAAATTACTGGAGACCCAAATGCTAATTCCAATATTGCCAGTAACTGAGTAACTGTAGGCAAACTTGTACCTTATTTTCCACCCTATTAAAAGGGTAGTTGGTCTTAAATGACTTCTAAGACACTTAAAAAAATTATTCTTTATGTCTGACAGAGTTCAATCCATTTTATAAAATTAATTTTTTAATGTTTTTCTACAGTCATGTATTAGAGTCAGAATAATAACAACTAACATTTATTTATTGAGTATATATGTGTCTGGGACTATATCGAGGGCAACTCTAGCAATTCCCTTTTTTTTTTTTTTTTTAAAGATTTATTTATTTATTTAATCTCCCCCCCCCCCCCCCCCCCCCCCCGCCCCCGGTTGTCTGGTTGTCTGTTCTCTGTGTCTTTTTGCTGCATCTTGTTTCTTTGTCCGCTTTTGTTGTCGTCAGCGGTACGGGAAGTGTGGGCGGGGCCATTCCTGGGCAGGCTGCACTTTGTTTTGGGCGGCTCTCCTTATGGGTGCACTCCTGGCGCGTGGGGCTCCCCTACGCGGGGGACACCCCTGCGTGGTGCGGCACTCCTTGCGTGCATCAGCACTGCGCATGGGCCAGCTCCACACGGGTCAAGGAGGCCCGGGGTTTGAACCCCGGACCTCCCATGTGGTAGATGGACGCCCTAACCACTGGGCCAAGTCTGTTTCCCGCAATTCCCATTTAAATCTTACAGTGATTCTAGTATTATAGTAATTTACACATAGAGAACCTGAGGCTCAAAAAGGTTAAATAATTTGTGGTTATAAGCTATAGCTAATAAGTGGCAGAGCTACCACAGCAACCGGGTCTTTTTTAATTCTGAACCATGAAAATTCTCTGCAATGAATTTTTGCTTACTAGGTGTAGAACCTTGAAATGATGGCTATCTAAACCAGAAGTGCCACAGGAATATGATTGCAGAGCCATATTTGTGGTCTTTAATAATCGAAAGGGTCATGTGACTTTTATATGCCCTATAAAGCCTGGTAAATAAGGTTATTTTTCTAAAGCAGAAAATAACGTTTTGAATATAGATATTGCGTATGAAAAATTCTGAGTTTGAGCTACAAGCTGAAAATGTTTTTGTGTGTATAAAGTTCATTTAAAAGGAAATATTCATTAACAGAATAATTCTCTATAAGGCAATAAAAGAATTGCCTGTAGTTTGGTTGCTAAAGGTTGTAGGACTGAAAGAAAGGTTTTAAGATGTACTAGAGAAATGCAGTGAGTTCATCTACCTGAGTGAAAAGAAATGATAGGCTTTTCTCAGACTGTTTTTGGCAATATTGAAGAAAGATGGTGTCATTTGACTCATTTAGTTTTCAGACATTTAGAATATATAGCCAAAGCCTAAAAGGAGTTTTACAAATGAAAGTTTATATCAACAGTATCCAATCTTTTGGACTAAGTTAGATCTGTAATGACCAGTTTTAATGTAATTAAATACAGAGGCCACACATTGTAACCTATAGACTATTGTTAGCTTATTGAATACAATCCAGTTTGTTAATTGCATGGCAGCTCTATTTGTATTGATTTATCTATTTATGTTTCAGTAATAAATATATCAGGGTTAAACAGTCTTCATGTGGAAATGCTTCAATTAATATTCCATGCAAGTTTTTCAGGGAAACCTGTGACTAATATCCTCTTAAAAAGTAGGTCAGAAATCTAAAGGTGAATTTTTTTGGGGTGTATGTGTTTGTATTTCCAATAGCTGAAGCCAGGGTGAGACAGAATCACCACCTCTTCCCATGGTTCCCCTTTCCCTGACCCCCACTTTTCACCACTCTACAGGGGGGAGGGGAGGGGGGAGGAAGAAAGAAAAAAATACTCCCCAGAAAACAGGTTTTTAAAAAATAATTCTTTCCATTTTTAAAAAAATATTTAGGAACAAGTTCCAGTTCCAGTCTATCATCCAACACCTAGCCAGACTCGGCTTGCAACACAGCTGACTGAAGAGGAACAAATTAGGATAGCTCAAAGAATAGGCCTTATACAGCATCTGCCTAAAGGAGTTTATGACCCTGGAAGAGATGGATCAGAAAAAAAGATCCGAGAGTAAGTTTTAATACATATATACATATTTCTAAGGTCTATATTTAGCTATTTGCATTTGAAAAATATTTTGCTTCATTTTTACCACCTTAGATGCCTCCCTCATCTCTCTGCTTATTGTCTACTCTCTGTGTCTGCTCATTGTGTCTACTTGTTATCTGTTCATCTTTTTTAGGAAGCACTGGAACTGAACCCAGGACCTCCCATGTGGGAGGTGGGTACCCAGCCACTTGAACTACATCCACTCCCTGCTCATTGCGTCAACTCATTGCATCTGCTCATCTTCTCTAGGAGGCACCAGGACCTCCCATGTGGGAGGCGGGTACCCAATTGCTTGAGCTATATCTGCTCCCCTTTCTCCTTCATTTTGAAAGTTGCATATTTAATACATGAATACCTCCAAGTTTCATGTAAGAGAATGTTAGATGCAATTAAGAATTTTCATATAAAAATAGCTAAGAAATGATGGCATAAATTCTCACCTTTTTATACATTGCTTGTCCAGTTGGATAACAGTTGATACCAGTTTAAAAGCAGTCACCTATGTTTGATTATGGTTAAAAACTAGATACAAACACTACTGGTGGCCTTAGCTGGGTTTTGGAAAGCAGTTTGGTAATGTGCAATGCTCTGTACCCTTTGAGACAATAATTTTAGGGGTCTATCCCAAAATGTGTGTCTCACTCCTACCCCTAGAGCTTTATGCACAAAGATATTCACTGCAGTCTTATTATTTACTGAAAAAATACAAGTCACATAAATGTTCAGCAGTTAAGGTATAGTTAAGTAAATTGTGGTAGAAGACGACTTTGTTAGGTTGGACAGACTTTAAAGTTGTTTGCTAAGGGTTTTTAGTGGCATGGGGAAAAAAAAGAGTACAGAAATATATATGTATTAAAATTAAAATATGCACAGAGAAATAACCAGAAGGATCTCTATATTGGTGTAATTGTGGGTAATTTTCCTAATTGGGAATGGGGAGAGTGGGACATACAAAAAGTATTAAGAACTGCTTTTTCAACAGTATTAAAATTTTTATTTACAATGCCAAAGAAGAAAACTTTCTGTGTAAGTTAATATTTCAGTGAATTTTATCTACTTCTTAATTTGCAAAATAATTTTATTTTTTTATTTTTTAAAGATTTTATTTTTTTTATTTATTTAATTCCCCTCCCCTCCCCCGGTTGTCTGTTTTCTGTGTCTTTTTGCTGCGTCTTGTTTCTTTGTCCGCTTTTGTTGTCGTCAGCGGCACGGGAAGTGTGGGCGGCGCCATTCCTCGGCAGGCTGCTCCCTCCTTCGCGCTGGGCGACTCTCCTTATGGGTGCACTCCTTGCGCGTGGGGCTCCCCTACGCGGGGGACACCCCTGTGTAGCAGGGCACTCCTTGCGCGCATCAGCACTGCGCATGGGCCAGCTCCACACGGGTCAAGGAGGCCCGGGGCTTGAACCGCGGGCCTCCCATGTGGTAGACGGACGCCCTAACCACTGGGCCAAAGTCCGTTTCCCTGCAAAATAATTTTATTAAGCCTGATAAATTGAGGATAAAATTTTAACTTTTGTCCTAAGGCCCATTACTCTGTATGAGAATACTTAATGAGGACAGCCATTCTTCTGTTAGATTGAGAATGGCCTCACCAACACAGACATAATCCAGTTTACTAGGTTGATGTTAAATTTGGCTGTTTGAACTACATAAACATGTTACAGAAATCCATAGCACAATTTCATGCTAGTACTTAAGAGCATATTCTCTCTAGAATAATAACTTCTGAGACACTACAGAATGAGTTGCTTCTTGAAGCTGTAGAAATTGCCATGAAGTTGAAACAGGTTAATGAGGTGAAGAGAGCTTTAGAAGGTTAAACCCTAAAGCACACTATCGGCTGAAATCAATGGTTCTGTTTTTAGATAGTTATCAAAATGATCATCATTAAACTGGTTCCAGGGCTTACACTAAAAAACTAAGTACAAGGAAATAAGAAAAAATTATATAAAGTTTGGTTAACTATTCAAGTTGACCTAACTGGTGCTTTCCTACTTAAGGCATCGACTTCAGTAATGCGTAACTATTTTACAAGCAACATTCTAGAGGTGAATTTGATCCCCATGTAGTTTGTTTCCCCTTGTCTGTTGATTGCTGTCAAACTCTGCTAATTCCCAGGGGAATGGAAAAAAAGAATGTGGGTGGACCAATACTTACTAGGAGAATGGTTCAATTTGCATGCTTTGGCGGTGGGATAGCAGGTAAGCATTTTAATGTGTAGCTCAGATTATTACTGTCTTTCTAATGGAGTTTTAAAGAGTATTTTTGATACGTCACTTTTCTAAAAGTGCTTACTGATTTCTTTCCCTCACTTCCAACAGGTGTGTGATCTGTATGATGGACTTTGTTTATGGGGACCCAATTCGATTTCTGCCGTGCATGCACATCTATCACCTGGACTGTATAGATGACTGGTTGATGAGATCCTTCACGTGCCCCTCCTGCATGGAGCCAGTTGATGCAGCACTGCTTTCGTCCTATGAGACTAATTGAGCCAGGGTCTCTCATCTGACACTTCAAGTGAACCATCATTTTTGGTGGTTTTGATCTTTTGTCACTGAGCCCAAAGAGCCAGGGATTAGGAATTAAGATCATGCACAAAAGTTTCCTAAAAATTCCTGAATGGCTGCAGATGTTGAGGGAAAGTACGTGATATTTTAGAAACTTAGGGGGGAAAGTAGGATGGTATTTTTATGTAAAGCCTTGACCCAGTGTTTAAAAAATATAATTGTATTTAGATCTTGTTATTGCTCCAGTACATAGGAATTGTGTAAAGTGTTACAGCAGCTGTATATGTTTAAATTGTGTGTGTTGAAGATTTAATTAGAAAAAAGATAGTGGTTATTTTTCCTAAATGAAATAACTCTTACCCATCCCCCACCACTCCCAATTCTTTTCTGAAGTTGCAGGCATTTGGGTCAAGGTTTTATTAAAAGCTACATTTTATAACACTGGCACACACACAAAAAAAGTAGTTTTAAGCTTGTTTGCACAGTTCTTTTTTTCCATTGGAAATGGAATCCATTGCCTTAGGTCTTCTTAAATAGTGTATTATTATCGTTGGGGCTGGCTCTATGCTTGAAAACCAGTTTATTTATAACCTGTTTAAAGTGCTATATTCTGTTTGCAGTTAGGAAATGCAGAATTCAAAGTGATCTCCTAGCTCATAAGCAAACTGAGATGCATTATCCCTTTTCTATTAAAAAAATGAGTTGTGTCAAGAAGCCAAATTGTAGTAAAGTAGGGTGTAATATTACCCTTTCTTATGTGGTTTATCTAATTATTTTGGTTAATATGGTGATAATTAAAAGTCAAGATAAATTTTAAACGTTAAGATTTCTGATTTATGAGTGAATTATGCCACCATGCTGATGTAAAAATTAAAGTGGCACATGGTGAAACTTAAAGAGAAAAATTGTTCCTCAGTGGTAACAATTTTCATTTATTTTTTTCCCTATGCCCTCCCTCCCTTTTGTCTTGAACCTTAGCAAAAGGATACTGCATCTCTTATTACTGTAGTACTGAGGTTATTGAAGTTATATAAACACATCTCAGTCTGTTTCTTGGAAAGGTGTCTGTTAAGTCCTGCTAGCTGACTGACAGACAAATATACATAGGCAAAGAGAATTAAGATCAATGTATTTCATGTTTTGCACACAAATGCAGTTGGTATAACCACATGACTTCATAGTTGTGATCTCAAAAAAGAAAGAATTCCACCTTTCATCTTTTTCTTGGAGTTAATATAAGAATACTCTGAATCTCTAAGCTTTTGAAGCATTTTTGATAGAGATGGTCTAGTAAAGATTTAGTAGTAATGTTTTATCCATTTAGCATGTGTTTATTTTCCCTTATGTACTCTCAGAAGTGACTTATTTGTTCAGCTCAGTGATATTACAACTGAAAAAAAATCATTCATTAGCAAAAAGAGAAGCAGTCTAAACCTAACAAAGAAATCAGAAATGTATCTTATTATTGGTTATTTTATATTGAGTTAAATATTTGAACTCTAACACTTTTCTACATACGAAACACAAGTATCTTGAAGGTTCTTCATAATTGCATTATAGAGGAATTCAGTATGTCATCATTACTTTCTAAAGAAGTATGATTTGACTATAGTATCATATGTTGGTTAATTTCTTTATAAGCCCCATGATGGAAAGACTTAAAGATGAAATTGAGAAGAGTTGAAAGAAATTAGATTATCAGGTTCTGTTAAATTGTTATATGTATCTTGCTTAAGTTTTTGTTCATTAATTTATATCCATCCAATTACATAAAGCAAATTTAGATGAAACACCTGAAGTCGTGCAGTATTTTCAGTAATAATACACTTTCATCCTTGTGTTTTCTATTTAAGCATGATTTCTATGTCATCAGGTATCATAGCCAGACTTTTTTTTTTTCTAGATTGTTAAACTTGGTAAATTACTTTTTAAAAAAATCAACCTCCATGCTATTGTTAGTCTGTCTTTATTATTAAGCTTGTTTCACAGAAGTTTGACAGTAAGTTTGAAAGAACCAGTATTGAGCTGAAAGCTTTTTTATAGGCACGTTGTATTCTTTAGCTTGATCTCCATATACCATATTAAATTAGAGTTGATTATAAGAATATTTCCCCAAATTATCTAATCCTTTCTTTAAAATGATATATAAACTTAATTATCTAATTACTTTCCTGTCCCTAGGTATATATGCCTATGAGAAGTGTATATTATTTTTATCTTGATACTTTATACCATCTAATAAATCACATACTTAGAAGCTTAATAACTTAAAAAATTACTAAAGCCAGATAAATAATGGGTGAACCATATTTAGATTTGGGCAAAATGTGTTCAAACTTGGCTTTTTAAATTTTTTAAAATTCTAAATAAACTTCAGGATTTGAAATGCCTGAAAAGCCTGACTAGAAAAAATTAAAGAATATTTTTCTTGTAAATGCAAAACCCAACATTCCTGCAAGAAGCAGAAATGCTTTCAGATAACATAGTTTGGTTCACAAAAACTTTTTAATTCTTTAATTATTCTTTTAAATCAGGTGTTAGAAGACTCTCCTCCTAGTTATTGGTGTCTACCCTGTGATGTAAAACAGTAATAACTTAGAGAACACAGTGAGCATTGCAGTGACAAATTCTCAGGGTTCAAAGCTCCCTTGTAAGGAAGCATTCATTTTTAAAAAGTAAATAATATTTAATAAAGTAGTCAAAAGCAGAACTGTGTGTGTCCTGAGACTGAAAATGGTAACCAGTAATAAAGGTAAACTTCTTAGGCAGAAATTCAGAAATATAGGCAGTTTAGTGGCTACCTCTGCTTACAAAAGGATTGACTAGTAATCATTTCTGAGAGTTGACTGATGACATGTGCAGGTAGATACATCTTGGACAATATAACCTCAATTTTTTTAAGTCTTCATTTTCTTTCAACTTTTATATTTTAAAATAATTTCAAACTTATAAGACAGTTATGAAAATAATATAATCCCCATACAGAATATTTCAACAGACCACCCTTCTAGATCCACCAATTTTAACATTTTGACATTTTGCCACATTTGCCATATTATTTTATGTGTCACTTTATCAATCCATCCGTCTGTATTCTGAACTTTGGATGGTATCTTGTAGATATCATGCTCCTTGAACACTTAATACGCCCATGTACATTTCCACTTATGTAACCACCTTAAGCGTAGTTATCAATTTAACATTGATATAATGCTTACAGTCCATATTCCAATTTTTTAAGTCCCAATAATGTCCTTTTGACCCTTTTCTCATCCATTAGATTATGTCCAAGATCATATATTGCATTTAATTGTCATTGTCTCTTCAGTCACTCTTTTTTAATTGTGGAAACATATGTAATATAAACTTTACCTTCTCATCCACTCCCAAGTGTACCATCTAGTAGATTAATCACATTTCAATGTTGCAATATCCTCACCACTATCCATTGCTCGTTTTCTTATCACCCCAAACAGAAACCCTATACCCATTATGCACTAACTCCCCATTCCTCCTGCTTCCTGCTCCTCATAACCTGTATTGTACTTTCTCTTCATGAGTTTGCACATTTTCCAGTATTTTCTTTGTGATTTTTACCAAAGAGCTTAAATTTAGCATTGTAAACTTGCAACAATCTCATTTTTTAAATCTTTTTTTTTTTTTATCTCATTTGATTTACTATCAACTTAGCTTTAATAGCATACACAAAACTATATTCCTATATCCCTGTGTTGACCTACCTTTATGGAGTACTTGTCACAAATTTATTATTATTATTATACATTACGAATCCAAAATCATTGATTTATCATTACATTTTATGCATTTGCCTTTTAAAGCCTATAGGAAGTAAAAAGTGGAGTTACAATCCAAAAATACAGTAGTACTGGCATTTATATTTGCCCATGTCTATTACTTTACCAGAGATCTTTATTTCTTCATGTGGCTTCATATTATCCAATGACCTTTCAACCTGCAGAACTCCCTTTAACATGTCTTATAGAGCCAGTCCAGTGGTGATTAGCTCTTTCAGCTTTTATCTAGGAAGGTCTTAATCACTCCCTCATTTTTGAAGGGCAGATTGTTGATTTAGATACAGAGTTCTTGGCTGGCAATTTTTTACTTTCATCATTTTAAGTGTCATCCCACTGCCACCTTGCCTCCATAGATTCCAATGAGAAATCAGAATTTAATCTTAGTGAGACTCCCTTGTTGTACTTCATACATTGCTTTTATTTTGCAGCTTTCAGAAGTCTCTTTGGCACCCCACATTTGATTATAATATCAAGATGTGGATCTATTTGGGTTTATCCTGTTTGGAGTTTGTTGAGTGTCTTGGATATATATATTCATATCTTTCATTAAATTTGGAAAACTTTTAGCCATTATTTGAGTAGTCTCTCTGCCCTGTTCTCTCTTTCTTCTCTTGGGACTCTCACAATGCATATATTGATAGGTTTGATGGTGTCCCACAGGTTCCTCTCTCTGTTCACCTTTTTTCATTCTTTCATCTGCTCCTCAGACTGAATGAATTCATTTATCTTCAGGTTCACTTATTCTTCTGGCAGCTCTAATCTGCTGCTGAACTCACTTCCTAGGGAATTTTTAAATTTTCTATTATTGTGGTTTAGCTGTTTGTTTTCTTTTAATAATTTCTATCTCCTTGTTGATATTCTCTCTGTGTTCATCTATCATTTTTTTAATGTCCTTCATTTCTTTGACCATGCTTTCCTTTAGCTCTTTGAGCATATTTAGAACCACTTTTTAAAATTCTTTCTCTGGTATGTCCCACGTGTGGTCTTCCTCATTGATGGTTTCTAATGCTTTAAACATCCCTTCTCCAAGGGCCGGTATTTCCTGTTTGTTTATATATTTTGAAATCTTTTGTTGAAACCTAGACATTTTGATATTGTAATGTGTTATTGTTAGAATTAAGACTGACGCCTCTTAAGCTTATATCTAGCTAGTGTTATAACAGCTTTCCTTGAATGCCGGGAGCTGACCAAAAAAAAAAAAAAAAGTAAAAGAGAGTAAATAGCTTTCCCAGTCTTTGCAGATTGGCCTGTGTGAGTGTTCTCCTTCAGAATTTAGCCATACAATGAGTTTAGAGAATAGCTTAGGGCAAAAGTGTAGGGTCCTTCCCGGTCCTTGTTGTGACTGTTTTGTCTTGGGCATTTGAAAGGGCCCTAGGAATTATCTGTTTACAAAGATTGGAAAGTCCCCTCTTCCCTAGGAAACAATATTTCCTCATGACCCTGGGTACTGCACTGTACATCCCACAGCCAACAAACGTTCCAGGCAGCTGCAATTTTACTGTTCTACAGCATTCTGTAAAAGAGCTCTATGAGCTGCCTTCCATACACAGGGCAAGTTCTGGATGGCAAGCCTATGATGAGTTTCCTGGTTCAGTCTTTCAGATTGCCACTAGAGAGGTTGACACAGACATACATTCTCCTAGTATTTTGCATAAGGGTCCCTTCAGACCAGGACCAGGAACAAACCCTGGGAGGTGGGCCAGCAAGGGCAACCACAAGATCCATTTTTAACTTGCCTTTTTCCTGATTTGGCACTTGTTCCATTACTACAGTCCTTTAACTATTTCCTGGAGCTTTGAGAAAGATGACTGCCAATTCTTGCTGGTTGTTCAAGCTTCTGTCGGGGGAGAGCCCTGAGCATCTCACTCCACCCTCTTGATTGGGGTAGGGCCTCTTAAGCCTTTAATTTTGAAATTAATGAGTATGAGAAAAGTTGGGCACAGGGGTAGTATGTCACCTGAATTTACTCACCTAATTTAAAGCTTATCTAAACTTTTATTGGGTGGGAGAGGAATCAGAGAACATAGTTTATGCACCACCCACTTCTGTACCTATTATATGTAGCTCCCCTGCTTCACTCTTTTTTTTTTTAATTATTATTTATTTATTTAATTCCCCCCTCCCCCCAGTTGTCTGTTCTGTGTCCTTTTGCTGGGTCTTGTTTCTTTGTCCGCTTCTGTTGTCGTCATCAGCATGGGAAGTGTGGGCGGCACCATTCCTGGACAGGCTTTGCACTTTCTTTCGCGCTGGGCAGCTCTCCTTACGGGGTGCACTCCTTGCGCGTGGGGCTCCTCTACGCGGGGGATACCCCTGCGCAGCAGGGCACTCCTTGCGCGCATCAGCACTGCTCATGGGCCAGCTCCACACGGGTCAAGGAGACCCGGGGTTTGAACCGCGGACCTCCCATGTGGTAGACGGACGCCCTAACCACTGGGCCAAGTCCGTTTCCCTCCCCTGCTTCACTCTTAACCCCGGCTAGACTTCCTCAAGATTCCAAGATTCCTAGGAACACTCAAGATTCCTAGGAGCCAATATTTTTATTGATCAGCATTTATTGAACATTCCAAATAAATAAATCCTGTATGAAATTTTTTTAATTAAAAAAAAAAAAGACTCCCAGGTGCAAATTTTACAATTTAAAGTATTTTTACTCTTTAATGTTAGTACTATTTTTATTCCTTAACACGTGTCCATTTTTTGGTGTATAGGAACTCAGTTCTTTTATTTTTCTAATTTTTTTTCAGTTTTATGTTTGTCATAAGTCTGAAATAAGGGAAATGGAGAGGAAAGAGCACTGAATCAAGAATCAGGTAGGCTGAGTTCTCTCTAATCCCAGTTCTCTGTCCAGAAGTTGTATGACTCCAGGAAAGTGGTTTTGTTTGTCTAAGCCACATTTTTCCCACCTTTAAAGTTAGAGGGTTGGTATATTATTAGCTCTGAAAGATCAGGAAAGCTAAACATAATTATCTAGGGCTCCCGATGCTTATTAAAAATGGAGATCCCTGGGCCCCACCCCAGACTTTTAAAATCAGAGTCAGAGAGGAGAGGCAGGGATCTATAAATTTTTAACAAGGTCTCCAGGTGATTCTGACGTACTTGGCAAGTTTTGGAACCATTAGCAGATGATCCCTTCCCAAACTAATTTGAGATATGTTTTGGTACACCTTTCTGTTTCCTTTAAAAACTGCATAAGTAAAAAGTCAATTTTTAAAATGTAAAAAATGCACATAATATGCATAAAGTGCATATATAAAATTAAAATGCATATCTAAATTTATGTATAAAAATAATATTTGACTGCCTATGGTCATCCAATTGTTTAATGGATTTAGAAGTTACTTCCTCATAATTCAGAATTATATAGGGCTTTAGTTTGTGGTAATTCAACCCCAGTGAAACATAAGAGTTTAATGGAATAACTATTAATGTTTGATGGCAGTTTACAAACATTTTAAAATAGTACTTTCTCAAAGTGGCTTTAGAGATATAAGTCTATAATTGATGTATTCAAAGAAAGTACTAGACTATTTGTTAGCTGTGCACAGAAAGTATATTTTTAACTACAGAAAAATAACCTTCCACCAGCTCTATCCTTTTTATTGTTGTCCTAAGCATTTTATTGCAGCACATTAGGGTATATATGAAATAACAGAAATGAGAAATGGATGAGGCACGTATATTTTAAGAATATTGATTTACATATATTTTATGATTCTCTTTCTGAGAGCCCCTCAATCTGAAAACACCCCACACACAAAAAAAATTATTAGCCCGCTTTTTAACTTTTATTCAGTCCTTACCTAAATCATACAAAGGCAGTTAACAATAGCAGTTTATAGCAGTACTGGATGTTTGTTGATTCCCTCCCTCCCCTCCAGATGGCTCCCTCATCTGATTGCTTATTGTTTTTACTCAATGTCTGCTTGCTGTTTGTCTTCTTTAGGAAACACTAGGAACTGAAGCCGGGACCTCCCACATGGGAGGCGGGTGCTCAACTGCATGGGCCACATCTGCTCCCTTGATTTTATTCAGAGATTGATTGTCCAGGCATGATTATCTAGGCTTTTTACTTTTACTTTTTACTTTTACTTTGGCTCTTTTCTTGCTCTTTAGCATGGAAACAGAAAATCCAGATGAGTCCCTGTACTACTTACTGTCTTATACATAAAATTTTCATTTGAAAGGTTTGGGATTTATCTGCAGACTTTAATTGTCCATATTTTTCTTGCCTGCTTAATCATGCTGAGCAATAGACATTAGCTCACAGCAATAATTGGATGCATCTGGAAATGTTACTAATACACTAAAACCATTTACTGTTCCCTCAGAAAGTAAAGTTTTTAATGAAACTTTGGGAGAGATGGCTGTTTTCAGTTGCCTACTCTGAGTAATTTTCTTTTCCCAGGATATATATTGGTTTTTTTTTTTATTATCCCAGACCTAGATATTAACTTTTCTTTACATTGTTTTGTTTCTTGAGGAAAATTACTGTCCAGATTTGGTCATCTTTGGATGCTTTCATAGGAAGTTTGGTTTTGTCTGCTTGTGAAGCAGCGTTATCTGTAAGGCACAGATTTTAGTCATCTACTATGGATTGTGATTAAAGGAGGAGTAGCACCTGTTTGCTCTGAACCCCTTCTGTAACGTCATTGTTGGTAGGCTGCAGATTTCTTGGCACTGTGGGAAAAAGTAACTAAAGTAACTGAGAGCTTTCCCCAGGCACTGGGTATAATGGTGTGCTCTGAGTGCTTGCCAAGATACCGTTGCCTATGCAAAAGATAGTGATGAGTCCAGCTTCTCTCTGGGGGCCACCATGGTTGCTTATCTGGTCAATTAGGACCCAAAAGCAACTGTTGGGTATTGTGTGAATTGGGAAACAGTATGCTGTCAAAAAACCTTTAGGTTTGGTTTCCAACAGTGTCCATACAGGTCCAGGAATAGGCTACATTCTGCCACTTCCAGAATCAGAGCCACCTTTCAGCTCTGAAACAGTGAAGAATAAAGATTATTTGACCATGAGAGTAGCTGAGCTCAGCAAACAGATTATAAATTATAAGCTACAACTTTAGAGTATGGGGTGTACAGAAAAGTGTAGTTGTTTTTTCACAAACCATTTGTTCATTTGGCCTTTGCTTACACACTGATAGTCACCACCTGCAAAGTTATCTTGAGACTTCAGGAAAAATAATTCATAAACCCTCTTCGATTGTGACATAGGTGCTGATGGACATTATTAGCACCATTAATACAACTTGGTCTTCAGGACTATTTATTTTTTCAAATTTGAGTTAATGGCCTTGAAGATAACTTTAATGTAAGAAATCCTGTTTATGGGTATGGATTTGATAAACGGTTTCTGATTTCCTGTGAACAGCAAAGAATCATGAACCTTACACTGACTCATGCCTGGTTATGAATTAGCATGTTGAAAACATTCCTTTTTTTTAAATTATCCTTTAATTGGTATTTTAATATATTTTTATTTTTTTACAAAAAAGATATTTAGATTATATAAGTGTTACATAAAAATATGGGGGATTCCCATATGCCCCATTCCCTAAACCTCTCACATTTTCCCACATTAACAACATCCTTCTTTAGTGTGTTAGATTTGTTAGAATTGATGAAAAAATTTTGGAGCACTGCCACTACGCATGAATTATAGTTTACATTGTAGTTTATACTCTGTACCACACAATTTTGTAGGTCATGGCAAGATATGTAATGGCCTGTATTTGTCATCATAATGTCATTCAGGACAATTCCCAAGTCCCGAAAATGCCCCCCATTCTACCTATTTTTCCCTCTACCTGCCCTCAGAACCTTCAGTGGCCACTGCCTCCACATCAATGATATAATCTCTTCCATTGCTAGAATCACAATAAGCCTATAGTAGAATACAGTCAGTCTACTTTAGACCATGCTTAATTCCCCAATCCTGAGGATTCTGAGATGGTGATGCCCACTCCACCTCTAATTGAGAGAGGGCTTTGATCCCATGGGGCAGATGGATGGGACTCTCTTGCTTGCAGTTGTAAACTCAGTTCGTTGATATGGTTGTTGTCCATCATCATCTCCTTGTTAGTTGTTCTGGGTGAAAACATTCTTTTCCTCTGTTTAATAGTTGATGAAGGGAAGATGCCACTGTATTTTTATTAGCAATTCAGATAAACCCGAAGCAGCTGGCTAAAGATCTTTGTCAAGGGACCAAACTCTTGACTGGGTTCATCCCATATTGTCCATTCACCACACAACCAAAATAATTTTAAGTGAATAAATTGGATTATGTAATTTGCCTGCTTAAAACTCAGCTTCCTATTTCACTGAGAATAAAATCCAAACTCCTTAACAGGAATGAGTTGGCCGTCTGCCTCTCTTCAGTTTCATGGAAATCTATTCTGTAACTTCATGGATGCTTTTTTTTACCCCTGCCCCCACCCCTGCATTTTTGCACTTGCTCTTTACTCTCTGTGTCCATTTGTTGTATGTTCTTCTATGTGTGCTTGTCTTTTTCTTCTTGTCTTTCTCTTTAGGAGGCACCAGGAACCAATCCCAGGATCTCCAGTGTGGGAGAGAGTCACTCAGTTGCTTATGCCACTTCATCTCCCTGGTCTACTGCATCTCTGTCTATCCTCTGCGTCTCCCTTTGTTGTGTCATCTTGCTGTGGTCTTGTCAGCTCTCCATGTGCGGGCCAGCTGGCCTTCACCAGGAGGCCCTGGGAAACAAACCTGAGGCCTCCCATATGGTGAACTGGAGCCCAGTTGCTTGAACCACACCTACTTCCCATGGACACTTCTTTTGTGCCTGTAAAATGTCAAGCTTATTCCTATCTCAAGTTTTTTTGGACTACAGTTTCTGCCCTGCAGCTCTCTTCCCCAGTTGTTCAGATGGCTGGATTCTTATCCTCTGGACCACAGTGTAAATGTAACAGATATAAACAGGCCTCCTCCGACTACCCCCTCTAAAATAGTTCTCCTTCAATCCCTAGCAACCAGGTTTTCTTATATTTCCTGTTTATTTGCTTCATGGTTCTAATTCTTTGTTTACTTGTATGTCTGTCCTACCAAAGAAAGTTTCATGAGAGCAGGACAATAGGTGTTCGATAGATATCAAATGAATAGAAGGAAGAAACTGGAAAGAAGAAAAGTCCTAAAGAATCTGAGCATCTCTGATGGAGAGGGAGTTACCATCAAGGAGACTCCCATTGGAAAATAGAAAAAGCTTTGAGGGTGGCATGGAGAATGGTAAAGCTCTTCCTGAGTGGGCAGCTTTCTGTTAAGCCTTGTCTATAACCAGTACCGCAAGCTACACCCTCTCTCCGCATCCTCACCTTTACCTGGGAGTATGACAGGTCCTAGGTCCTGTATGTCAGTTTTTGAAAAAGGGTCCACCACCTCGCCCAGGTTCTCCACCTCCCCCCAGCCCGATGAATGCTGTGAACCCAAGGCAGCGCCGGCCTCATCAGCACTGCAGCAGAGAGCAAGGCCAGCCCCGCAGGGACAGCAGGGGGCCTGGGACTGGAGCCGAGGCTGGGGGCACGGGCAGCGAGTATGGCATCAACGTGAAGGCGCTGCACTATTTCACCTGAGCTACCCAACTTAAATGTTCTTGTCCCCATATCCCCACATCTTTATAAACATTATTGTGATAGGCCAGCTGATCAAGAAAAAAAAAAAAAAACATAGTGTGGATACATGTGTTGACTCAATATACCACCTTCCCTTCTAATAACCCCCAGTAAGCATATGACCCAAGATGGGCCAATCATAGAACCTCACTCACCATCTAAAGGAGGAGTTCTCAAACTAGTGTGCATCAGAGTCACTTGGTTCCCAGGCAATGCTAATGCTGGTCTGGGAACCACCCTTTCATTTGAGAACCACTGGTCTAAGGGATGGACATGCGAGACAAGCTGGACTCAACAGATTCTTATGCTAGAGTTAAGAAAAGCCCTTTTTTTCTCTGGTCACAAAGATACAAGAATGTGAGGCGCTAAGTGCCATGTGCCCATTTTACATAATAGTAAATTGATTCTCAGTGAGATAAAGTTGCTTGAGTGGGTTTTGAATCCAGTCTGTACTTTTATCCACTATTTCATGTAATTAATGAAACTCTAAAGTTGAGTATTTTTAGTAGAGCAAGCTTCCTACTATAAATTTGCTTACAGCCTCTTTTTCAGCTGCATATAACTGCAGAAAATTCAGCTCTAGCCCAGGATTTAACAATTTCTAGCCAATGGGTCACAATGACCCACAGATGTGATGTTTGGTCCACCCCGCAAAAAAAAAAAAAAGAAAAATTAGATGTGTGCCTTTAGCACCAGGCACTTCCCAATTTGCCAATGTTCCTACCTCTTATTGTCTTATACCAAACTATTGTGCTTTGCTACCCCTCAAGCCTGGCCTCTCAGCTCTACCTAACCACCCAGGGATTAGATATGCCTTTTCCTCCATAATCTCTTGATGACTTTATGAGCAAACTCTGTTGCTTAAGGTTTGCCTTTTTTTTTTTTAAGATTTATTTATTTTTATTTCTCTCCCGTTGCCCCCACCCCCAGTTGTCTGCTCTCTGTGTCCATTCACTGTGTGTTCTTCTGTGGCCCCTTCTATCCTTATCAGCAGCACTGGGAATCTGTTTCTTTGTGTTGCGTCATCTTGTTGTGTCGGCTCTCTGTGTGTGCGGCGCCATTCTTGGGCAGGCTGCACTTTCTTTCACGCTGGTCAGCTCTCCTTTTGGGGTGCACTCCTTGCGCATGGGGCTCTCCTATGCGGGGGACACCCCCGTGTGGCACGGCATTCCTTGCGCACATCAGCACTGCGCATCGGCCAGCTCCACATGGGTCAAGGAGGCCCGGGTTTGAACCGAGGACCTCCCATGTGGTAGGCGGACGCCCTATCCATTGGGCCAAGTCCGCTTCCTGGTTTGTCTTTCTTGTGTCTTTGTCAGCCCTCTCCCTACTTCCTGCCAAGTGGCCAGCCAGCAGGAACTATTTCCTAGAGATGTATGGGTCCATGTGTTCCAAGCCAAGGATTTCTAGTGTTCAAATCATTAGCCAGTACCTCTTCTATCCTTAACAGTAGCCCAAGACTCAGTAAGTCAGATCCAATTTTAAACTCAGATAATTTTGTAGCTAGGCCAGCAGTTTAGTAAAACATGGTCTTTCTAGCTCAACTGCCTGACTTCAAATCTTGCTTCTGCTACATAATGGTTGTGTGTCATCTTAAGCAAGTTATTTTACCTGTGTCTCAGTTTTCTCTTCTGTAAAATGGCAATAGTACCTACTTCATTGGGTACTTATGAGGATCAGATACAGGAAAGTACTTAGAATATCAGTGGGTACATAGTGGGCTCTTAATATTATTCTTATCCCCAGATGATGTGAAGGAAAACCACAATCAGCAAATAATCGACATTTGTGAAATTCTAGCTGTGATGTCTCTGATTAAATGTGAATGTCAACTTTTAGCAGCCCATAGCAACCTTTAGTAGTTCATTGTAGGCCTTCCCAAGGGCTCTATTACCTTTTGTCACTTAACAGTTGGCTTTATACAGTAGAAACAATACATAGTTGTGCATTTGAAAAATGGATTTTTCAAGTCCCCAAATGAGGCTTTGTGTAGTAATGAACTTTGCACCAGACTTCAAAAGAGCTGTGCTAACCCGAGTGGAAAGGCACTTTCCAACCTTTGAAGGCTGTCTCTGAGTGTGGGGGGGATAGAGCTTCCCATTTGGTGCTTGGATTTCAGAATCCAGGCACCTCTCATTTATTACAAATTAGTGTGGTGGTGCCAGGTACACAAGGAAACACTCATGTAAAAGGTACTCTCTATTTGTCTTTCAGTTGAAGCAAACAATGAGAAGACTGTTGCCCACTCCCCATCATCTTAAATAAGCTTGGGAGTAACTCCAGAGGAAAAATGTCTTTGAATTTCTACTCCCACGTTGAATGATTCAAACACTTAGCCAGCTAGGGCTTTCTGAAAACCTCCTGGTGCCACTCTTCAGTTGCTGGGAATCTCCCATCTGGACCTTAGCCAAGTCTTGGGTTGGAATTAGCCTTTAGGGTCGTGGTCAGGTCATGGCTTTTTGCTGTGAATGACGATAGCGTCTTGGAAACACTCCTACTCTGGAGAGATAAGGAGTAGGGAAGTCTGCCAACGTGTGGGAGAGGAGATAGGGACTAGCACACAGCTGGAAGCCTCCCTGCCAGTCCGAGGTCCTGTGCCCAGTGAGGCAGAGGCAGACTTTCCATTCCCAAGGGTCTGTTCAGATCATGGTATGCAGTTGCTCCTTTCCTGACAACTGCACTCATCTGTGTGGCACAGGTTTTAGACTTCCCCAAATGAGGGTGTCTAGGCAAGTGTACAGCTCACTGTTTGAAGAAGCCTGTCATTTCTGGTCAACGTGCTTGACAACACAGGGCTTTCACAGAAAGGAGGTATATATCTCTTGCCTCGTTTTGCGAATGAAATCCCAGAAAATAGACTCAACCAGAAAATCAGAACTATTGAGAGCAGAAAAGGCCTTAATCTAGTGCAAACTACTAATTTTTTTCAGAGGGTTCATGACTTTCCCAGGGCCACTCTGAAAAAGTGGCAAAACCGGGACTAGAATTCAGGTCTCCTCATTTCTAGGGCAAACGTCTCCATTTGATCGGCTGCCTCTGTAGGGCAGGTGTGCAGGAAGAGCTGCACTATCAGAGAAGCAACCAGAAAAAACTCAAGGACACAATGCGAAGCCCATGACAGCATTTTCCCCTTCAAAGGCCCCTACACAAGGCTATGGTGGTGTTAGATAACCAACATTTTCACCCTCCATCACTTGTTTTTGGTAGACTGGCTCAAAAGCTGCAGCAAACCCCACTGAAAGGTCTCATCAGCCAGCTTGCAACCAGGGCGGCAGAGTAAAGGTGACGGAGGAGAAATGAGGCCCAAGAGAAAATCAACAGCAGCAAATGTTGACAAGGAAATCATCTTGGCTTGACATTTAAAAATAGCAAAGGCAAAAGCACCTGAAATGTTCAAATATTGGAGTAAAGATTTTTTGTAAACTGCCAAGACAATTTTGCAAATTTTGTTTGGTATCCTGTGACTAGTGCTGCTTGATACAGCAGTGAGCAGTGTTCTAATTGTGGGCAAGCCACCAAAGACCCTTCACTCGGCAGCTTGTCTCTAGTCACTCCTCTTGCCCTCTCCTGCCCAGCACCCTTGAAACAGGCTGGTTACCCAGCATCCAGGCTTTGGGCAAAAAATCACTTGCAAAGAGTCTGCTCTCCACAGAGAACATTCTTTTGTCTAATTCTGACAAAATGAGAAATACAACATTTCTACCCTGACAGAACCTGAAGTGCGTAAGAGGATCTTGGATGAGGGCCTTTTTGCTATTGCTTTTTCTAATAAGAATACGCTTTACCTAAAACCCCATGACTTCATTTACTATCAGCCGTAAGTGGCTTATTGACTGTATATTAATATATTAACCCAGCCCCCAGCACAGGTTTAAAAGTGTTCACTAAATACTGCAATACTGGAAGATTGAAAAAGCTGCCTGCAGTTCTTCCCTTATAGAAATTGCATTCATGCATTTGGGGAATCACATTTCATAGGTGAATGTGTTTACTGTGTACAGGATTTTCCCAGGGAAATGGTAAATTGACTTGTGCTGTCATTAATTATGAATGGTAAAACTTGATTTTGATCACTGAACTTGAGATCTCACTTTAACAGACCCAAAGGTTGAAAATTAACATGCTTTTAGGGGCCAGAATGGTAACATAAATGTTTAAAGGAAGTCTCTACTTCAGTTCCAGCTGATTATTGCCTTGTGGGATTGTGGGTCCACTGCTGCCAGATCTCATTTCTTTTTAAATATATGAGGCCAGAAACTAGATTCATTTGTGAAATGTCTCCATTTTTAAATGCTGACAACTAAGCTGAAATTTTTAAATAATGCTGTCTAAACAAAACATTCATGAGCCATATGGCTTCTGATCCAGCCTTTTTGGCCTTCCAAGAATTCAAGCAACATATTTTATTGAAATATATGCTGCATGATACCTTACATATATAAGTTTTATTATTTAAATTTCTCTTCTCTCTTAACTGAAATATCTAAGATATCTAAGACATATTCAACAGGCCAAGAAAAACCTTTTTTTTTTCCAAGAAAAAATGCTGTTAGAAATAAATGTATTTCTGAAGTATATAAGATTAATTTTTGTGTTCTATAAATTTTCCTTAGTGATTATGATTTGGCATACAGCAAGGATGCAGACTGGTTTCTGAGACCTTCCCCCCTCCCCAACTTCCTGGATTTGGTAGAGAAAGGGTCACACAGCTTCCCATCCCTCGGGCCTCAGCATCCTCCTCTGTTCCCTACTGGTGGAGACACTGATTTTTCTACAGATGGACAGAAATGAAAATTATCTCACTAAAAAGAGGTGTTTGATTTTTAAATTGGGAGGTTACAAAGGAAGTGAAAATGAAGCATGAGAAATCAAGTAGCAGGTGTCTGTTTGCTCTGGCCAACACTAGAAAGAGTCAAAGCCTGAGGGGCAGACCCTCCAGGACATTCCCCAGTTGCTCTGAAAGGAAGGTCCTTCCACCCCTGGAAGCCTAGGCCTTTCTGAAGTTTGAAGAGCAGTTTTGGGGAAGCGGATGTGGCTCAACTGACAGAGTGTCCGCCTACCATATAGGAGGTCCAAGGTTCAAACCCAGGGCCTCCTGACCCATGTGTTGAGCTGGCCTACACGCAGAGCTGCCCTGCACAAGGAATGCCCTGCCACGCAGGGGTGGCCCCTGCGTAGGGAAACCCCATGCACAAGGAATGTGCCCTGCAAGGAGAGACACCCCACGCAAAAAAAGGCACAGCCTGCCCAGAAGTGGTGCCACATACACGGAGAGCTGATGCAGCAAGATGGCTCAACAAAATGAAACACAGATTCCCGGTGCTGCTGACAAGAATGCAAGTAGACACAGACAGCAGACAATGGGGGGCGAGGGGGTGGTGGAGAAATTTAAAAAATAAAATCTTAAAAAAAAAAAGCAATTGGGCCTTTGGCAAGAGATAAACCAGATCAGTATGGGTTAAAACAAAGATTTGTAGGCGGGTGGTTGTTGGGTTGTCTTGTTTTGTTTGTTTTAGCCAACTATGATCCCATCAATATATTTCTAAGGAAAATGTAAACCATTTATACATTCTCTTAAACATCACAGTGAAAAACAAGTACCCGTATGTGTGATAGGGTAGGCAGAGGGGCTCTACCTGCTCTGCCCTTGGCAAAGGCCCTTAGCCCAGGTAAAAATGCCAGCTTTGCTTCCACCGGATACTCATGCCATCCCACTGGAGCACCTGCGGGCTCCAAAGGCAGGGGAGGGCAGGAAGAGGAGATCATTTTGAAATGTTTCCAGGAGCTTTGTCCAGCTGTTTCTGTCTATTCGTCTTCCAGCCTGGAGTGCTGCACAAAGCTACAAGGACACTGATGAGACCATGGATCTGCTGCCATTCGCTAGGGAAGACTTGGCTTGGAGTGTGGCTGCCTGGATTCGAAAATGTGTCCTTGACTCCATGGAGTAGTTCTTGTAGTTTTGCCTGGAAGAAAGCAGGGAATCAGACACATGAGGCTGCTTCCAGGAAGTCCTTCTTCAGTCTGAGCTGTGTCAGCCACCAACCAAGGAAGGCTCTTAAACACTTGCCCACATCCAAAAAAGGGCTAGGCTATGCGCAATAGGATGATTGGCCAAAAGGGTGTGTAGCCCCTTTCCCCCTGGTATTATGCCCTCTGGAAGCAGTCTTTGTCCTGCTGGGTCCCTAAGCTTGAGGGGTGGTTTCTGGAAGTAGGACCCTGGGCTGGAAGGCAGAAGGCTTAGGTCCTCTCACCAGGCCTGCAGCTGGCTTGTGGTGTGCCCCTGGGCAATGTACTTTGTCCCTCTGGGATTCCAAGTCATCGGTAACTTGAGGAAGCAGCCTCCCTAACCCAGGTGAGAGCCAGGCTCCCAGGAGCACACACCTGGTCTCTGGACTGCCCTTGCCAGCAACCTCATTTATTGCTGTCTGGGCTCCTCCACCCAGGCAGCTGGGTGACGCTCCTGAGCTCAGGAGGGAGTAAATGACAAAGGGAAGCTACCCAAGCCTTACTTGGCAGTTTCCAAGAGTTTAATGGCCTCTTCACTTCTCCCTTGCTCCAAAAACAGCAGGGCCAACTCCAACAGGGCATTTGGGATCAAGTAGTGGTCATATTTAATCTTCTTTTCACTGTGGAACAGAGGAAGAAATGGCTCACAGGGTTCCCCTAGAGATGGCCTTTAGATACCTTCTCCTGACCTTTCCCAGAATGGAAGAACCCAACCCAGGTGTTCATGTGGGGAATTCCTGGCATGAATCTGCCTTTGAGAAGGTTCCCGTTATCTAGCCTAGAAAGGCTGGGATCCACCACAGAGCCATCCAGTCCTTTGAATCTGGGGCCTCAACTCCTTGACAACCTATAGCTCATGCCCTCAGTCCATCCATCTCAGCCCCCAAACCCCCACTGGGGAAGCTGCCTCTCTCCAGTCTGACCCCTTGTGTCCCATTCTCCATGATGCCCTGGAGACATCCTTTTAAAACCCAGATCTTTCAGTCACTTTTCTGCCCAGCATTCTTCCTAGCTCAATAGTCTGCAGATAAAGTTTAGCCTTGTGTGCAAATCATCCAGGTCCTTCTCAGTCTAGCCCTCCTTATGTCAAACAATGTGAATGGACTCCTTGCAGTCGAGCGACTTGGTGTCTCCCCTGCTCCGTGGGGGTGGGGTGGCTGGATCTGTGCTGCTCTCTGCCCAGCACAGGCCCTGGCACAGTGAGGGGGGTAGGCTAGGACCAGACTATTTGGTGGGCATGATGGAGAAATCCTGAAAATTCCACCAGAAGGCCCAGGCCCAGCAGCAGGCCATCTGGAGCAGGAGCAGCCACAGAAGCACTTACTTGGCAGAGATGCTCCTGAAATTCTCCTCAGCCTCCTGGACACGGCCCAGGTATTTCAGACACAGGCCTTTCAGTAATTTCACCAAGCAATCATCATCCACTGAGTACTCATTCTCTGAAAACGGGTGTGAAGGAAGAAGATGGGCTTGTCAGTTTTTTTCTTCCTCATTTCTGCAGACCATGGAGCCCCTGATCTGGGCTGGGTCCAGAGGACACAGAGATGACTCAGGGAGCTCACACCTGAGAAGGAAAGGCCTCGGCTGGGATCACCACAACACAGCAAGGGTGCGGCTGACAGAGGAAGCCCAGGGCCTGTGGCAGCCCAGGGAGGACTTAACTCTCTACCTTGGGGACAAGGAATAGCCTCTTGGAGGAGCTGACACTGTAGAACTGACACTATAGAAAGACAAAGGACAATCACCAGGGTAGAGAAGTGGGGAAGGGCATTTTTGGCAGAGGGAACCTTCAACTTTACAGCTGAACTTGAAGTCTGACCCAGCCTGGTAGACTGAAGGACCCAGGGGGAGTCACCTGGGGCCCTTTCCAGCATCTCTTCAGCCTTGGTGATAATCTCAAGTATCCCGTCTGTGAGTTCCGGCTTTTTCCCAATCACAGCGTAACCATTCCAGATGTACATCATTTCCTGAGGGCAGGGAAGTAAATCAATCCTAGGGTTCCTCCCCATCTGTAAAATGGATAGTTCAGCCCAGGATCAAAAAACTCTTCTAGCCCTAATCTTCCATGTCAAGTCTCAGCCTAGTTGTGAAGCTGTGCGCTTGAGTGGAGTTTGGAATTTATTATCAAGTGAGGATTCAAGATAGACCCAGGTCCTCACTGTTGTGCTCCCACCTACCAATGTTTTTGAGTGTTTGTTTGTTTTAGCTATCTTTCTGCTCATGACATCCCTGGGAATTATTACGCCCTTTCCTAATCTCTCCGTGTCCAAGTCCTTCCCCCCATCCTCAGAGGACCAGGCCAAGCCTGACACCTTCCAGGAAGCCTTCTTGCTCCAGTGGGCAGGGCTTCCCCCAACCATCACTTACTTAAGCACTTCAGGACTTTCGGTAGCGCTTAAGACTATGTCAGCTTCTCTCCTATTCCCCCAAAGCATTTTAGACCCATTAATGGTAACTCATTTTCCATTTCCTTTAGAATTGAGTCACCCTCATGAAAAGTATGGAGTATCTCCGGATTCCTCTTTTTGCCTCAGCTGCCAGGAAACACAGAATATTAAATTATAATTTCATTCATAGTAACTCTTTAAGCTTAGATTAGTATTTTCTAAACTCTCAAACCAGGGAATGGATGTGAAAGTGACTTATATACGTGAAGTTCTAGAGAGACATTTTTGCTGTGGTTCTTGTTATTATGTTCTAGGAAAAGGAATATAAGTTTAGACCAGTACATCGCAAAATGTTCTGTGATCCATGAGTTAGCAAAGTGCCTTTAAAAAAAGACCAAATAAGTTAGGGAAAAACTGTATCTTTGAGCTTCCTCTTGGAGACTCACCACTCAGATAAGTTTAGGCCAGTCTTTTCCAAACGTATTTGATCAAAGAAATTATTTTTTACTTACATGGTATTTTGCAGATTATAGTATGGGAAATTCTCCCCTAAGTTTTTGGCATAATTTCTTGCCCTGCTCTTCCTACATCTCATTTACTAGCAATAGTTTACTCTGTATTTTAAATGATAAGATATTTCAAAACCTGTTTAGAAATATTTGGGATATAAGCTCTGAATAAAATTCTATATAAATATTGTATTCTCAACTTACAAAATGTTTAACATTCTGTCATTTGATCATCATACCTGCTCTAAGAAATGCACAAGGTATATCTTATTCCCATTTTACAGGAAGGGAAAATGGGGCTCAGAGAGGGAACCTACCCAAGGTCAGACAATTAGGGAATGGTAGAGCCAGGACCACGACAGGGTCTCTCAAGGCAAGGTCCTTTCTAATTTTCCAGCTGCCTTGCTGTTTAACAACAATAAAGACTCTTAGCAAACTGCAACCTTCTGTGATGCCTACTTAAATCATGCCTGGAATTAGCATCATACAGTGGTACAGAATATTGGTTCTGGAGCCAGACTGTCTGGGTTCAAATCCTGATTCTCCAACTAAACCTAGACAAATTATTTTATCTTTCTAGGCCTTATTATCCCCATCTGTAAAATGGGGACACCACCAGCACCTGCTCAGGGTTGTTGTGAGGCTTGAATGAGGCAGTACATGTAAAGAGCCCCCATCACAGCAAGGGCCCAGAACCAATGGCAGCTATTGTTATTATGTTATTTCCATGTTGAATATGGCCTGGTCCCAGCTTTCAAAAAGGCTCGGTCCTGTGAGAGGACAGTATTAACAACAATTATAACCAGTGAGCAGGGCTGAAACAGACTGTAGGAAGAGACAACAGAGGACACCTCTGCCGGGCGGGGGAGGAGCGCGCTGCCCAGGAGGGCTGCTCTTTGGGCCTAGAAGCCCGCGAAGCCTGCCCACCTGTCTCCCCACCCCATCCAGCTCCTCAGGGGCCAGTGGCCCGGTCAGACTCATCTACGCCCCTACCCCTAGCCCTGGGGCAGGGCACAGAAGACCATGTCACTGGTCACCAAATGAATTGTGGAATCCTCGCCAGGTCCCTGAGGCATGAAGCTCTTCACCGTTACCCAACTTCCCTGGGGCCCATGGCTTAAGCCCTGGGGAAGTCGATTGTGACAATCCCAGCCAAAGGGACAGGGCCAGTCAAGACCCCTACACACCAGAGCAGGGACCGGCAACGGGACGGGGTTGGGGGAGAGGTAGCGCCGGGATTTCCGAATGGCAAACTTCTCCGTGGGCAAAGATTTCCCAGCAATCTTGAGCTTCAGACCTGGCACAGCTCTGCAAAAGATTGAGAGAGGGAGAGGGTCAAAAAAAAAAAAAAGAGAGACAGGACAGAGGGTCTCCATCCTGCCCAGTTTCTATTTGGCTCCTCTCTGGGGCTCAACTTCCCCATATGTATGATCAACTGCTCCCCGAAGAGAGAAACAGCCTGTGCTAGGACCTTCTTTCAGGGGCCCTACCCTGGACCTGATCACTTCCTGTGGCGAGGCTGTGGCTAGGCAAGAGGTCCTCTACACCCGCTGGCAGAGGCTCCCAGGCCTGCCCTGACTCCTGGGTGTCTCTCTTCCACTCCCATTCCCCATTTCAGGGCTCAGCAGAACTCTAACCCAGTTTCACAGATATGAATGCCCAGAGTAGGTGTGGGACTTGCCCAAGACCACACAGCTCAACCCCTAATTAACTCTTGCCAGGCGAGGGCTGTGGCCTCCTCAGCTGTTTCCAGGGGCAGAGCAAAATGTGCATAGCTGGGAGCCTACACATCTGGGGCCTCGCCCACCTGGCTCCCTCGCCACCGCCCTCCAGTTTCTGCCACAGTCACTGGGTGTGGCTGGGAGCTCAGGCCTGAGACGTCCAGGCCAAGGCAACAGCTGGACTAGGTGTGAGCTTCCCCTACCCAGGGAGCTGCTCTGCGCGTCAGTTCCCTCATCTCAGAAGTAGATTTAATGGAGGTTTTCTGGGAGGGTTGTATGAGAGGGAGACAGGGAGTTCCCAGCACACAGCAGGCACTCAGTAATGACAAATGCCCTCCAGCTGTGCTGGCAGCCGCCCAGGAAGCTCGGGTTACACCCACTTTCAGGTCTGACAAGTTGGGGCCCATCCTCTCCATCCCTGGCGGAAGGCTCCAAGCCCCACCCTCAGCCTGCTAAGGCTACGCCCTGGAAGGCCCCTCTCTAACGAGGCAAGCAGGGCAGGGCGGGTAACAATAAAAATAGCCACTCTTTAGTGTGCAACGCACTAAGTTCCAGACCCTTTACATATATTATCTATTTAATCTTTTTTTCTCTCCCCTTCCCTGCCATTGTCTGCTCTCTGTGTCCATTCGCTGTATGTTCTTCCACATCCGCTTGTATTGCCAGGAGGCACCGGGAAACTGCGTCTCTTTTTTTCGTTGCGTCATCTTGCCGCGTCAACTCTCAGTGTGTGGTGCCACTCGTGGGCGGGCTGCGCTTTTTTCACGCAGGCAGCTCTCCTTGCGCGTGGGGCACCCCTATGCAGGGGACACCCCTGCACGGAACAGCACTCCTTGTGCGCGGCAGCACTGCGCATGGGCCAGCTCATCACATGGACCAGGAGGCCCTGGGGATCGAACCCCGGACTCTCCATATGGTAGGTGGATGCTCTATCAGTTGAGCCACGTCCTCTTCCCCTATTTAATTTTCAAAACAACCCTGCAAAGTAGAGGCTGTTATTCCCATTTTATAGAGGCTGTAATTGTCCAGGGTGGCACGGCTAAGAAGTGGCAGAGGCTGGCTTTAACCCATTGGTCTGATTCTAGTTCTTGGGCTCTCTACTGTGCTGCTCTGAGCCAACCAGGATAACTCAGCAGAAGAGCAAGGCCCTTCCTCTCTGCCCTGGCGGCATTTGAAAGAGGCTCAACAGGGAGGACGTGACAAAACCGCTTTCTAAAGGAAAACCTCTGAACACATTCAAGGGGTTCTCAGTAGCAGCAGCAGCAGCATGGGTGGTGGTGGGAGGGAATGCCCAGCGCATGGCACAATCCTCAGGGAGAGCCGGGGAGACGACCACTGCACTCTCTTTCTCCCAGAGCTCAGGGTGGCCGCCATGGCAGAGCCCGGCTGGACTCTCCACAGCTGGGGCCTGCGACGAGGACACCGCGGGGGGACCCACCTAAAGAGCTCCACTTCATCATCCCCGAACGGCTTGTAGTCCTCCGCCCCGAACATGCTGAGGTAGGCGGCCTTCATGTAGATGTAGGTGGCCTGTTTGAGACAGCAAGAGCCAGGTGAGAGCAGCCCTCCTCGAGCAGCAGCCCCAGGCTGGCACAAGGGCCTCATTCGGACCTCACAACAGCCCAGCACAGTAGCTAACTTATCCACAGATCGTGGGGGAGAAGGTGAGGAAGATGAAGCAACCTGAGAAGCTTTTAAGGGGTGGAGTTGGAGTTAAATCCAGGAAGGGCCCATGCCAAGGTCCCCCTCCACCCCCCACTCAGAGCAACGGAGAGAAGGACCCAAGCAACTAGCAGATGGACAGGGTGTGCTGAGGCCCCTGGGTCAGAGCTTGGCTCAGGACCCCTGGGTGGCCCTGCCTTACTGCGTGCCAGGCACTCTTCATACATCACCTCGCTTGGGCCCAAAGACGAGGCCAGAAAGGAATCTATCCCACCCCTGCTGCCAGGGACCCCCAGAGCTACTGGGGACTGAACTGATGTGAGCGTCAACTCCAGGTCTGGGGCCTTCAGGCCAGGGCTTTGACCACTGATGACAGGGAAGGTGAGGCTGGGCAGGAGACTCCCACCCGCACCCCAGAGAGGCCTCCCTGAATGCCCCCTTTCCCCAAGTGTCGAGCCTAAGAGGCGTCTGGCTCTATGCTGCCCTCCAGTGGCCCAGCCTTGAGCCACAGCCGCTGCCTCCTGGGGCAGCTGTCAAGGAGCAACCTACCAAGTAGCGGACCAGGGAACAAATGGAGGAGGTGCAGGGAAGGAAGACGGGCATTCTGGGGTCTAGCCTCTGGAGAAGGCTGAAAGCAGCCTTCACCTGGAAGCCCCACTCATGCTGGAGCCCAGGTCTACTCTCAGTTCCACTATCTCGTCTTCTCTTTACAAAATGAGGAAAAACTGGTCTTTGGGGGGTGTGGTGGAGAGACTCTCTTCTCACCAAAGCCTCAGCCTATCTTCATCCTCCCTGCGGCCCAGGCGGAAACCTGGTGTCGTCCTGGCCTCCTCCCTCCTCAACCCCTGGCCTGGTCCCAGGACTTCCCCTCCTGCCAGCTCTTGACTGTCCCTGGCCTAGCTCCATCGGTCACCTCCGTTAAAGCACCAGCCTCCACACTGTCTCCCAGCTCCCTCTCCTGCCCCCTGAAAGCCATTTCCCACACCAAAGCCACCCTCCTGAGCTACAGCCTGGCCATGTCACTTCCTTCTCGAAGTCTTCTGACGACAGCCCATCACACTTAGGAGCAAATCCACACTCTTCCTCACGGCCCAGTCTCCTCCCCCCCACCGGCCCAGTCTCCTCCCCCCCACCGTCTCCCACTCAACACCCCAGCTGTGCGCTGGCCTCCCTGCTGCTCCCAGAACACACAGTCGCTCTCCTGCTCCCACGCCTCTGCACCTCCAGCTCCCTCTGCCTGGAACCCGCTTCCCTCAAATACCCACACTCCAATCACTGCCCTCCCAGACAAGCCTCCCCTGAGCACCAGCATAAACGAGCCGCACCCTCACTCCCGCACCCTTACCCCCTTACCGCACCTTACGTCCTTTACAGCACGGACCAGAATCTGACAATAGTGTCCTGCACATCTGTTTATCTTTCACGGTCTCTATCTCCATTAGAACGTGAGCCTCGAGATGGGGGTCTTTGCTTTGTTCACACTTCCATTTTGTGGCCTAGAACAGGACCTGGCACCTGGGGGTGTCCAGCAACTGTGCGTGGGACTTACCAGGGCACAAATTGAAACCACAGTGTTCAACCCCCTCCCCACCCCACCCCACCCCATGCTGTCAGACAAAAGCCCCGTCACTCAGGGCCTTTTATGACCAGCCCTAAGTTTTTCTGGCTCCTCTTCTGCCGTTTCCTCCCTAATACTCCTTAGACTCCAGCCACACCTGTACCCCAGGCTCTGCCTGTGCTGCTCCCTTGGCCTGGAAAGCCATTCCTTCTCAGGCTAGCTCATTCTCTCAAGACCTTGGCTTCCTCTAAGAGCCTTCTCCAACCCTCTCCACCCCAGCTCACTCTCCATTGAGCCACCAGGAGTCAGGATGGAGCAGAGACCCAAAGTTGCAAGACCCGTGGACATCCTAGCTTTCAAGGGATGTTATGAGGGCCACACTGATGGAAAAGGGCAGCTGCCTCCCATCAGGGGAGGCTGGCTCCCCAGGGTTATTCAACTCTTTGTCCATTGTGTCCACATTTCTATTGTTGTACTACTCTATCGGGGTCTGTACCTAGGCAGATGGTCCTTGTCCTCAAGAAGCTCAGGAAGCTTACAGCAAGTGGCCAGAGGAGAAAGGGTTGCTCAGTGGCCCCCTGCACTCCAGCCCCACAAACCCTAAACCAAGAGGTTTAGAACCTCTTGGCAGTACCCTAGCTTCCGAGCCTTTGCGCTTGCTGCTCACTCAGAGAGTGAGTGCCTCCTACTTCCTCAACCCCACCACCCTAATTCCTCCTCCTCCAAGACACAGCTCAGAGTAAAGATAACCATCCCAGGGTCCACAGGCTGGAGGAATAGAGTACGGATTAGAGTGGACTTTCTGATATTCTACTATGGAACTATTGTGATTAGTAATTGTAGCACTGATGTGGAGAAAGTGGCCACGGTAGCTGCTGAGAGTAGGGAGAAGGAAGAGATATGACGTGGGGGCATTTTCAGGACTTGGGGTTGTCCTGGGTGGTACTGGAGGGACAGATGCTGGACATTGTATGCCCTGCCATGGCCCATTGGGTGGATTGGGGGAGAGTGTAAACTACAATGTAAACCACTATCCATGTGGTGCAGCAGTGCTCCAAAATGTATTCACCAAAATGCAATAAATGTGGCATGATGATGAAACAGGTTGTTGATGTGCAAGGAGTGGGGTGAGGGAGCTGGGGAGTATATGGGGACTTCATATTTTTTAATATAACTTTTTTTTTTTAAATAAAGAAAAAAAAAAGACTCAGCTCAGAGGTCTCCTCGTCCAGAAGTCTTCCTTGTCTCCTTGGCTGGGTTGCCCAGGGCTGCTGCTGAGCTCCCCTGGGGTTTCCCCATTTTAGCAATGAGCACCCAGTTGTCACCACCTAGCTGCTGGCCCTCTCAACCCCTATGCCACAAGCACTGGAGAAACTCGAAGACCATCACAGGCAGAGATGCTGAACAGAGGGTGTGGCACAAGTGGCAATGGCCTTAGGCCTGGTCCCCTGGCGGACTGCGTGGCAGCCAAGTGCCTGAGATTAGGAAGCAGGGAAGCCCTGGAACTTGGGCTGCTGTAAGAGCTGCACAGAGTTGTGACCACCCTGAAGGCACACGGCAAGCTGGGACTCACAGCCAGGCTTCCTGGCACAGGGAGGCCCGCCTTCTCCACCCCTCACAGCAGCTGCGTGGCCACCCCAGGCCTCCTCTTCCCCATGTGGGTGGGCCCAGCTGCCTGCCCCACAGGAAGGTTTCTAGAGTCACTTTTAGGTCAGAAAGGCTCCCGAGGTCTTGTGCTTGCTGGGAGGGGAGGTGATGATGAATGGATGCCGGGCCGCAGGGCTCAGCCCACAGAAGCAGCGTCAACAACAGGGTGGCCTCGGGGCGAGCAGGCCTCCTCGGGAAGGCTTGTGGAACAGGGGAAAGCAAAGGCTTTGAGTTGCACGGAACTGTCTTCAAATCCAGTTTCTGCCACCAACAGCCACGTGGGCCGGGAAAGTGACACACCCTCTCTGCCTCGCTATTCCTCGTGTGCCCACTGGAGGTAAGAACTTCTACCTCGTTGGGTGTGGTGTGGAGGATATGGTAAGTGCTCAGCACACATCAAGAGCTCAGTAGAAGGGTGCTACCATCCTGCCCCCCCACCCAGCCCCTCTCGCCCCACACCCAGTGACGCTCCCTTCAGCTTGGTCCCCAGGCGGGGACCTGAAGAGGAACTTCTGCCCAGCAGTAAGGGAGGGAAGAGGAATAGGGACTAGAAGCAGATGACAGGTGCCAACTCAGAGCAGTCTAACGGCTGCCTGGAGTGCTGCGTGGAGAAGGCTTCTGAGGTCACAGCCAGGCTCGTGGGAGACTGTCAAGATTGATTAGCAATGTCTGCTGGGGGCAAGGGATGAGGTAATGGAGACACATGTGCTACGTATTTGTCAACAGCAGACTAGATGATGTCTGATGCCTCTTCTAATTCTGTGCTATTGTTACTATGATGATTACGGCTAATATGTATTCATTTGACACTTAACCATGATGTGGTAGGTATCTGTTTTGTTCTGTTGACCTATGTGACATCTGTTTAATGCCCCTCCCCACATACATACACACTTCTTCTGGTACCTCCTCCTTTTTTCTTCTGGGAAACCACCCCTACTCCTACTCTCATTCCATAAGGCGTCTTCCCACCCCATCTGTTTACAGGCATTGGCATGTGTCCTAAGCCAGGGCAGTGAGGCTCAATCCTGGGACTGTGGTTGAAATCAAATTGAAGATGCAAGTGAGGGTCAGTCCATGACCACCCTGTCACACGGAAAGAACCTCCTCCACAACAAAGATGTCACAGATGAAAACACAGCCATGGATGCAAAGACCAAGCCCAGATGACATAATTTGAATTTCTGGATCCAGTCCTATCCTGAAGTCAGACATGCCTAGAATTTTCAGTTGTATTAGTCAATGAGGCTTTGCCTTTTAGAACTGCATAGACCAAAATGGTGGCCACTTAAAATTTAATTAAAATTAAATAAAATGTAAAATTTCCTTCCTCATTTGCACTAGCCACATCTCAAGCATTTGGTGTATACATGTGGGTAGTGGCTACCATATTGCATGGTGCAGAAATAGGCTACTGATACCACAGCATAAGGTTCTATTGGATAGCACTAGCCCAGATAGTGTGAGCCGCATTTCTGCCCTTGTGACCAAAAATCCCTACTGACACATCACAGTTTGAGAGTTTCTCTCTTCCTAAGGGTCTTCAGTTCCTTCCATCCCTGAGTCCTACTAGAATTTGTTTCTGTTCAGATTCCAGTGATACACCTGCATTCAGTGAGGGGTTTGGACCTTGGTCTGGGAGCTCATGGCCATACTGGGTCAGCCCCCCATCCCCAACGTCCCCGATGCGCAGTGTTGGCCCACCTTGGACCAGGAGTTCTCCTTGCTGAGCAGGTCGGCGTAGAAGTAGGCCATCTTCCACTGGCCCTTGTAGGTGAAGCACCACATCAGTTCCCAGTAGCACATATGGTGGAACTGCTTCCAGTGCTGCTGGGCCTCGCAGCACTCCTCGAACCTCCTGATGGCCTGCAGGCACCCTCAGTCAGCAGCACGGAGGGCACCGCCCACCCCACGCCCTGCCAGCCCGAGGCAGGCCTGGCCTCCCCCACCCCCGGCCAGACCCAGGTGGGGCAGGGAAGCCAGGAGGCCTGGCCTGCGGTCCTGGCTCTCCCCCTAAGTCTAGGTGGACCTTACAGTGACTGCCCCTCTCTATCACGAAATGAGAGGGTGGGATCGAGCTATCGTGGAGGGATAACAGGGAGTGGAAACGCTTAAGGTTATGATGTAATAACGTCTGTGTTCAGAACAAACTCCAAAAATGCCAGCAGCTCCCATGAGTCTGCTTGGGCTTGGGGCCCTTGTCCTGTTGCCTGAGGAGTCTCAGCTAGGGCCAGCGGGAAGCCCAGAACTTCACGTCAGACGATCTGTCCTGGGTCTTGGCTTAGCGCTGGGTCTCTGCCAGGACTGTGAACCTCCGCTTCTCAAACCTCCATGCCTCCCTACCAAGTGCAGACTCCTTGGCCAGCCCTCTCCACCACCGGGTCATGGCCTCATCACCACGCTCTAAGCAAGCCGGTCACTCCACCTCTCTGTTCAAGCTTCTCCCTCCGCCAGGAATGCCCTTCATTCCTTTATTTCCCTGACAAAATCCTACTCACCACAACCGCCACCTCCTCCCTCATCTTCCCTGCCTGCCTCGGTCTGCAGCGCCTCTTGGTTCCCTCTTGGGGCCTCCTCGCAGTCTGCTCTGTCCCTGTGTGTGTCTGACTTCCCTCAGGCCTGGGAGCTCCCCAGGGTGGGGCGAGGCCACCTGGGTCCCGGGCACCGGCCAAGTCCCCATCGCTCACCGTGTCAATGTTGCCTTTAATGGCTTCGATCCGACCAGCGAAGAACAGGAAGATGGTGCCCTGCAGCGACAAGCACGGATGCGCCTGGGTCCACGCGGGCACACACCTGGGCTGCGGGCGCACACCTGGGCTGGGGGCGCACACCTGGGCTGGGGGCGCCCGGGGGGCGGGGCTTACCTTAGGGTAGCGCTTCAGGTAGGGCTTCAAGAGCGTCTCTGCCTGCTCGATGTTGACGTTCCCAGTGCCTGGAGGAGGTGGGGGGTATTGGGGAGGACGCGGCACACGCAGCCGCCACCAGCCTCTCCATCCCCTCTGTGAAAGGGGGATAATAATCCTTCCTCTCTCTGGGGTGACGTGAGGATTAAATAAGATGGTGCAGAAACTGCCACTGGCACGTCACAGGGCACCGTCACCAGAAGCCCGTGCCGGCCAAGACTGTGCCCAGACCACAGGGCTGCCTACGGGACCTCACGCCCTCTCCAAGGAGGGCCCGCCACCCCCGTTTCACAGACCAGCACAGAGGCTGGACCCTGGGGCGGTTCCGCAAAGGAGAGGAAGGGAGTGGTGGGCAGGCCAGGCCCCGCCCAGGGATGCGGCTGTGTTGTTCGTTTTCAGTCCCGGGGGGCCTGAGCGGGGTCTGCAGCCCCTCAGCCCCTGCCCTTGGAGCTGACCAAACCCCCAGGCCCCGCACTGACCCCGGGAGCGCCTACCGAGCACGAAGGTGAGGAAGGTGTGGTAGCACAGCAGCAGCATGACGCAGAGCACGGCGCGGAAGCTGTGCCCGGACGCCCCCTCCTCCAGCTGCAGCAGCCCGTAGTCCTGGCGGCACAGGTGGGAGGCTGAGGCCAGCGAGCGCCCCGGGGCCCACTGGGGCTCAGGGAGGGGCAGGGGCCCGGAAGGTCACTGCTCTGCTGGAGCGCAGGGCTCAGGTGGGACAGAAAGCGCTGCACAGCGAGTCTGGAACCCCCCAGGCCGCATCAGCTGTTCCCAGGCTGCCCCTCTCCGAGCCTCAGCCACCTCCTTGGGGCAGAGAGCGGGGAGCAGGCACTGCTGCCAGCACCTGGGCAAAGGCTGGCCGGGTCTAGGGTCCCCCGCCTCCATAGCCCTCCTCCAGTCCCCTCTCCAGTCACTTGCTAGGCCACCCTGTGCTCCGGGTCTGGTGGGGCAGGAGGAATGGCAAGGAGGCAGATAATCCTAACCATGCGTTCAGGACGCGGACAAAGCCACGAAGACTGGGGCTTGGGGTGGGGGGGCAGGCCCACTGGCTTTCCAGCCTGCTGCCTCTGCCCCTCACTCTAACCTCCTCTCACCTGCCTCAGCCCTTTCAGACCCCCCATGGCTCTCCGTCTTCACCCCACCCCACCGCCAGATGACCACACGGCCCCTCGGCCGTTTCTCATCCTGTTCCCTGCCATCATCATCATCATCCTAAAATGCTACTTATGACCCAAGGGTTTTCTTCAGAAAACAAAACTAGAAAGGACCTCCCAGAGCCCGTGGCCAGTGGTTCCCCAAGCACGGCCACGGACCGCAGGTGGAACCAAGATGGTTTGGCATCAGGGCACCGAGTCACGCCCTTCTCAGGGCCCCTCCCATCCTTCCGGGGATGCCCAGGGAAGGCCTCGGTCCTGCACGCGGGTCTCTCCCATCTCTCTCCCTCCAAGCCCCCTTTCTCACAGCCTTGGGCTCAGCGCCTCGGCACAACCACACAAGCTGGCTGGGCTCTCCTCAGATTGTTTGGTCTTTAGTATTTATTTTTATGATTTCTTTATTACACCAAATAGGACGGGCTTATTATGCACAGTAATGTTTCCTTTAAACGAATTCAAGTGAAAAGTAAAAGTCGCTTTTTAGAAAAAAATAGTATATAAATGATAATAGGTCTGTGGATATGGCAAAAATCAGGAAGGGCCTGAGAAAGTACAAGTTTGGGAAACAAATATCTTGGTCTAAGCTCCTCTTTTTTTAACCAAAAAGAGGCCCAGAGGAGGGAGGGGCTGGCTCAGGGTTGCAGGGAGGAACACACACAGGTCTCCTACCTCCCAGGCCCACGCTTCTTCCACCACACAAGGCCTCCTCCACCGTGGAGCCCTCCCTGATCTACTACCTCAGACCTGGGGCTGAGCTTGGGTGCTTGCCCCCAGTAAAGGCTCTGGTTGCTTGAGTTTTCTGGTTTCCCCCCACACAAGGCCTGACACACAGGAGGGCTCCCCCCACCCATGTCTCAGACAAGCAGGTAGCACCAGAAAACAGTCTAGGGGAAAGGGACTTGTGCAAGGTCTTGAAGCAAGTGGCGTCTGAGGGGGAGAAGAGCCTGACTCTGAACAGCCATCAAATTTAGAGAACATGGCCCCTGAGCACTGCGTGGGGCTGCCCCTCACACACCCTTACCCCAGAGCCTCTGCGTGAGGGGCTGGGCAAGGATCTCTGGCCCCATTTCACTAGAGAGGAAACTGAGGCCCAGAGAGGTTCAGGCCTTCTCCAGGGCCACACGCCCAGGGGAGCTGAGCCAGGACTGACATCCTGGCCTGGTAGCCCTTCAGCCCCACCCCTTCCAGCCCAGTTCCAGTCTTGGGGCTGAGCAGGTCGGGGGCCCAGGAGGCAGGTGCTTACCTTATTTCCTGAAAAACCCACAAACTCCAGCAGCCTCAGGATCCTAGTAGGAAGCATCGACAGTGTCTGCAGGGACAGAGGCAAGCGGGCACGTGAGGGGCTGGGGCTGCCCCTCCTATACCCCAAACCCCCCAGGGTCCTGGGGTAGCCCCAGGGTTGCAGGTCTTGTTTCTAGAAGGCCCCTAAGGATGACCAGGGTTTCCTGGACAGTGAACCTCCCCAGGTAGAGCGGCACTACAGCATACCAGGCAGGAGCAGACTGCGTCCAAATCCCAACCTCACCATTCCCAGCTTTGGGCAAGCCACACATCTCTGTGGAGGGAGTGAATTAACATGCATAAAGCACAGAGAACAGGGCCCACACGTAGTGCCGGCTGCTGTTGTTGCTCTTATAATGAATCCCTCCTTTGCATTCCATTTGATCCTCAGAACAGCCCTTGAAAGAAAGGACTGCCCCTTCTAACAGATGGGGAAACAGGCATGGATAAGTGACAGGGCTTGTCCAAGGCCCACTGCTCCTGAGGTGGAGCTAGTTCTTGAACCCAGGATGGACTGCTAGAACCTGTTAAAGCAGCCAGCCTACTCTGGCAGCTTCTATTTCTCAGCACGTGGGTCAGGATCACTGCTCCCATTTTACATTTGAGGAAACTAGAGCCCAGAGCAGCCCTGGACCCCCAACGCCTGCTCTTGCACAGGCTTTACCTGGAGGGGGTGGGAGAGCCACCTGCCACCGCACGCTTTTGGAAAGGTCCCTGGCCACCTAAGACAGCTCATGGTCCCATGAGCAGGCTGTTCTTTCAAGCCTCCCTATCTCAGCTCACACTGTTCCCTCTGCCTGGAATGCCCCTCTCCCCCTTGTAAACTCCTATGCATCCTGCAAGAGCCAACTTAAATGCCCCACCCCGGCCGTGGAAACCTTCCTGCCTCTCCGGGTAAAGGACTTGGCTCTCTCTTCCCTGTGGGCAATCAGCTTTTCCAGGCCTGTCTTCTTCCCTGCCACTGGTAAGGGTTTAATCACCAACTCCTCAGGGTGGAAAAAGGCCCTGATTTACTGGGTTTGTCACTTTTTGGTCACTCTGGCTGATTCATTACTCTGACTTGGGAGGAAATGAGCAGAATCGACTCTTAAGAAGTGGCCCCAGCACACCACTGCTACCACACCCTACCTCCAGCTGACAGCCCTTTCAAAACTGGCAAATGCCTGCTTCATCCCTGGGCCCTGGGACCCAGGACAGGGCCAGGCACAGGGGACACTCAGCCGAGATGAGGGGGGCGGGTCAGGGACATGTAGATTTATCTTGAGCCCAGAAACTGTGGAAACGGGGGCAGGCGGCGCTCTCCACTCACCAGATTGAAGGCTCCCACACCGAGCTTCACCCCTCCTTCAAAGTGCCTGTGGTTCTCGCCCTTGGAGTACTGAGAGGACTGGACGAGGCTGTCCAGCTCCCTGTGGAGAGAGGCAACGTCCTGTTCCAGCCGCAAGCTGGGGGCTGGCTCCCCGCTGGACCTGAGCCTCGCTCTAAGCTGGTCTCAGAACTCGCCAGTGGTGGGCTATAGCATCTCCTACCGAGAGGATACACTCCTTGGCACTGAATTTCAGCCCCATTGACCCCAGTGCACCCTGCATTGTCCGACTTGCCAGCATTGCTCATGCTGTGCCTTCTGTCTAGAACAGGGTTTCCCAACCTCGACACTATTGACATTTTAGGCTGGATAATTCTTTGCTGTGTACTGTGTGCTGTGCATAGTAGGAAATTTAGCAGCATCCCTCGCCTCTATCCACTGTATCCATTAGACACCCCTTCCCCTGAGTTGTGACTACCAAGAACGTCTCCAGACATTGCCAAATATCCCATGGGGGGCAAAACTGCCAACTCAAACACCCTCTCCTTGAGGAAATCTTGGAGTTTCCTGGCTGGAATGCACCCCTTTCTTCTGGTCACCAACTGCAGAGAGCCCAAGTCCCAGCCCCGGCCCACCGGGGGCAAGACAGAAGCTTTAAAGATGTCTCCTTCCCAGGCCACGAGCTCCTCGAGGACTTTCAATCCGCAAACACTGACGGAGGCAGGCGCTGGAGGACCAGAGGGAGCAGGGCTGCCACATCACAGTGCCCGCCCATCAAGTCACTGTGAGGGTGATGAGGGTCTCCAAGGAGAAGAACCTGGGGCCTGACCTAGCCTGGGGATCAGGGAAGGCTTCCCTGAGGAGGCAACATCTGAGCTGAAGCCCGAGGGTAAAGAATCAGCCTGGATAGAAAGGCTGTTCCTGGCAGAGAACAGCAGGGTCCAAAGGCCCTGAGGTAGGAATGTGCTTGGCAAGCCTGTAGAACTAAGGGAAGAAGGCGCAAGCATGGGAGGCAGGCTGAGGTGGGAGATGGGCCAGAAGGGCAGGGAGAAATCACAGGAGTGACTCAGCAAGGACTCGGGACTTGATTCTAGAGCAGGACAAGCCTCGGGAGTAGGCAGTGGCCGGGACCTGACCAAGTCGGAGCCTTGGAAACATCACTCTGGCAACTGGTGGGGAAATTTGAGGGGCCAGGACATTTGTCTGGCTTCCCTCAGACAATACCAGTACAGGCCCGTGAGACAGTACAGTGTCCATATACCATACAGTAGATTACACACCCAGCAGTCAGACCAGGCACCATCTCTGCAGGGAAATAATCACTTTTTAAAAAAAATAATCACTTTAAATGGGAAGAAAAAAGAAAATAGTCTCATATCAATTAACTTCCACTTTTAATGCAAAATAAATTTTGATGCCAAACATGGGTGGGAAACTGGGTCATCAGAGCTTTTTTCATTTTGGAATTGTGAATAAGAGTTGTTGAACCATATTGGGTACAAATGTCTTCATTCTTTCATCCATAATCAGGGCCTGTGCCTGGTCCAGACGTGAATGCCAGGGACTCAGAGATACCACAGAAATCATGTCAGCCCTCGGGCAACGGCCAGCTTGGGAGGCAGGCTGGGCACATCCCCGTGTGCTGGAGGGGTCAGGGGAGCCTTCACGGGGAAAGTGACATTCGGGCTGGGCCTTAGCGGACATGTACGAGTTCTGCTGCCTTCTCAAGACTGTCTTTCTGTGTCCATCTACCACCACCACCACCCCACCACCCCCAACCAGACTAAGCGGTTTGTGTAGAATCTGCATCTTATGCCCCCTAGCAAAGGATGAGGCACAGAGTTAGCACTCAGGGGACCAAGATCCAGCTAGAAATCCAGGGAAAAGGAAATTCCAGAAAACTGAGGTCCTGAGGGTATAGAAAGCTAACTGAAGTCACCCATCTTTCCAGGCTTCAGCCAGTGCCTGTACCCCCAACAGAACCAGCCTAAGGGAGGCAAGGTGGTAAACGGTATGGCCCGTCCCTCCCCTCGCCCTGCCGGTCGGCCGGCCCGCTCACTTGTAGGTCCGGTAGCTGTTTCGAACCTTGATGCCGCCCTTGATGAAGCTCACCATGGTCTCATCCTGCAGGAGGGAGAGGTGCTGGCAGCCAGGCCCGGAGGGCAGCCACGGGGTTGAGACAGACCAGGAAGGCTCCAGACCCTGTGGGCCCCTTCCCGTGCCTGGCTCCGCGGTGCCCTGGGGGAGGGGTCAGGGGGCAAACCAGGACTCCTTGGGGCGTGACACGAGGGCCTTGGTTGCCAAACAAAACCTCCACGATGCCCACGGCTTGAGCCCAACCCCCGTTACCAGCACTGTGCGGGTGACACGTTGCTGTGTGCTCGGAGAAAGAGCTGGAGGAGACGAGCACACCTGCTAGGCAGGACTGCGGGAAGGGAGTTTGTGTTTTTTACAACAAGCCGATATTTATCACGTTTGCGATGTAAAGTACCAACACCTACAGCCCAGCAGTTCCACTCCCTTGGGTATGGGAAAGGGAGGGACATAAGTTGCCTGAGTCTGTCAGGAACGTTCATAGCACCCTGCTTACCACAGCCAAGAACCAGAACAGCCCAAATGCCCATCAACAGAGGAAACAAACAAGCTGTGGCATATTCTTATCAGGGACTATTAATCCGCACATAAGGCAAGGTGAGGAAAACAAGTCCCATACAGTCTGAGGCCTTTTCAAGCTCAAAACCCGCGAAAACTTAACAACATGCTGCTCAGGCACGAATAGGAATCTGATAAAAACTACTAAAAAAAAAAAAAAAAAAAGGATGAGGGGTAATAAACGCAAAGTGCAGGTGGTGGCTTCCTCAGGGGCAGGGAGGCAGGGCGCAGAGAGGAGGCGGCCAGAAGGCGAGGAAGCTACTGCCCCGGATAGGGGGGCAGGTTTGTGGGGTTTTATTTACTATTTTTAATGATATAGTGTACAAACAAAATAAAAGGCCATTCATGGTACAATTATTACTGTGACTCCTAACCAAGGATTAGGATTAATCTATTTCTAATCACCTAAGATCCAAAAAGACAGAAAGAAGAGTTAAGAAAGATAAACAGTTGCCCAACACTAAAAAGGTTATGTACTTCTCCCAAATATACATGTGTATGTGGTGACCCTAAGTTATAATTGAAGGTCTGACTTTTTGGTAAAATCATGACGTGACGGTTCTCATAATTCACCAAACCTGCTGAGTGGGGAGAAGACCTGGGCCCTGAGCCACCCAGACCTGTGTTCAAATCCCAGCTCTGCCACTTGCTACACACGGGACTTGGGAGCAACTTCTCCCCATAAGTCTCCCCCTCACAGGCCAGTGATGTGAAGATTAAATAACATACGTAAGTGTTTGAAAAAACAAATGTGTAATGTGTGTAAAGTATGTAGACATGACATACTGATAACGTAAGCAGAAAGCCTGGTATGCTGAAGCTTTGCTGCAAGTGTTAGTTGAATAAACCAAGCGTAAAGCAGACTTAGTGACAATGCCTGTTACTCCCTTGGGTCCCTTAACAGAGAAAACAGCAGTCACAGGTGGAAGCAGCGTCCTGGCAACAGGTGGGAACATGTGTGCGTTGTGTGTGCGGCGGCAAGGCCCAGCCTCTCCACAGGAAGCCTGGCCAGGCCCCGGAGCGTTGGGGCAGCTGCACCTCAGCCCCCGCCTGGACGACGAGGGGGCTGGATGATGGCTGCTAAAGGCCTTCTGGCTTAGAAGTGGTGACATGTCCTTCTGACATCCAGGCCTCCGTGCACAAGACGCAGGTCCCTACCTGCAGGAAGGTCAAGGCTGCTCTCTGCAGAAGGCACTCAGCGTAGCAGACCTCAGCGTGGATTTCCTCTGCGGGGAGAAAACCAAATCCCTGTGGCCTCCCCACCCCTACTTCCCAAAGGGCAAAGGGAGTCTAAGTCGGCACCTCTCCCCGCCTCTATCCCACCACCCAGGCCTGTTCCTTCACAGCACCCATCACTGTCTCGCTCTCCCCTTGCCTGCTGCCCGGCTCCCGAAACGTGAGCACAGGGCCCTCAGCTCTGCCCTCTTGTCCGCGGAGCATCACTGGGAGGCGCTGGGCACCGCCACACAGTGCCAGGCCAGGAATGGGGGCGTGAGGAAGACCTGTCCAGGGAGCCCCGGGGCTGTGGGAGTGGGAGGAGGGGGCCCAAGCTAGCTCAGGGAATCAGGCAAGACTTCCCAGAAGGAAGGACATTTGACTTGGGCCATTTGAGCTGAAAAAGGAATGAGGCAGGAAGGGCCTTCTAGGCAGAGGCCCAAGGAAGCCAAAGAACACAGATGTTTGGGGACAGGTGAGTCACGGGGGGTGGCTGAAATGGGGGTGAGATCTGGTGGGGCGGAGGGGGACGAGGCAGGGGTCTTGAACACTGTGGAAGCGTCTGGATTTGGTCTTGTGGCAGCAGGGAGCGTGGAAGGCTTGAAGTGGGGGAGAGGCACCGTCAGATGCATCGCTCCTCAGAAGGTCCCAGGCCTGACGCGCCTGTGCCCCAGCGCCGGGGCCAATGCCCACCCCCACGACGACTGGAGAGGCCCCCGGCCTATGCCCCTGGGCCTGGGGCCACAGGCTGGGATGGCATCCGGCTGCTGCACCTTCCGTGAACTGGTCCACGGTGGTGCGGTGCACCAGGCTGCTGAAGGAATCCGACACCGAGGACTTCTTCCGGTGCCTGGGAGGGAAAGGGCCTCCGGTCACTCAGTGAGCCTGAGCCTTCTCAGAGAGTTTTCCTGTCTCAGAATTCTTGGGGAGGCAGTGCCAGCAGAAAAAACCCAACCAAGCTTTAGGGTCAGAATCAGAACATTTGGGATTCTGGCAAAAAAGTCACTTTACCCCTCTGAGCCTCAGTTTCCTCACAGGTAAACAGGGACAATTAATACCTGTATCAGTCACAGAGCTGGCCCCGTCTGGCTGACGCTCTTCCTGGCAGCTCCCAGCCTGCCCCTGCCTTTAGATTCCTCTCAGCTCAGGTATCCTCGTGCCCCCTCACCCCTCCGGCTTCCATCCCTGCCTCAATCCTGGGGCCCGTTACCGTCCCCTTGTCTGCAGAGGGACAGACATGGCTACACTGCTCTCCCCTGCTCAGAGCCCTCACAATTCGGTACTGCTCTCAGGATGGAGCCTGGGCCCTCACAGCAGCTTCCCAGACCCACAAGCTCCGTCAGCCTCTTCTGCCCTCCCACAGGGCTCGCTGGCCACAGTGAACCCCTGGTGCCTTCCCCAAATCCATGGTTTTCTCACCCCATGTCCCTCTATTGCCTCTGCTTGGAGTCCCTCCTTCCTCCTTGGCCAACTCCTAGGCACCCTGAGAGCCCCACCCAGGCATCACCTCCTCCAGGAAGCCTTTGCCACCCTTCCAGCTGCACGCCCACAACCCTTTGAGCATCTCTGCCCCGTGCTGGGATGTCACTGTCGGTGCCTGTCTCCCCAACCAGGCACTGCAGGCATGAGAGTGGCCCAGCCCTGACGGCTCCCTGGGCGCCAGTGCCCAGCTCTGGGCCTGGCTCAGAGCAGGCCAAGGGCGTGCGAGATGATGAGGACCCTGCTGTGCACGGACGCTCAGGGCTGAAGGCTCACTGTTCAAGCAGCTAATGTGCCGAGCACCAGCTATGGCCAGGTCCTCTACGGGTGTCTTCTTCGGTCCCACAAGGACTCTACGAGCACCACACCCGCTTCACAGATGAGGAAAGTCCAATTCAGAAAGGGACTTGCCCAAGGTCAGAGAGCTAGTAAGTGACAGAGCCCGACTCTGCTTGCTCCTGATCAGACCTGGTCCTGGAAGCCACCCAGTGACCGGCTCAGACAGCACAGCTGCTGGGGGGGTGCTGAAGGGACGCCTCAGCACTTGGGGACACGCCCTCTTTGCCAAAGGCGCAGCGCTAATAGTGGCATTCTTGGCACTGGGGTGAGCCAGGGTGACGGAAGGGGTGGCCTCACCCCCCTAAGCCCTCTCTCCCCCCTTCCCACCCACACCCCTGACCTCTGACACAGCGACTGCGCTTCCTTCATCATGTTGCCAGCCAGCAGGATGTCCTGGGGGTCGAACGTCATCATGGCCTGCATCCCCAGGATGGTGGCGTATGTCAGCGAGTGGTACATGCTCTCCTTGGTCCTGCCAGAGGGAAGGGGCCCTGGGCACCAGCTCCTCCTACTCCAGAGGCAGCAGGCTCCGTGAGGTCCTCCACCTCACCCCCCCCCATTCCTCATGTGGGACACAGGTCCAGGGAGGGGAAGGCACTTTCCAAGGTCACGCCCATTCACTGCCACTCAAGACCTCAGCGCCCATTCCCAGCGCCTCCTCTGCCTGCGGAACCCGACTTGGCCTGACAGCGTCTCGTCTGTTCAGTGGGGAAGGCAAGGCCGAGGCTGCTGAGGGGACTAGAGATGGGCTTAGCTCTGCTAGGTGCCCAGGCCCTGCCTGTTGCCTCGTGCGCCCACCTCCAGCGCTGAGCCCTGAGGTCCTGGCCTCCTCTCCATCCCCAAGCCCCCCCAGGCCTCCCCATCCCTGCTGCCTGGTTCCCCCACCCACAGTCCATCATCTCATCTGGCACTCTGGTTAAGTGTGTTCTCTGCACAAAGCAGGTCCCGCCCACCCCTCCTGCCCTCTGCCCCTTCTGCTCCTGCACCCGTGATCTGGTCACACTGGAGAGTATAGCCCTGGCCACATCGACCACACATATCTTCCCCCAGAAAACCCCACACCTTCCCTCCTCCAAGGCTTTGCCCATGCTGTTCCTCTGACGGAAATGCCTTTCCCTTACAAGTCAACTCATCTCCTTACAAGCCAACTCACCCATCAAGGCCTCTCTGAGCCTCAGTTTCCTCATGGGTGAAAGATAGGACAGTTAATACCTGTATCGACCACAGGCCTCAAAGGCCACCGGGAATCAGGCACAGATCACACTGAAGAGCAGATCGCACTCTCAGCAGAGGCCGCAGCTCCCTCCCAGACGTGGGCACCTCGAGGGCAGACCTCCTCTCAGCCTCAGCACCCCCAGGACAGGCCAGGCCCAGCCATCCTCAGGAAGCGTCTGCCTGCCAAGCCGCCCCAGCTCCCCACAGCCCCCCGCTTCTCAGTTGAAGGGCAGCCTGCGTGTGGGGTGGGGGGGTCTCGGCTAAGACGTGGAGAGAACAGCACTGCAGGCCCTCCCTGTGCTTGGGGAGTCGGTTACCAGGCCTGGGCCTTGATTCCCGTGTCCACAAAGTGGGGACATAACAGCTGCGTGCCATGTCCCTGTGGGACTGTGCAGGGATTAGCTGGGCCTGGCATATAGCAGGTGCTGCAGCAGTTTTCACTCCCTTCCCCATGTCACCTCATTAATTATTTACAAAATTCCTCTGTGCCAGGCTTATGCTGGGAACTTTGGAAGAAGGAGAGATGATTCAGGTTTATGGACTCTTCCATTGCAAAACTCACATGACTTTACCAATTCCCTCCTTTTCTCGCTCATAAAACACCTCTGTAAATTGAGTTGCTTTTTTAAACTTCTGGGTGACCCTCAAGTGTTATTACGCTGGGGAGAGTCCTTTGTGAAGGAAACAAAAGGCTGGTGCCCCCCTTTCCCAGTCCTGCCTGCTGTCAAGTCACCCCCTGCGTCTTTCTGGGCCTGCTTGGTCTGAGGGCAGTGGCCTGTGGAAAGGAGGGGGGCCTGCTGTGTAGGAGAAGGACTTGGGCTTCAAAGTCCCCCACAGGCTAGAATCTGGGCTTTGCTGTGTCAGCCTTGTGACCCTGTGCATCTAATAGCTTCTCTGAGTCTCAATTTTCCCCTCTGTGAAATGGATACACTAACCCTTTTCTCAGAGGGCTAGGGAGACTTCAACAGGACATTCAGCTGATGCTCAATAAATGTGCCAGGGGCAAGGGTAACAGGGTAAAATGCTTCTCCTTGAGGAGGGGCTTCCCTGGGAGCACACAGACAACCACCCCCCAACCCTGGGCCTCTCCTTCGGTCCAGGCCCTGCCTTCCTCTTCCTATGCCCAGCAAGAGGGACGGCCCCGCCCAGGCAGCTGGCAGGCAAAGCGGAATTTCTCGTCTGAGGCCCAAGGCCCCAACAAGCACCTGCAGCTGGGAATCCTGAACCCTCCCCAGCCTACCACCTGGAAGCCCCCCAACTCGTCTGGGCTGGGAAGCGGGGTTCAGAGGTTTAACAACCCCCCAGATCTCAGACACCCCAAGTTCGGGTTCCAACTCAACAAGTTCTTGTTTGCACATACAGTCCCCTTGCCCTGAGCTGGACCCAGTTCTGATGCCCCACTGGGGTCCCACCTTCTGGGGCCCAGCCCAGCTCTCAGGATGGGGAGGGTACTGGAAGAGCCATTAGAAGACAGGGTGTGGGACCCGGGATTCCTTGGCCACTGGGGGGTCGGCTGAGCCCAGCAGCGTCTAGCCCACCCCTCCTCGGCCAGCAGCCGAGCCAAGGGCCCAACAGCAACTTGTCAGTCATTCTGCTCCCACCCTTGACCCCACCATGTGGGCCTCTTACCCCGTCCCAACCCCCAGCCCTCCTCCCTGGGGTCCCCCCTCCTGCCCCTCCCCTCTTCTCCCTCCAGTCCCAGCTGTGGCTCTCCCTGCCCCAGGCCCTCATTCCCCGGGACCTCCTGGATGAAGCCCTTCTGGTCCAGAAGGCAGGCAGCCCCTCTGCCTCTCCCCGCCTCTCCGCTCCTTCACCCTCACTAAGCCTCCCTCATCCTGCCTCCTGGTGTCTTGGACCCTGTTCCCTGGTCACGGGCCCCCCTCACTGGTCTCCTCTCCAGCCCAAGCAGCTCCCTGGGGTCCCACATTCCCAGTCCCCCCTCCCATCGCCCTGTCCTTCTGCCCCAGGGACCTGCCCCAGCTCTCCCCTCTCCAGCAGGCCGAGCACCTCCGTTCCTCATTCACAGCCAGGCCTTTGCACAGGCTGCTCCTTCTGCCTGGAACACTCCCAAACACCTGAGAAGCCTGGCTCCTTCTCATCCAGCCGACTCAGCTTGAATGTCATTTCTTCCAGGAAGCCGTCCAGGGCCAGCTCTATGGGGATGTGGTCTATGTAGTTGCACCTGGCCCCATCCTCTGCTTAATGCTCGGCTGCTGTCACTAACTGAAATTCGTGATAGTTTTCAAACAAGGGACCTGCATTTTCATTTTGCAGTGGGCCCTGCACATCATATAGCTGGTCCTAAAGCCTTCCCTGACCAGCCCCTTCCCCATACGAGTTGGGGTCTCCGTACTTCCTCCAGCATAAGCGTCATGCCACCTGATTGCTTATTTCACTGCTTTCCTGGTGGGCTCTGAAAACAGCCCACATCACGTTCAGTGCTGTGGCCCCAGCACTCAGCTGCAGGGCACGTGAGGGCGCTCAAGAGATGTTGCTGAATGGACCAGTGACGGCTGCCCAGCCACCCACCTCCCGTGGACCACACCTCGAGCCTCATCATCATCACCCAGAACGGCCCTGCTTCTGGAGTCTTCAATGATGCCCCCCCATAACTTCCCAACCTTCGCTCCTTCATCACTCCCGCTGCCCCACCCCCCTCCTCCAGTCTGTCCTCTCTGTTCCTGACCCCCAATTTAGCTCCCTCACACCACCCCACTCTCTTGTCAAAATACTTCAAGCTAAACCTTCTAACCTTCTGCGGCACCCAGTTAGGAACCCAGCCCCAGATCCACACAACTGCCCACTCGCCCCACTGTGCCACTGAGCAACGCTGGAGAAAACCACCCAGCACACAGCAGGCAGCCCCCAGCCTCAGCCAGGCCCCACACGTTGCTCAGAATCGTCCTCTCCCCAGTCCCCACCATCCCCCGAGGATGACCCCTTGCTCTCGGCAGGGCCCTGGCCACTTCCCTAGGAGAAATTCCCCGCCCGTACCCAGACACACCCTGAACTTCCCGCACACACTCAGACACAAACACACTCAACTTATCTCTGCCCACACCCATTTTTACCTCCTTCACTCCCTGCAGCTGAAGGAAGCAGGCACTAGGCCTCCCGTCCTGGGTAAGCTCCACCCTGCTTGGGATCCAGGACAGCACAGCAGCCAGAGGCTGGGTCCTGGACTTGAATCCTGGTTCCCACTCTCATTAACTGTGAACACTTATTCATCAAGAAAACTAACTGAGTAGACACGATATGCCAGAGACAGTGCTTAGGGATAGACACACTGCTACAAAAACAAACTAGAAGCTGAGACAACACTAATTACAGAAGTGACATATGGAAAGCAGTGCGGAGGCAGGCGGAGGGAAGCTTGGTCAGGCTACCAACCTGGGGTGCTGGATAGGCTAACATCCCCCACTGCATAAAATCAGGACAAATAAAGGAGACGGTACATGTGCAATGAGGAACAGCAAAGGAAAATGGACCCCAACTGTCTTTGAAGCTTCCATGACTACACATGAGAAGGGAAGGCTGTTTTTTACATTTTGTTTCTCTAGACCAAGGGTTCCCTCTCTACTGGGGTGGGAAGCTAAATTTTGCAAATCTAATACCCCCTGCCAATTTCTGAAGATAACATTTGTTGTCACAACAGGGGGATGGAGTATCCTATTAGTGACTAGTGTTTTGGGGAAAGTTCTAAAATACAAAAGAACAGGTCTTTTTCTAGAATGGAGCAGAGTCAAGACTCCTGCCAGAGCGCCCTCCTGAAGCATGGGAAGGTGATGCAGCCCTTCAACGCAGAGGGAATAAGGAGAGAAAAGCCCTCTCGGAACCCGGGTTTAATATTTTCTGTGCTCTGACTCCCTTCTCTTGGACCCAAGTGTGAGGAACAGTTCAGGGCATTAGGGGAGAGGCCAGTGTCTATGCTTGGGATGGGGCAGGACAGGGCAAGCCAGCTGGGGTGGCCTGGGGGACAGCCGGTTTCCAGTGGCAGGAGGCTAGCCATGGTCTGGAGTCTGGGGCTGAGTGAGAGACAGGAATTGACGAGGGTAGGGGGTAGTGGGAGACGGGGAGCCTTCCAAAAACCCTGGAAAGGGGCCTTAGATGTGAAGTGAAACAGCAGTTTGGGGCTTGGCCTGCCTCAAGCATGGCCACAATCTTGCTGCAGACCTACTCTCCCTGCCCTGCCCCTCCAAGCCCCTCAGAGGGTGGGGATGGGCGTGGGGGCTGCTACCAGAGGGTCTGCTGAAAGACTCACTACGATCATCACAGCCTGGAAGGAACCACATCCCTCCTGCTGGAAGTGGACCACTGTCCCCCAGGCAGGAGGACGACGGCTCAGTCGAGTCTAGGGAAGATGAACAAGGCAGGCTTGGGGACATACGGAAACCAGTCCCCCTACCTCAGCATTTGCTTTTCCTTGGGGCTTGGGGAAAGCAGGTTTGGCAGAGGATAACCTCGATACCCAGAGCTGAAAAGAAGGGAATGAAGAGAAAGTACACAGTAGACATGATTAGACCCCTGCCCTCACCCCCACCCAATCCCACAACTCACACAGCGATGCAATAACTATGCAATAACTCTCGATGTTCCAAATGAAGATACAAAGATGGTGCACCCAGAAACCAAAAATAAGATGTTATGGGGTGGTGGCGGACTTGGCCCAGTGGTTAGGGCGTCTGTCTACCACATGGGAGGTCCGCGGTTCAAACCCCAGGCCTCCTTGACCCGTGTGGAGCTGGCCCATGAGCAGTACTGATGCGCGCAAGGAGTGCTCTGCCACGCAGGGGCGTCTCCCGCGTAGGGGAGCCCCACAGGGAAGGAGTGTGCCCCATAAGGAGAGCAGCCCAGTGGGAAAGAAAGTGCAGCCTGCCCAGGAATGGCTCCGCACACAAGGAGAGCTGACACAACAAGATGACGCAACAAAAGGAAACAGATTCCCATGCTGCTGACAACAGAAACGTTCAAAGAAGACACAACAAACAGACACAGAGAACAGACAACTGGGGGGGTGGGGGCCAAGGGAGAGAAATAAATAAATAAATCTTAAAAAAAAAAAAAAGATGTTATGGAGTATGATGGTTTAAAGCTGTATCAACCCCAGAAAAACATGTTCTTAAATTTAACCCATCCCTGTGGGTGTGAACCCAATATAAGTAGGACCATTTAATGAGGGTACTTCAGCTAAGGTGTGGGCCACTTCAGTCAGAATGGGTCTTATCCTATTATTTTTTTTTTAAAAGATTTATTTATTTATTTAATTTCCCCCCCCTCCCCTGGTTGTCTGTTCTTGGTGTCTATTTGCTGAATCTTGTTTCTTTGTCCGCTTCTGTTGTCGTCAGCGGCATGGGAAGTGTGGGCGGCGCCATTCCTGGGCAGGCTGCTCTTTCTTTTCGCGCTGGGCGGCTTTCCTCACGGGCGCACTCCTTGCGCGTGGGGCTCCCCCACGCGGGGGACACCCTTGCGTGGCACGGCACTCCTTGCGCGCATCAGCGCTGCTCATGGCCAGCTCCACACGGGTCAAGGAGGCCCGAGGTTTGAACCGCGGACCTCCCATATGGTAGACGGACGCCCTAACCACTGGGCCAAAGTCCGTTTCCCTTATCCTATTATTGGAGTCCTCTATAAATGGAATTAAAACTGAGGGAGAAGGAGAAAGCCACTGAAGCAAGAAGTTGAAAGCAATGAAACCCAGAAGAGAAGGCCACCATGTATTTGCCATGTGGCAGAGGAGCCAAGGATCACTGGCAGCCAAACTTTGGGAAGAAAGCATTGCCTTTTTGATGCCTTGATTTGGACATTTTTCTGGCCTCAAAACCATGAGCAAATAAATTCCCATTGTTTAACCCAATTCATTTCACAGTATTTGCTTTGTACAGCCTGGGAAACTAAAATATAGGGAAAAGAACATTCAGAGAACAATAAAGAACACTAGGAAATTAATCATAGGATTATTGAAAGAAAGGAAAATCAATAGAGGAGTTTAATTATAAAGTTGAGGAAATCTCCCAGGAATTGGAAGAATAAAGAAAAGATAATGAAAGGGGGGAAAATATTTTTTAAAAAAAGACTCAGAAGAGGATCAACCCAAAAAATTCAATATCTGACTTTTTAAAGAAAGCCCAGGTTCTCTCTGCCTAGAGAAGCCTGCACCAAATCTCAGTATGTTTTCCATCCTTCTCTCCTATTTCCCAGCAAGCTCTGTTCTTTCCCCCATTTCCCAATACATTCTTTTTACTGGCCTAACTGGGAAAAAAAAAAAAAAAGCTCAAGAAAAGGAAACAGAACAAGCACAGAGGGATTCTACAAGAGCACTTCCTAGAATTGAAAGTGAGTATCCAAATAAAAAATACTGAATAAAAAAAGACCTACACCATGGCACATCACTGTGAAATTTCTGATTTGCAGGGATAAAAGAGAAGATTCTAAAATCATGTCTGGAGAAGGGAATAAAAGATCCCAAATAAGGAGAGTTAGTAGAGTTTTCACAGCTATATTAGATGCTAGAAAATAGGGGTCAATGTCTTCAAAATTCTGAGGGGAAAAATATATTTATGCACCTCTTTCTTAGGAAGCTTCTAGAGGACAAGCTCTAGAAAAATGAGGAAGTATTAAAGGGAGAGAGACGCAGTATCAAGGAAACAGGTGAGAGCAGAGAGAGTTCTAGGAGACAGCTGGAAAGTGGCCTGCAGGCCTGCAGATCAATCCATCTGGCAGAGGACAGACGCCTGCAGGGAAAGGAAAAGGGAGACTGAGAGCTTGCTTACTTGATATGTTCAAGCATTTTGGAAAGAACTTGGGTAGGAAGGCCTCAAGGAGTGGCTATGAAGATTTAAGTATAAATGTACAGTAAACTAGGCAAATGGAAGAAAAAAAAAAAAAGAGAGAATCATTAACTCCAGAAAGGAAACAACTTACTATACTACTTATCTCTGCAATGAACATTAATTACATAGTTACAACAATATAAACACTGATTACTGATGTAATGATAAAAACATTGTTATCAATGTGTTGTAATGAAAAGAAGATGATGAAAGAAGGGTAGTGGGATAAGAATAAGAAAACTAAATCCTGGTCTACCCATAGGTGAGGTTTAAAAGTGACAAGTAAACAAGAATGAACTTTATGATATGAAAATTATCTCAAAAGAAAAAAAAGACTTTAAAAAGTGATGAGGCAAAATCAGTATAAGCATGTTATTTAGAAATAAGGCAGTAAACACTAAAAGAAATAGCTAACCTTCCTTATTACCCTAAAATGCTCAGTAAAGTAGGCAACTCAAGTCTTTGGTGCTTTGGGGGGAAACACAGAAAGTCTGTGTTAGAGCTGATGGGAAGAAAACCAAAGTGGATTCAGTGTGAACAAAAAATCAAAGTACAAAGAAACCTCAAGAGCCTAAGCTCTGGGAAGTCACGATGACCCTGGGGAGGGCTGCTCACAGGCTGTGGGATGGGGAGCCTGAGCCGTTTTTATGGACTCTCAAGGGTCACAGTGACCCGAAGGCTGAAGGAGTTCAGTTACACAGGCTTTTTCGTTCTCCATGATCCAACCCCACACCCATCCAACACGCACGCACGTGCACACACACCCAACCGCTGGTGCGGCCGTAAGGCTCACCTGGGCTTGAGGTAGCCGAGTGCCTCTGAGAACTGGTTGGTGAGGAAGAGGTCCAAAGCGGTCATGCACTGGTCCAGAGCCTCATGCAGGCTGCTCACGGAAGTCCTGTGGGGACAGACACAGGCCTTCACCCTGGGGCCCCACCTCCCCGCGAGCCAGATCTGCGCTCCACTGGGCCCAGTCAACCTCCCAGGCCAGTAGGGAGGCTGGAACTGAGCTCCTCCCGCTGCCACTCCACCCTGGACCCAGGGACAATTTGAATCACCTCTGACAGTTCCCAAGGGTATGAGGAGGACCAAGGAGGTGTCATCTGAGAGGTAGTGGGGTACAAGGGAAGAGACTAAGGACAGGAGTCAAGGAGGCCTCAGGAATAAATTTATCTTACCCCCCACGAGGGTAAAGGGAATCTTTGTAGCCCTTTTGACCCATCGGGCTGTGTTGCCCCCTTGCAGGGCAAAACCCATCTACTAAATCCCACTTCAGTCCCTCTGCTCCTCTTCCTTCTCCAGACCTTCTCTCACCCACCCCAGGCCTGTGCTAGAGAATCCCAGAGATACTGTCACAATGGGCCGCAAAAGGCAGTTGGACCTGTAGGAGCTGGCAAGGCCTTTTGGGCTCAAGTGTCACCTTCCCAGTGGCACTTCCAGTACAATGTACCCAACCCCCTTACAATCATTATGCTTCTCCATGGCTCTTATAGTCTATGGACACTTCACATGATTTACTTATTTTTGTGTTTATCTGTTTTCTTCCCTGCTGTGTCTCTAGTAGTTTGTATCTGGTATTGAATAGGTTTTTGATAAAATGTCTTCTAGGTGAATGAATAAAGAGTCAAAGGCTAGGAGGCAAATCCCTGACCTTTCTGAACCTCAGTTTCTCCACCTAAAAAGTGAAAAATGAAACTAGGAGATCCCAAAAGTCCTGCCCATCTTATGGTCTTGATAACATGTCAAAGGACTGCTTTTAACTGAGATAGTTCCAGAAAGGGCCTTGATAACCTCACTGAAAGAAGATTCTTTTCCCAAATGGTATAAGAGAAATTCCCTTCCACCCGGTAAACTCCTACACATACCTTGAGGCCCAACTCTAATGTTTCTTCCTCTGTGATGCACTTTCCAAGCAAATTGAAACATGTCTCATTCAAAACTGAACTTGTTTGTCCTCCCAAATCTGTCCTCCCCAATTTATGCCATCTTAGTAAATGACACACCCTCTACCCAGTTTCTCAAGCCAGAAATTTTTATTTTTAAGATTTATTTTTTATTTATCTCTCTCCCCATCCCCACCCCCCCAGTTGTCTGCTCTCTGTATCCATTTGCTGTGTGTTCTTCTGTGACCACTTCTATCCTTATCAGCGGGACCAGGAATCTGTGTTTCTTTTTGTTGCGTCATCTTGTTGTGTCAGTTCTCCGTGTGTGCAGTGCCACTCCTGGGCAGGCTACACTTTCTTTCGCGCTAGGCGGCTCTCCTTATGGGGCGCACTCCTTGCGCATGGGGCTCCCCTACGCGGGGGACACCCCTGCACAGCAGGGCACTCCTTGCGCGAATCAGCACTGTGCATGGGCCAGCTCCACCCGGGTCAAGGAGGCCCGGGGTTTGAAGTGTGGACCTCCCATGTGGTAGACGGACGCCCTATCCATTGGGCCAAGTCCACTTCCCTGATATATATCCTTTTTTTTTTTTTAAGATTTATTTTTTATTTCTTTCTCTCCCCATCCCCCCGCCCATTGTCTGTTCTCTGTGTCCATTTGCTGTGTGTTCTTCTGTGACCGCTTCTATCCTTATCAGCGGCACTGGGAATCTGTGTTTCTTTCTGTTGCATCATCTTGCTATGTCAGCTCTCCCTGTGTGCGGCACCATTCTTGGGCAGGTTGCACTTTCTTTCACGCTGGGTGGCTCTCCTTATGCGCGTGGAACTCCCCTATGTGGGGGACACCCCTGCGTGGCACGGCACTCCTTGCGCACATCAGCACTGCACATGGGCCAGCTCCACATGGGTCAAGGAGGCCCAGGGTTTGAACCGTGGACCTCCCATGTGGTAGACGGACGCCCTATCCATTGGGCCAAGTCCACTTCCCGGATATGTATCCCTGACACATCCCTCTCCCTGGCCTCCTTCATCTCCAAGCCTGATGGATTCTACCTCCTAAACATCTCTTAATCCACCCTCTTCTATGCCCAGTGCCCCACTCCAGTCCAGGCCACTATCATCTTTACCCAGGTCTATTAGAAGATGGGTCCTTCCACTCCTGTCCCTATCTACTCTCTGTTAGGTCTTTTTATTCTATATTCCATATCCCTTAACTCCTTTCTTTGCCCTCTCGTTGTCTCTCCCTGCTAGATTCTGAGTAATTTATTTAGATCTATCGTTCATTTCACTAATTCTCTCTCTGGGTGGGTCTGAAGTGCTACTTATCTCATCCACTGAGTTTTTAATTTTGGTGATTATATTTTTCATTTCCAGAAATTCCATTTGGTTCTTTTTCAGATCTGCTTGGTCATTTTCAGCAGCATTTTGGTCCTTGCTTATGGTTTCAAGTCCATCTTTGATTTCTTTACACATTTTAAATGCAATTATTTATATCTATATCCCTTAATTGCAGCATTTTAGACTCTCAGGGAACAAATTCTGCTACTTGTTTCTTGGTCTATTGCTCACAGTGGCCTTTTTCCTTGTGTGTTTTGTAATTTTAGACTTTGAGCTCATATATGATCCCAAAGGGACCTTGGGATAAGAATACCTTCCTCCAGAGAGGATTTTCATTTACTTAGGCCAGGTTCCCTGGAGCACTACCACCCTGAGACCACTTTAAGTTACTATTTTTAGTTTACTATTTCCTGGGCAATAAAGGTAGTGCAAAGGCAGGCCAACATTTATAATTTTCTAGGGAGCCTCCCTTGTGTCTCCCTCTGCTTGTGAGTAGATATTTCTTATGGCCAATCCTTCCATTCATTGAGGGTATAGCCTTTTAAGGGTCCCAGATTTAGGAGGGAGGGAGAGAGAAGGTTAAGTTTCAACTCCTCACACAGTAGAGGTCTAAGACCTTGTTTCCCACCCCTGGTATACCCAAGGTTCTAGGTTTCTGGAATTTGTAAATACCCGCAAGGTTGTTTTGGCCTCATCTAGTTTACCAAGTGGATTTCACTTCCCTCTTCATTCTTGGCCTGAGGGGATTTCTGTTACTTCTGTGGGAGTGCAGAATTGCATTTAAAAGGATGTTTGCTGTACCCATCCAGCACCTAGGTTTTCCTGAGAGAGAATGCCAGAAGCATTATTCCCTCCAATCCACCCTCTCATAATAGCTGATCTTTTTAAAGCCCAAATCTGATCACTGTCACTCCTGATCTAAAAATCTTTCAGTGGCTACCCATTACTCTTAGATAATGACCAAGGACCTTTCCATTGCCTAAAAGGCCCCACCCGAAGCAGCCCTTCCCCTCCGTCCTCCTTTGTGCCCCCAGAGCTTAGCCTAGTGACCGGCACCCACTGGGGCTCAAACTGTTGGATGAATTAGTGAATGACTTTATCAACCAAGAAGCAGTGAGTACCTGCTGCCCTGTACATTTAACTCTGCTTGAACCCTCACAAAGCCCTGAAGTGGGATTATTAGCCCCAAAGCACGTGAACTGAGACACAGAGGGAAGGTGACATAGCCAAAGTCACACGCCCAAATTTGGGTTCTAATTCGAGTTCCTGCCTGAGCCAGTGCCCACCAGCCCAGTCCCAGGGAGTCCTTGAATTAATCACCCTGGCTCCTGTCCATCCCTAAACAGGTCCAGAGGCAAGAGACTGCCCCCCATTTCTACAGACACACCACTACCTCCACCCCCCTCCCAGGAAGGGGTCTGTCTCCTTGGTCTGGTTGGAGGGGACCGTGCACAGCCTGAAGGACAGACAGTGCAAAGGCACCCCTGCCTTACGTAGCAGGCCAGCCCCTCCTCTGCTCACCCTGCGAGGGGGGTGTGCAGTGACCACCCCCAAGGCTGGGAGTTGCTTCAGGGCAGGCCCCTGAGCCGATTTCGTCCCTCCTGCCTTCCCACAGATACCCACTATTCTCCCCTCTGGACCAGGCCTGAGGCTGCGCTCTGGAGAGCTCAGGGTCTACAGCAGCAGCAGGTGCCAGGCAGTGTGATGAGGACTGGATAAGGGGAACCACTGGGGACTGAAGGGACTCAGCGGAGGCCCCTAAAACAGGGTGGGGGTGGGGCTCAAGGAAGCCCTTTCAGCACTGAGTTGAGTTAAAGAAGGAGAAAGAGGGCCAAGAAGGCGCAACAGCGCTAACAAAGGCTGCAGGCAAACTAGCAGTTTGGAGGAGGCCCAAGCAGTTTGGCAGAGCTGGAAGACAGAGGCTGGGGACGGCCTGCTAAGTGGAGGCTGGGGACATTGGCCCCATCCCACCTAGTGATATCTTTAACAATCAAGCCATCACCACCCAGTGAATATCACTAGGAATTACCTAAAATGATGTCTGTATTATCTCACTGGATCCTGCCAAGAGCCCCAGGAGGCAGGGGCTCTATCTACATTAGACAGATAAGGAAGTGCAGACCTGAAGACAGGAACCTCATCTGGCTCCCCCAGGAGACTGGGAGAAGACAAAAATGCCCCCCTTATCCCCTCCTGGCAGTGAGGAGGGCTCCCTCTTTCAGCCCGCCCCATGCCTGCAAGGCCCTTCTGCTCCAGGGCACTTTGCTGGGCCCAGGCCACAGACATTCCTGAACTCCCCACTGCGCCTCGGGGAATGAGGCAGCAGGGGTGATGACCAGGCCGGGAGCTTTGTATAGTGGGGGAGGGGGTCCGTCCCTCTGAGACTGCACCCACACTTTAAGCTGAGAAGGGTCCTGGAGGGCAGGAGGGGGCACCAGACGCCTGGAGCCACCCCTCTTTTCCCTTCCCTCTCAGCTCCCTGCTGTGGTCTGCCTAGAAGCTGCTCCTTAGTGCCTGAACAGCAGAATCGCGCATAATTGGGAAACCCTCAGTCCCCTCTGGAAACAGAAACTGCCCCCTACCACGGCCCTGGGCAGAGTAGGGGAGGAGCAGGGCAGCAAAGTCACTCCTGCACAGACTGGAGTCAGAGCTGGCTTCTAATTCCTGCTCTGTCCTCTGGGGAACGTGGCTCAGAGGGAGAATTAGCCTGTCCGTGGGGACCCACTGCTTCCAAAGTGACCTTTCTACACTGCAAACTGAATGTGACCTTGTTCCCAAAGGGTCCCCCTTAGCTGTGCACCAAGTACCCTCCTGCTGCAATCTGATCACCCAGTATCACGTGGCATGAAGTGATGTGACCATGCCTGTTGCAGCATGGCCTTCAAGAGTTCTGAAAGAAGACACCCCTGGACTCAGGCTGCAGCTCTGCAACCTACTTGCTGGATGACATTTGGAAGGTTCTTTCACCTTCTGAACCTAAATTTCCTCCTCAGTGACATGGGAATGACAGGGCCTACTAGGTTTGTTGTGAGGACCAATAGCACAATGGGAATTACCCAGGAAATGATCACGATTGTTCTTTTTCTATGATTATGTATTTTCATCATTTTCCTTATTGAGCAGGACTGCTTTTTTAATGAAATCAATGACTTTGAAAAATTGAGTGCACATATCCTAGGACCCAGTAATTCCACTCCTAGTGGCACCCTAGAGAAACATGCACATAAAAGGTGACAACTTTGAAAGAATATTCACTTTTTGAATATCAGTGAAAGGCACCAGGAACCAAAGCATATCGATGTTCTTCAAGAAGCATAGATAGGGAAGCAGAATTGGCTCAACTGATAAGAGTGTCCACCTACCACGTGGGAGAGCCAGGGTTCAAACCCAGGGCCTCCTGACCCATGTGGTGAGCTGGCCCACGCACAGTGCTGATGCACGCAAAGAGTGCTGTGCCACGCAGGGGTGTCCCCCGCGTAGGGGAGCCCCATGCACAAGCAGTGCGCCCCATAAGGAGAGCCGCCCCACGCGAAAAAACTGCCCAGGAGTAGCACCACAAACACAGAGAGCTGACGCAGCAAGATGACACAACAAAAGAGACACGGATTCCCAGTGCTGCTGACAATACAAGCAGACACAGAAGAACACACAGTGAATGGACAGAGAAATAAATTTTTAAAAAAGCACCATTAAGTAAATATAATAAATGGGAGTCTAGGTATATAATGGCATACCTCACACATCAGTGGAAGTGGGGGGGGCAGGCAACAATAGCAGAGCTACAAGGATCAACAAGGCTAAATTTCAGAAATAATGATGAGTGAGAAAAAACAACCTGCAGAATGATACATCCTTCCTGACCCCACTGATATAAAACTTTAAAGTGAATAAGGACACATTTCTTATTTTTCAGAAGCAGACACAGTCAGCAGAAGGGCTAAAAGAGGCAGGAAAATGATCAACCCAAAATTCAGGATGGGGATTATCTCTGGAGAGGGAAAGAGGGAGGGGAAAGAGGTTGGACAGGCATCCACAGGGGCTTCAACTGTCTCTGCCATCACTCATTTCTCAAAAAGAAGAGTATGAAATCAATGGGGCACAATATTAAACTCTGACAAAACAGGCATGCGAGTTCATTTTATTATTTGCTATATTTTTCTTAAGGCTCCAAATATTTCATAATTTTCCATTTAAAATTTAAGGCTTGGTTTGTTTACCACTGGCCCACCATGTCCAGGGCTGGGCCCAGAGCAGGCCTTGGTGCATGTTTGTTGAGTGACTGAATGAGTGTCTATGATGAAGGTGGGGATTGGTCCTGCTTCAGCCCTCATCGGCTAAGACCCCACCAGGATGGCACTGACCAGGTGGGGACAGATGGACCTACGTGGCCTCAAGGAAGAGTGGGACTCCCACGGATGCACAGGGAGGCAGATAAGGCTCAGCATGAAGAAGAGAAGCCAGATCTCTGCCCTGGAGACATGCAGCTGGGGTCAGAGGAGCCAGCGGTTGTGGGGGCACTCGGACACCTGATGCAAGTATGTAAAGAAGAGGGATGAATGCGGCTCCCAGCTTGGCAGTCTATGATTCTTTGACAGCAACCTGCTGCATGCCTGCCTTCTCTCTGGAAATCACTTCCCTGGATCCAGCAAGGTGGAGCTCAGTCAAGGATAGGCGGAAGGGACCTAATCAGGCTCCAGGTCTATAAAGTCTTCAGCCCACCTCAGGGCGGAAGCAGCCAGCTAGCCTCCCTGTATTTTCCAAAGGAGGGAACAGAAGCCTAGAGAGGGTAAAGGACTTGGCCAAGGCCACACAACAAAACTGTCAAGATAAGACACAACCAAGCCACCCTCTCCCAGGCCAGAGTGTTACCAGGGACCCAGCGGCCAAGCCCCCACCCCTCTGTCACCGCACCCCCCACCACACCGCAGGCCCTCTGGAAGCCTCCAGCTGCCAGCTGGCACCGGTCTTGTCACTTCCCTGTTCACGTGTCAACCCTGAGGCCCTTGGCAAATATTGTCGCTGGTGGTAAGGCCCCTGGCAGGACAGACACCCCTCCCAGCTCACCTGGGCAGAATCTCCGCCCAGCAACCTCTGAGTAGTCAGGGCTTCCAGCAATCGCCCCCTACCCACAGGGGCCCAGAAAAGGTCTCCCAACAGTTAGCAGCTGTCAGGGCTACAGGGGCAGGGTGGGGTCCTAAAGGTTCTCCGGGGTGGGGGGGGGGGGGCGTTGCAGAGATCCGTGTTTACAGTGACAATACCCACCTTATCCTACCTGGTTCCTGCTGCGGCCAGTGGGCCCGGATCAGTCCAGCCCAGGTCGGACCATACGTTTGCCCTTTAACTCCCCCAAATTTCTCTTCAAGTGATGAGGCAGAGTGGCCTTCCGTAGGCACTTGGGCATAAGACAAAACTACCCCACTTCCTACCTCCTGTGTGAACTAAGACAAGTCACTGAAAAGCCCTGCCTCAGTTTCCTCATCTGTAATGCGGGTGATAAACAGAGCCCACCCCACAGGTGTAAACGCCACGAGGGGAGGAAGGTGGCTGTTACTCCAGCCGCTGCCACTACAGCCCCGTGAGAAAGTTGGGACCCAGAGGGGGAGTGACCGACCCAGGGACCCCGCGACTCCACTCTCCCCGGCTGTTTCCGCAGCCCCCTCCCCCGCCCCCCTGAGGCGGCGGCGGCGCCCCGAGGCCCGGCCGGGTGGGGGGCGCCGTGCGCCCGGGGCAGGGGGCGGGAAGCCGCAGTGCGGGCCGCGGGCGGGCGGCCGGGGAGGCCTGGCGCCGCGCCCCCCACGCCCCCGCCGCCGGCGGCCGGGCCCGCGTCCCCCCAGCCCCCCGCGCGCACTTACCCCGCGGGCGCGGCGCCCGGGGCGCCCGCCGTGCTCATGGCGAGGGGCGCGGGCGGCGCTGCCTCCCCCGCACGCCCGCCGCGGCCCAGGTGCTGCCGCCGGAACCGAGCCGGGCGCTGTGCCGCCGAGCGGCCGACGCGGCGACAGGGGCGTGCGCGCCGGGGCGGGGAAGGCAGCGGGGCCGGGCCTCGGTCTGCCCACCCGCGCAGTGGGGCCATGGTCGCCGCCTGGCTGCGGCCGACGAGAGATTGGGCCGAACTGGGTGGCGCGGAGTCCGCCTCGGCAGAGACTCCCCATCCCTCCACCCCACCCCCAGCTCAAGTATGTGTGCGCGTAACCCCGGGACTCGTGCCCTCAGACAGCCCCTACCATCTGAGGGCAGAAGGTTCTAGACCTGAGGCCCATCGCCCTGTCACTCTCCCTTCCTCACGACTCGCACCCCGCAGCGACCCCTACCTGAGCCCTTCATCATCCTACTTACTCTGGGGTGTCTAGGCAGAGAAAGTCCTAACTTCCAGAGCCAGGCTTAGATTTTAATTCCATCCACTTGCCCAACTGTGTGATTAGATTTGCAGAAGACCAGAAGGTGGAAAATGATACTGTTTAGCACTCACTGCTAGCCAACAGTTTACGCTTGCCTTCCAGAATAATCCCGGTAACTGCAGTTTTACAGATGGGGAAATTGAGGCACAGAGAGGTCATGTGAATTGCCCAAGGCCGTTCACCTAAGTGGCTAGCTGGGATTGGAACCCAGTGCTCCATACTCTGAACGCACACCCCTCCCCTCCCGGGTTCCCCTCTCTAGTGCTGTGCATGGGGGCCACAGAGTACTCCCCAGGTGCCTGCTGTGTGCCTGGCTCTGAGGTGGGAGTCTAGGACCAGGCCTGAAGCAGGCCTTGGCTCCTGGGGGAGAAATCCACTGGCCTTTAAGGAGTTAACCAGTCACCACCTCCTGGCCCCACAAGCTCTTCATCATGACTCATCAGAGCACAGGGCTGCCATTAGAGCTGTTCCTTCACAGAGGCAGGGGACAGGAAGAGGGACTCCAGCTCCCCTGGATGGGCTACAGGGTATCAGAAGAGGAAAGAGGGCTGGGAAGCCTATAGAGACAGCCATGGTGGGAAGAGAGCTTAGACCGGGTCCCATGGGAGCCCGAAGTCTGGGCCTGCTGAGGGGGCAGAAGGAGGCTTGGGGGAAGAGGGTGAGTGTTTAAATTGAAGAAGGCAGCCCGGAAGGTAGTGAGTTCCCTGAGCAGAGGCCAGATGCTCACTGCAAGAATCATCCCATCTCTGAGATTCTTAGCCATAGGCAGGAAGAGATCCTGAAGTAGGAGGAGCAGGCTCTGATGGTATCCACCATCAGCTCTAGGAGACCACATGAGGGACAGTGCTATCTAGGCTAGAGGAGTCTGGGGGGCTTCCTGGAGGAAGTGGGGACAGAGCTGAGCCTTGAAGTTTATATTACTTAAACATGATGAAGTAGTGGAGAAGTTGTATCAAATGGGAAAACAGCATGGATGAAGGTATGGAAATGGACAAGGGCACAAAGATAATAGCTGGTGTTTGTGAAACTGGTGAGAAGACCAGTAGTTTGTGTAAAGAGGAGTCCCAAGTGATGAGGCTATATGGGCATGGGGGTCTGTAAGGTGCTGTGTACTTTCAAATCTCTAGGCATTTGCACATACTGTTCCCTCAGCCTGGAACACGCCTTCCTCCCTTATCACTATGAGTCATTCATTTAAACAGGGGCAGGACCAGAAACTTACAATTGGAAAGCCTTTTTTTTTTTTAAGATTTATTTACTTATTTCCCCCCTCCCCCTCTCCCTGTGCCCTGCTGTGTTTGCTGTCTGTGTCCATTTGCTGTGTGATCTTCTGTATCTATTTCTTTTTTTGTCTTCTCATTTTTCCTCCTCTAGGATTCACCAGGGTTTGATCCCGGGGACCTCTGATGTGGAGAGAGGTTCCCTGTCAGCTGCGCCACCTCAGTTCCTGGTCTCTGCTGTGTTTCACCTTGGCTTTCCCCTTCATCTCTCTTTTGTTACGTCATCATTTTGCTGCGTGACTCACTTGCACAGGCACTGGCTCCCCGCGTGGGCACTCAGCTCACCACATGGGCACTGGCTTGCCACTCAGGCACACTTTCTCTTCTTCTTTTTCACCAGGAGGCCCCAGGGATCGAACCCAGGCCCTCACATATGGTTGGCGGAGGCCTTATCACTTGAGCCACATCTGCTTCCCTGGGAGGCCTCTTTTTTAAAAAAGAATACAAATTTACCATAAAATTTTGCCAAGGCCTTCCTAGGGCTTTGGAAAGTGCATCAGAGTGAGAGGTCATAAAGCTTCTCCTGCATTAGCAGTATTTAACCAACATATATCAAAAACCTGTCACATAAAAAGCACAAGCAACAAAAGAAAAAATAGATAAAATTTAAATTTAAAACTTTTGTACATTAAAGGACCCTATTAAGGAAGTGAAAAGACAGTCTACAAAATGGGAGAAAATAATTGTGAACATATATCTGATAAGAGTTTGATATCCAGAATATATAAAGAGCTGCTATAACTCAACAACAAAAAGACAAATAGCCCAATTTAACAATGGGCAGGGAAGCAGACTCATCCCAATGGATAGGGCGTACGCCTACCACATGGGAGGTCCGCAGTTCAAACCCCGGGCCTCTTTGACCCGTGTGGAGCTGGCCCACGCACAGTGCTGATGTGCGCAAGGAGTAGGGGAGCCCCACGCACAAGGAGTGCACCACATAAGGAGAGTCACCCAGCACGAAAGAAAGTGCAGCCTGCCCAAGAATGGTGCCACACACACGGAGAGCTGATACAACAAAAAGAAACACAGATTCCTGGTGCCACTGATAAGGATAGAAGCGGTCACAGAAAAAAAACACACAGTGAATGGACACAGAGAGCAGACAACGAGCACACAACTGGGGGCAGGGGGAAGGAAGAGAAATAAATAAAAAATAAATCTTTAAAAAATAAAAATAAAAAAAATGAAAAATAAAAATGGGCAAAGAACTTGACAAGACATTTCTCCAAAGATATACAAATGGCCAATAAGCATATTAAAAGATGCTCAACATCATTAGTCATCAAAGAAATACAAATCAAAACCAAAATGTAAAACAATATGAGATACCACTTCACACCCACAAGGACGGCTATAACTAAAATGATAATAATAATAATAAATGTTGGTAATGATGTGGAGAAATAGGAACTCTTATACAGTGTTGGTGGAACTGCAGAATGGTGCAGCCACTGTGGAAATTTTGGAGGTTTGTCAGAAAACTGAAAATCAAATTACCATTATGACCTGGCATTCTCACTTCTTGACTTCTTGGTATATAACACAAAGAATTGAAAGCAGGGACTTGATAGATATTTGCACACCAATGTTTACAGCAGCATTACTCACCAAGACCAAAAGGTAGAAGCAACTCATGTCCATCAACAAATAAGGGGTTAAATAAAATGTTGTATATGTATACAGAACAATGGAATATTATTCAGCTGTAAAAAGGAATGGAATTCTAATGCTTGCTGCAACATGGATGAACCTTGAAGACATCATGGTGAGAGAAATAAGCCAGTTACAAAAAGACTAATACTGTATCATCTTGCTTATATGAAACGCAAGAAGAACCAGACTTCATAGAAACAGGTGGTGGTTTATAGCTTGCCAAGTACAGGAGGGATGGGGCAGGAAAAGGAAGTTATAGCTTAATGGGTGAGTAGTTTCTGTTTGAGGAAATGAAAAAGGGGAGGTAATAGATGTTGGGGGTGATAGCACAATATTACTGAATCGTACACCTGAATGTGGTTAAAATGGGACATTTTGTGCTCTATACCCATTGCTGTAATAACAAGTTGAAAAAGAACCTACCATATGCCAAAATTCCTACTCACCCTATATAGGTTTCAGTTCTGAAGTTGCCTCCACGAAGGAGTCCACCCTCCCTGGTTGGGTCAGGGGCCTCCTGGGAACCCACTACCACCCTGCTCTCTGACACACACCAAAAGCTCTGGGCTGCCACTGTTTGGGTTTGTGTGTGTGTTTGGGGGGTGGGGGGGGGGGATTTGTGACTGTCTCTTTGCCACCAGACTAGAACTTCTCAAGAGTAGGACCTGATCAGATTCATCTCTGCCCCAGTGCCTGACATAGGGTGCCTAATTACCAAATGGTAATAACTGGGCCCCATACTTTATAATTTATCTCTGAGGCAATTATTATAATATGGCTTGGGTTCATTAAAGGTTTATTACATGCCAGAATGGTTTTCAGTTTATTACATGGATTATCTTATTTCGTTCTCACTTTTAACCCTCTCTGTTCCTCAGTTCCCTCCCCTGTAAAATGGGAATAATAATACTGTCTATGTAAAGTGTCCAGAATAGTACCTGGCATGTGGCATGTACCACAGTGCTATGTAAATGCTATGATGATTATTCTTCCCATTTTACAGGTAAAAACTGAGGCTCAGTAAGGTTAGCAGTAGCTAACAGGGCTGGCACTCTGCCCATACCACCACGGTGGCAGTGATAGTAGAGCTGCCCAGCTGGTGTGTCAGAGCATCAGAGAGGCCCACCCCATGGGAAACGGACTTGGCCCAGTGGTTAGGGCGTCCATCTACCACATGGGAGGTCCGGGGTTCAAACCCCGGGCCTCCTTGACCCGTGTGGAGCTGGCCCATGCGCAGTGCTGATGCGCACAAGGAGTGCCCTGCCACGTAGGGGAGCCCCACATGCAAGGAGTGCGCCCTGTAAGGAGAGCCGCCCAGCACGAAAGAAAGTGCAGCCTGCCCAGGAATGGCGCTGCCCACACTTCCCGTGCCGCTGACGACAACAGAAGCGGACAAAGAAACAAGACGCAGCAAATAGACACAGAGAACAGACAACCGGGGGAGGGGAGGAATATCATCAAGGCAATGCTTTCTTCCTGAGGAACGGTGTTCTGGGGCTGGCTGCCGGGGATCCTAGCTCCTCTGTCACATGCAAAGGCACATGGCAGTCAGTGTCTGCTGGTCTCTCCCTTCTCTTCCAAATTTCACTGATTTCAGTTTCTTGCTTCCCTGCCTTTCTTCTCTATTAAGGCCTCCATTAATAGGATTAAGACTCATCCTGATTGAGGTGGTACACACCCTAACTAAAGTAACCTCACCAAAAGGTCCTAGCTACAGTGGATTTACAGCCACAGGAATAGATTGAATTTAAGAATATGTTTTTTTCTAGGGTACATAACTTCAAAACAATCACACTTCACCCTCTGAACCCACAAAAGACATGTTCCTTCTAGATGCAAAATACATTCATTCCATCACAATATCCCAAAAGCCTTCTGTCACTTCAGTAACAATGCCAAGTACAAAGTCTCATCGAAATTGGTTATGGATGTGGCCTGCCCCGGGGACACAATTCCCCTCCACCTGTGGGCCTGTGAAACCTAGAGAAACAACTTAACTGCTTCCAATATACAATGCAGGGACAGGCATAGGAAAAACACTTCCAACCCCATAGGGGGAAATTGGAAGGAAAGCAGGGATCACCGGTCCCAGATAATTCCAAAACCCAGCAAGGCCTATTCCATTAGATTTCAAGTTCTGAGGGTCATCTTTGGAACAATGTTTTGTCCTTTGGGCCTGACGGAGCAGCATCCTTCCAGGGGCTTGCACAGCAGCCATGCTCCCCCCGAGCACCGGGGTGAACGCGCCACCCTCTTCAAGTATCAGGATGGTGGCCAGGCTCTCTGCAATTCCTGGGGCATAGGCTCTCCTCTGAGAACACTGGGGTGGCAGCACTGTTCCTGAACAAGGGCTGGGGGAAAAGGCCCACCCTCTAAAGCACCAGGGCAGCCTCAACTTTCCTAAACACACATTTTCTGACTCTTTTGGCCAGAAAAGATGTTTTTGGTTCAGACCTCAGCTCCCATGGTTCTGCCCTTAAAGTGATTTTTCCTTCAGTCTATTCCTTTTCTGTCTCTTTTAGTGCAAGCTGGCAGTGGTTCCATTTTGCAAAAAACTTGTTGGTTTTGCATGTAGTTCAGATGTGTCCAAACCATCAGACAATACAACTCTCCACAAATCCTTCCTGGGTAACTGCATTTCCAATCCTGATTTCCACAGAAATTTCTGACTCCATGTTCAGTTAAACCATCACAGGAAGCACTGTTATCTGGGGACATTCATTTTCTGGGAGGTTGGCATTTTCCAAACCATCAATTTCTGGTTTCTTTGTGCCCAGGAGTTCAGTTCTTAGCTTATCCCTTTCCTCTCATATTTTACTATAAGTTGCAAGAAGAAACCAGGCTGAGTGTCCACACTTAGCTTGGAAATGCCCCCTGCTAAATATTCAAGCTCATTGCTTTCAGGTTCTGCCTTCCATCCAACATCAGAACTCAATTTCACCAAGCTATTTGCCACTTTAAAACAAGCATCATCTTTTTTTTCCAGTTTCCGATAACACATTCATCATTTCCATCTAAGGCTCCATCAGAAGTATCTTTAGCATCCATATTTCTACCAATGGTCTCGTCAAAGGAATCTAGGCTTTTTCTTTAAGCATCTCAATTCTTCCTGCCTCTACCCATTACCCAATTCCAAAGCCATTTCCACATTTTTTGGTATTTGCAATAGCAGCACCCCACTCTCCTGGTACCAAAATCTGTTTTCGTTTCCTAGGCTGCTCAAAGCAAATACCATTAAGTGGGTCACTCATGGTTTTGAGGCCAGGAAAATGTCCAATTTAAGCATCATCAGAGCATTGCTTTCTTCCCAAAGAAAAGATTGCTGCCGGCAATCCTTGGCTCCTCTGTCCTACGGCAAAGCACATGATGTCTGCTGGTCTCTCTTCTCTTTCAGATTTCATTGACGTCAGCTTCTGCTTCCATGGCTTTCTATCTCTGAATTTCACTCTTTTATAAAGGAATCAAGCAATAGAATTAAAAGCCATCCTGACTGTGGTGGAATATACCTTAACTGAAGTAACCCTCCTCAAAGGGTCCTACTTACATCCACAAGAAATGGATTAAATTTAAGAACATGTTTTTCTGGGGTACATAGCACTTCAAAACCATCACACTGGGTGACCCTGCTCGGCTTACACGCCCATCCCACACTAAGCTGGCAGCCAAGCTCCAGGGACCAGAAGAGCATCCTGAGTCCTGGGTCCCCCACCCCTGTCAGGGCACCTGCTTCCTGGGAGATGCCTAATCTGCTTCCCTCCTTTGTTTCCCCCCCAGTTTGCAAGTACAGATCACTAGGGTCACCAAATCTCTTGATGGCCCTGAGGACCTCCATGGCCTGGCTTTCTCTTGGCCACCCCTTAGTTCAAGAAGGCTCTTAACAAACAATCGTTGAGTGCAAGCTCCTCAGAATGCCCAGTATGCTTCACAGTAGCATTACTTTTCATCCTCCAGATGAGAAAACTGAGGTGTGGACCGAGTGTCTTGGACCAAGGTTTAGCCATAGCTTGAACCAAGGTTTCAACTCCTTATCCTGTTAGGAAAGGGAGAAGAAGAGAGGAAAGTAGGGGCATATGGGAATGGAGAGGTCAGAGAACTTGTGAAAAATTATGCAGTTGTAGAAAAAACTTAAGCTGTGAAATCTGGTTATTTAGGGTATTTCTCAGGTCTGCCTCTACCTCTCAAAACCCCAGTCTTCCCATCAGTAAATCTGGGGTAATAGCCCCACCCTCTCAGAGATACTGTGAGGATTACTGCGACTACTCCAGAGAACTCCCGCCCTCTTCCCCCTTCTCAGTCCCTTCCCCAGGCCTTCCCCTGGCATGAAGCACCCTCCTTCTGCTGTCTCTGCCAGCCCCAGCTTCCACCCTGAGACTTCAGGGCCTTCACATGCCCAGCTGAGCTTCTGCCTATAAATTGGGTTTTGAAGTGAGTGAACCTCACTCACCCCAGTGGGTTACAGGCTTGGGCTCATTAATAATTCACCAGTGAACAGCCCGGGTCAACAAAGGCCCTCTAAGAGGGCTGTGACAGTCACAGCTCTTAAGTATTCCCTGGGGAGGAGCCCTTGGGGAGGAGCTAGGCCTGCTCCTTGGACAGGCTTCCTCCCCCTGCCCCCATGGACTATACCCCTCACTAGCTGTGTAACCTTGGGCAAGACACAACTCCCCAACTCCCAGCCCTTAATTCCCCTCTTCCTACCAAATAGAAAGGGGAGAGAAGATTGGTGCAGAAGCCGAGGGTCCTGCCTGCTCTAATGTTTTCTGTTCTGGGGTCTGGGCTCTTCTACCAAAGCCTTGTCTCCAGGAGCTGCCAAGGGCAAATCTGAGGAAGGACCCTGGTTCAGGCATGAGGGACCAAGTAGTACACTGTTGAGTTTAGAATATGGGTTGCAGAGCCAGAAAGATCTAGATGGACTCCAGGTCCCACCACATCCTAGGACGAGCTTGAGGCAGGGCAGGGGAGTGGTTCAGGAAGCAGGTCAGAACGCAGACTCAAGGGGCCAGGACTTGCACCCCAGCTCTGACACCCCTGACCAGGTGCTTCATCTCTGAAATGGGGGTGATGATGGCACCAACTTCGCTGGGTTGTTGCTAGGATTAAATGAGCTAATACACATAAAGCACATGGAACAAGACCTTGTTGTTGTTTGAGCTTTAGTTTCCTCACCTATAATGTGGGATTGCTGTGAGGATTAAATGAGCAAATGGATACAAAAGGGCTTTGGAACCATGCAAGGCTGCCCAAAGAAGAGAGATTTTTCTTAAGATGTGCACCTGACCTGGCCACAACCACAATGACAGAACAGCATCCACTGAATACCTCGTGCATTCATTCAGGGCAGACTGTGCTACCTTCATGCACCCCTATGGGGAATAAAGGGTGACACCATCTGTCTGAAGGGCAATTTTAATTATGGGTAAAGCCCTAGAAAGAGGATATCATAACATCTGGGCAGTGAACCTCTCCTAAGGAAATAATCACAGCTGAAGACAAAGATTTATGGTGCAAGGATGCTCATCATCCAGTGTTTCTAGGATGACACACTGAAAACAACATACATACCCATCAGTAAGAAATTAGTTCAATAAATTATAGTGTTTTATAGGTTGAATTATTCTCCAGATATTCCAGTTGTGTTTACAAAGAGTTTGTTGGCTTGGATTACTGCAGTGGCAGTGGTTCTCTGCTCCCACCACTGTCCCTTTATTGTCAGTTCTCCACACAGCACCAGATTCATTTGACACGGAAGTCAGTTCATGTCACACCTCTGCTCGAAACTCTGCCATGGCTTCCCCCGTTGCTCAGTGCAAAAGTTGAAGTCTTTACTTGACCCACAAGGCCCTATACAACCTGCACTCCCGTTATCTCTGACATCCTCTCCTTGATTCTCTCTCTTATTCAGTCACACTTGCCTCCTTGCTCTTCTCCAAATAATCCAGGCACGCTTCCCTTTGATATTCACCTGCTTGACTCCCTCACCTCCTGCAGGTCTCAGGTCAGATGTCGCCTTCTCAGTGAGGCATTCCTGACCATTTTATTTAAACTGGAACCCTGACCTGGTTCCTCCTGATTCCCTTCCCCTCCCCTGCTTCCCAGTTTCTTTGCCCTGAATTATTATTTTTTTCCCCAAAGAACTTGTTGTTATCTGTATATTTTGCTTATTCACTTTTATTTGATCTCTCTTCTTTAAAATCTAAGCTACACTAGGGCAGGGATGTTTTTCTATTTTGTACCCTAATATATTTCCAATGCCTAGAACAGTGCCTGGCATGCAGCAGGAACTCAATAAATGTTGCACAAATGCATAAATGTGGAGGGAAATGGAAAAAGCAGAATACAAAATTATACATTTGATATTAAAATAAAAACCCTAGTTTGAAGAAGTTTGGGAGCCATTTCTGGGGGGAGGTAGTACGGTATAAGCAGTAGGAACGGGAGACTTGGATCTGGTTTCACCATAATCTGGGGCAACCCTCTTAAGCTCCCTGGGCCTTGGTTTCCTCCTCTCTCAAATTGGAAGAGAGGTCCCTGGTCAGAGTGGTGATACAGATTGAAAAAGAGGATGCATGTCAGGTGCCTGCAGCCTGGGAACAGTTAGGGCCCATGGTGCTATTATTCCAGGTCACGCGGGCAGTGGGGTGGCAGGGGACGAGGGCCTTCTGGAAGCTGGGAGCAAGGTCAGGGGTGTCCAGGGAAGGAAGCTGGTGGAAAAGGAGAAGGGTGATGTGCTGTGTGGAGTGCTGGGCATGGGGTCCAGGGAGGTGTGACCCCCCCATGCCTTTGACTGGCCTGGCCTGTGCTCAGGGACAGCCCTTGGGGGTACACCCACACATTTTCTCGGAAAGACAACAGAATTACCTTCAATCTGAAACAGCTGTTCTTTCAGGGGGAGGGTGTTTCTCAGCTGGAATTTGAGGGACTGTGCTGCTGCTTTTTGCAAGGTGTGTGGGTGCTTGCCAGAACGGACTCTGCGAGAGACCTGCGGGGAGTGCTGCGGCTTCAGGAGAAAAGAGCAGCGACAAGAAAGGGGGTTAGAAGGAAGGAGGGCCTGGCCCGGGTCTACCTGGATGAGGCAACCGAAGTCTCACTCAGTGTCCTTGGTCATAATATAATTGTCCTGTTGGGGGCTATGGAGTCAGGAGTAGCGGCAAGACTTTGCCTGAAAGTGCTTGGTTTCTGCACTGCTGTTCACCTGGGAAAGGGATGGTTTGGGATAGGAAAGGAAAGTGTGGGAGTCTTGGGATAAGAAGGAAATTTCCTCTTCTCTCTAGGGAAGGAAGATGCTGTAAGGTACGCCCTCCATTGGAGGTATCCTGGGCCCGCCCAGAAGTGACTCAGAGAAGGAGGGACTCAGAGAAGGAGGGAAGGCAGGCAGGCTGAATGACCTTTTCACCCACTCTAACCTTGACCCAGTGCCTGCACAGGACTTAGCACATAGGAGACAGTCAGAAGGATCCATTGAATGAATGAATGAATGGATGGATGAACGAACGAAGGAATGAACAAATGAGCAAACTCATGGACCTCTACATAAGCTGCTGTCTTCAAAGCATCCAACACCTTTGGTGCTAAGGCTGTGTCATGGGCTGGGGTTTAAGCCAGGAGCAAATCAGGCACCTACCCACCCAGAACTCCTGTATCCCTGTCGTTAGGGAGGGCCCTGCCAGGAAAGCAAAAAGTTAGGAGCAGAAAAGTTTCAAAACACAGAGAAATCGGCTCCAACCTTCATTTGCCCCTATGGAGTGGGGCCATAGAATCATAAACATCTTCCAGTTTCTTATTCCTTGCTTTCCAAGGTATTCTTAAAGTTACAGCCAGGTTCCAGACAAGCTAGTGAGGAATTAGGATGGGGTGACAAAGCAAAGAGACCCAGGGACCTCTCCCACCCCACCCCCCACTGCTTCAAGCCAGTATGTGGGAGTCCGGGTGAGGTGACTGGGTCTGGCAAAGCCACAACCACAGGAGGGAGGAGATCCAGAGGAGCTATAAGGGACTAGTTCTCAGTTCCCAGGGCAACATCAACAGCTGTGGGTCTCAGAGGGAGATGTATGGGCAAGGGTACTCTAAAAAGATCATGATTTGGGTACTGTGTGACTATGGCTTTATTTTAAGAACTGCCCAGTGGCCACCACTATACTACACTGACCATCCCCATCCACCCACGTGCCAACCTCCCTCCCCACCCCTAATTTGCTTTTGGAGAACTGTTTCTCCTTCACTCCTCTCTAGTCCCATTGGCTAAATGAGCGGCACATCTTTTTACTGTGACCCCACTGACTCTGGGGCAGGTCCTGTTCTCAGTACTTTACATAAACTAATCCATGCAGTCCTCATAATAGTCGTCGCCATACTCAGGATGAAACCCAGCACAGACAGGCTAAACAATCTGCACAGTCAACTGCAGAAAGTGGCAGAGTCAGGATTCAAAATCAGCCTGTTTGGCACCCACTTTTAACTGCTTTGCCTTACAGTCCAGACTCGAGCTTGAAAAGCTCCTGGCAGTTGTGTCTTGCCCTGAGTGGAGAAGCTGTGTGACCTACCATGAGGAGACAATAAAACTGAACACAGAAAGAAACTGAGTTGAGAGGCAGAAAATTTCAGGGGAAGGACAAAGCAACTCAAGCAGCTGAAATCATAAATTTGAAGCAATTTCAGGAAATGTAACATGCTGGCAGAACTGAAATTGCAACCTAAATAATCCATTTCTTACTGTGATAAAAGGGAAAAAAGATCCCAAGTCTGAATCCCTCCATAATTGATGAAGAGGAACAAAGGATCTGAATGGCCACACCGTGCCTCCCAAACCTGCGCCTGCTCTGACATGCCCTGCTACCCTTGCTGAGACGTCCCCTGAGGCAACAGGGCTCAGAATCCTGGGGTCTGATGCTTCAATGCTTCAACATTACAGAACCTTGGGATCTTTTTTTTTTTTTTTTTGCGGCAATTGAACCTAGGACCTAGTATGTGGGAAGCTGGTGTTCAACCACTGAGCCACGTCAGCTCAGATGGAGCCATCTGAGAACTGTATATAGCTCAGGCTCACACCAAGAGCAGGAATTCTGCCTACAGTGGTCCCAGCAGCCATCCAGCCTCCTCCACGTGGGCCCCTCCATTGCAGGGGAGCCCCTCCCTCTCACAGCAGTCCTGTCACTTAATTATTCTCTTAAAAGCAATCTGCATACCTGCAGGTCCCCTTTTGCTCCTGGTGATGTTGGCTTCCTTTATAGTTCCTGGTTACCCAGTCCTGTGGCCTTCAGTCCCATTCTTAGCCCCCAAACCTTTGAAGGTCTTATTTTTTCTTTTCGGTCTCAGTTAAATGCAAATATCCTCATAGGAAGATTACCTCATACCAGTGCCAAAAAGGAAGTGGACTCGCATTTACTGAGCCCTGAATAAGCCCCAGTGGCTGTTAGGTGCTTTACAGATTTCAGTAGATTTCACTAGGTCTTACCCACCGTTCAGTAAATAGCTGTTACTTTACAGTGCAGTACACTGAGGTCCCATAACTAGTCAGTGGCAAGCAGGGGTGGGGCTCCCTCTCAGTCCCTCACCCTTTGGCTAGGCTGTGGGAGACAGAGCAGTGTGGTGAGCCAGGGAGGGGGTAGAGAGGGTCCTGAGCTGGGAGAATGGAGACCTGAGTTGGAGCTGCAGGTGTGAGACCTCGTGGGGGCCACCGGAACTAAAGAGTTCCCTGGTACCTGTGCCCAGCTAGTATGGCTCAAGTATGAAGGCCATGTGCACATGCCCACACATGCACTCCTTACACAAATCCACGGAGGGGTGCAGAGGCTTCTACTTCTCCCTCCTCCTCAGTGAGTCTCACACCCTCCCATTGTTGGTGGACTCTGCATCTTGTCCTCCAGCCTGTCCATTCATGACTCAGTTCTTCCTTCTTAACTATTCCCCCCATTTCCTCCATTCTGCTAATCCACACCCCAGCCTCTTTCTCCTGGACCCTCAGATGAGCCTCCCCTCTGGCCTTCCTGCCTCGTCTCCCTCCACCCTGTGACATCAGCAACATACACACATTTGAAGGCTTCCTGGTGCCTACAGGACAGAGCACAATGGGGTTCTCACTGGCAAGGCAGGCCTGGGGCAAAAACACCCATCTGGACACTGATGCTCCTTTACTACCCCAGCCAGGGGGCCTTGCCCTCCTCAGAAGTCATTCCCCCATGTCCTTATCAAAACCAGAATGCCCTCTTCTGAGCCCATTCTGTGCTGGGCTCCAGGGACATAGGGGAAGGTGGACCCTGTCCCTTTCCTGAGTGTAGCGGGGAGACAGACAAGGAGCAGGGGACAGTGCTCCAGCATTGTAATGGTCTGCCTGTGAAATCCTCTCTGCACAGGTAGCAGGGTTGTTTTTAAATATGTAAATCCCCTGCCTGAGGTCCTCTAATGGCCAACACAACAAAATCCAAGCCAACCAATAGAGCATCTGCCTACCATATGGAGGGTCCAGGGTTCGATCCCCAGGGCCTCCTGACCCGTGTGGTGAGCTGGTCCACACGCAGTGCTGCTGCGTATAATGATGCCATGCCATGCAGGGGAGCCCCTGTGTAGGGGAGCCCCACATGCAAGGAGTGCGCCCACAAGGAGATCTGCCCTGCGTGATAAACGCACAGCCTGCCCAGGAGTGGTGCTGCACACAGAGAGCTCATGCAGCAAGATGATGCAACAACAACAAAAAGAGATGCAGTTTCCCCATGCCACCAGATAATGCAAGTGGACACAGAAGAACACACAGCGAATGGACACAGAGAGCAGACAACGGGGGGGCTGGGAAGGGGAGTGAAATAAATAAATCTTTAAAAAACAAAAAAAATCCAGGCTCCTTCCCGTTTGTTCTGGGCAACGTTGGTCTTGGATCTCATCAGGCACAGATGCCCAACCTCTTCTATAGCCCAGCCCTTTCTGCTGCTCAGAAACACAGCAGGCTTCACTGCCTGGAATGCTCTAAGCATGGCCAACCTCACTGTTCATCACATTGCCCTGTTTCATTTTTTATTTTTTTTTAAGATTTATTTATTCCCCCCCTTGCGGCTGTTCCTTTTCTTTTGTTGTCTCTTCTCTGTGCCCATTCGCTACGCATTTTTTCTGTATCTGCTTGTCTTCCTTTTGTTGCGTCATCTTGCTGCGCCAGCTCTCCGCCACACATGGGCCGTCAGCTCTCCACAGTGCATGGGCCGTCAGCAATCTGTGGTGCATCGGCCAGCTTTGCCTTCACAACAAGGCCCTGGGAAGTGAATTCAGGGCCTCCCATCTGGTAGGCAGGAGCCCAACTGATTGAGCCACAGCCACTTCCCTACATCGCCCTATTCAAAAACTTCCTCAGCATCTGTTTCTGATGTTTATTAGTCTCCTTGTTTGTCTGTCTCTCCCACCAGAACGTGGGCTCCTGAGAAGTAAAACCATATCCGCAGTGCCCGGTACAATGTTGCAACCTAAGTGTTCAACCCTGTTGAAAGACTGAATCAGAGCTGTGAAATGGAAGCAGAGATGCCAGAGCCTTGAAAGCTCCTGACCTGACTCAAGAGTGGGTCAGAAAGGTTCTGCAGGGAAGCGGACTTGGCCCAATGGATAGGGCGTCTGCCGACCACATGGGAGGTTCGCGGTTCAAACCCCGGGCCTCCTTGACCCGTGTGGAGCTGGCCCATGTGCAGAGCTGATGCGTGCAAGGAGTGCCCTGCCACGCAGGGGTGTACCCCGCGTAGGGGAGCCCCAAGCGCAAGGATGCGCCCCATAAGGAGAGCCAACCAGCGGGTACAAAAGAAAGTGCAGCCTGCCCAAGAGTGGCGCCACACACACGGAAAGCTGACACAAGATGACGCAATGAAAAGAAACACAGATTCCTGGTCCCGCTGATAAGGATAGAAGCGGTCACAGAAGAACACACAGCGAATGGACACAGAGCACACAACTGGGCGGGGGGGAGAAAGGGAGAGAAACAAATAAAAAATAAATAAATAAATAAAAGAAAGGTTCTGCCAAAGAGGCCACCTAAAGCTGAGTCTTAAGGAATGACTGTCAGGGGCAGAGGGATAGCATTTCAGGCAGAGGCGTCCCTGAGCAGCCCCAGCATGGTTTGAGAGCACTTGCTGGGACAGAATGAGGGTCAGGAATTGACAGGAAATGGGCCTGGACAGGTCACAGTCTCTCCCCTTTAAGGTCCAGAATGCCAAGCTAAGAGCCTTGAACTTCAACTTCTAGGAGATAGAGAGCTATGGAAGGGTTTTAAAGCACAAAAATGACATGATCTGGTTGGTGCTTTAGAAAGACCAGTCTGGGAGTGTTTACTGGAAAGGGAGAGACTGGAGGCCCTGGGAAAGTTAGGGAATTTTGCAATAGTCCAAGGGGAATGAATAGCTTTGAGAAAGACACCTAAGAGATAAAATCAGCAGGACATGGTGACTGAGGGGGGGGTGGGTGAAGTTGTCAGGGATGACTTCTGAGTTTCGGGCTTGGGCAACTGGGTGGATGACTGTGACATAGGAGGAGGAACAGGTTTGGGGTGTGAACATGCTGCATTTGGTTTGGGGCTTGCAGAATTTGAGGTGCTCCTCTGTGAATCAGATGCAGGCATGGGAAGTACAGTAGGACTGACCTCCGAGCACAGCAATCTTTATGTAAATATGAAAGATTTGGAGGCCGAAGCACAGAGGTCAGAGCTGTGCCCTCTCTCATGGGAACACATCTGGAGGTAACAATTCATCCAAGGGGTGGGGACAGCTGGGGAGATGACATGGGAAGGGGAAAACGACATCCCTGAAGAGGTGACCTTGAAGGAGCTTTAGTGCACATAATTCCGCCCTAGATCGGTCCTGGGACCCAGAATTTCATCCCAGTCTGCTGCCCCCCAGATGTGGGCAAGCCCTCGGTGGGAAGGTGCGCCGCTGTAACCTGCGGCGGCACACAAAGGCCAGGTGCGTGAGCTGCAGGACTGAGCGCAGACGCGCGGCCGCAACCAGCCCCGCCGGGGTCTCCAGCTCACCTGAGTTGCCCTCGCAGGTGCCCCACCGGCGGCGGCACCAGAAGCGGAGCTCAGGCAGGACGGGGTGAGTAGGTGGGGAATGGAGGGGACTGGGTGTCCCTATCCCCCCTCCCAGCCCTGCTGGGGGCCGACACACCGGCAGAGGGCCCGTGCGGGGAGAGGGACTCTGGGCTGCTGCTCCCCGGCTCCGGCCGTTACCCCAGCGCCCGGCACCCGAGCCCCCTGTGCCCCTCGGCTGCCGCTCCCGTCGCTGTCCCCGCCAGAGGCCCCCTCCGTGAGGCCCCTCCGTCCCACCTGCGCCCCCCGCCGAGCCTGCGCCCTGGCCGGTACCTGCGTTCGCTTTTCCCGGAGGCCGCCCCCTTCCAGGCTGTGAGGAAGGCCATGGACGCCGGCCGGACTCGGGCAGAGGCGCGGGCGGCCCCTCGCGGCTGCGCTGGCCGCGGCACCTGGAGGTGGGGACGGGCGCACGGGGCGGGCCCGCGGCTCCTCCCGGCCCAGCCGGGTCTACCCGCCCTGCCTGGGCTGCGGTGTCCCTCGAGCAGTCCTGGAATTTCAAGTCAGGACCGCTCCCATCCAGAGCCAGAAAGGATCTCACACACGTCAGACCCATCCTTAGGCACAGGGAGAAACCGAAGGCCTGGGCCAGGGAGTTGTCCAAGGTCACTCAGGGAGCCAGTGGCAGAACCAGGACCTACCCGGGGCCTCTCCACTCCCAGTCTAGAGCCCACACTCCATCCTGATGGATGTCTTCCTTCAGTACCAGGGTCTCTGCCAAAGCCCTACCACCAGAGCCTTTCCCTCCTGCCCACACAGAACCCACCTTGCCTGGACCATGGGGCAGGAGTGGCAGGGGTCAGGCAGGTGGGCTGTAGCCTGGGCCTGAAAAGCTAAACTGCAGACTGGACCAGGTACTTGGACATGGCCCTGTTCACAGACTTAGAATTCTCAGTGGGAATTAAGAGTCGGAGGCCCAGGCCTCAGGAGAAAATGAGCCACAGCCTGTCTCCAGTACAAACTTTGTTTGAAGCCTCATAGTTTACCTTAGATCACGTGCAGTTTGGACTTTTAACCACTACACACAAGCAGAATCAGCTTTGGAGCAAGGAGGGCCCCTGGCAGTGCAGTCCAGTGGGCTCTGATGGAAGGCTCCATAGGACAAGGAGCAGGGAGCATGAGGAGGTACTTGAGGACCATCACTCCCGTTTCAGCAGGAAGAATAGATTCAGAGACCCCTGGAGACTCCTCTAGATGGGAGAGGAAGGGGTGAGAGAGGATGTGGCAGAGGAGATAGGGTGGCTAAGAAAGAGACTCAGGTTCTGACTTTTTTTGGGCTGGGTCTGTATCTTAAGTATTTATATACAGATTGTGTGCTCAATATATGATGACTGATTTTGACAAGCCCAAGACATTCTCTAATGTGCCAAGTCCTGAACCAGGTGTTTTACATAAATTACTTTGATCTTATTAAATTCTCATTTATCCATATTTTACAGCTGATGAAACTGAGGCTCTGAGGAGTTAAACAGCATCCCTGAGACACAGTGGTACAGCCAGATCTTAAACCCAGCTCTCTCTGGTACTTCCCCCCCTCACTGGCTGTGGTCAGCAAGTGGGCTTCCCCCAGAAGACAGAAGACCTAAGGACCAACTGGCAATTACTCTCACTCTTCCCTGGCAGGCAGAAAAGATCTGACCTTTCCCCCTTTCTCTGGGCACTCATATCTTTGTTGTGGCAGATCAACAAGGGCCAGAGAATGTTGCCCATCTGACCACAGAGCTAGAGCTTCCAGATCTGGAAATTCCAGTTACAGATGCACCCAGGGACCCAAATCTCTCAGCCCACAGAACTTTGTCCAGTTTGGCAGCCATGAGCATCACAGATAACCAGCCTCCTCCCAGGCTCATAGGCAAGAATACCTCTGGGTCTCAGAAGCCTGGCTTACTATAGACCCAGAGCCCATTCTGCTAGGAAGAACTGCCCAGTCTGAGTCTCCAGTCAAACCACTTTCTCAGGAAGCCCTCCTTTATCTCTCTAATGGCAGGCATCTCTTCCTCTTTGGAGATTACATTTTGATTGGTTTCTCTTCCAGCATTTAGCACTACATATTTTAAAATCCTTTTATTAGTTATTGACGACCATATTGGTCTCATCCTTCAGACTTCTATATCACCATAGATACAGAGAGTATCTCATATCTGCATCTTCCACAGAGTCTAGCACCATTGCTACACATAGTAGATGCTCAATGTTAATAAATGAATATCCATATTAAGTTTTTACTCAGGGGCGGACAGTATGCTGAGGATGTTTAAATACAACTACCTCGGAGACAAGATGGCGGATTCATGTGAAGATCTGAGGAGGCATGAAAATAGGGGTGCCTAGGAGACTTTAAAAGCAGTTTCTCTTCAAAACATCTCTTTTTATACCACCTGACAAGCATCTTGATTCACCACGACAGTAGCAGTAATTAAACGGGCAATATCAAGCAGAACTATTTTGAAACATTTATTTCCAATCCAAAGTAGAACTTGCTTTGACATCCAATGCAGGATAGTATGCTACCACCCTTCTGTATATATATTGTATGAACACACAAAACCTATCACTCAACCAGATCTGTGCTTAATAATGAAGAAACACTTGATTGAGTGCTGAAAACCAGATTAGAAGGATGATCATTTTGGGTAAGGATCCAAGATAGAATAATTTAGCAAAATGTTTTTTACTACTAAGCACTGCTTGTATTCTCATGGACAGTATCACAGACATCGCAGGAACCTGAATCCTCCAAAAGACTGTTTTCAGGTTCTCATTAGGAATCAAAGAGAAATGTTATCTTTTTGCCTCATTTGTCATTTTAGAAAATGTAATCTGGTGTATTCATTAATATGTTTTATAGTAAAATAGTAATAAAATATCTTCATATATTGAAACAACTACCTCTAGTTTGTTCAACAATTGTTTTGATAAAATTGAATCAGAAGTTTAGAAATGTTTCTAAAATTGAATCAGGAGCTCAGATTCAATCCCAGAGTTTTCACACTCCAAGCTTGTTTCCTATTCATAGTAGTAGTAATATACCTTTGTTGAGAACTGTTAGGCATTATTCTAAACCTCTCGCATGTACCAACTCATCTAATCAAAACAATCCTATCATGGAGTATGTCCTTTTACAATCCCATCTTTTATAGTTGAGAAAGAGAAGCACAGAGGGATTAAGTATAATAATTCGCTCAAAATCACACAAGTAGCTGAAGAGTCTATATCTTAACCTCAGCCTTAGTCTGTCTGTCATGGAAGCTCTTAAAATGCACAGTATTTATGAATCACTTTCCCAAAACTTACCTTATTTTTGAATCTCATTAACAACCTCAAGGTAGAGTATGCTTTACTCTTCCCATTCCTCCTCACTCTGGAACCAGACTGCCTTGGTTTGCATCTTGGCCCCACCACTCACTTGCTGCATGTGACTTTGGGCAAGTTATATATTAACCTCTCTGTGCTCCAATTTCTTGTCTGTAAAGTGAGAATAAGAATAGCACCTATCTCAAGGGATGTTGTGAGGATTAAATAAGTTAGTACAAACAAAACTGAACTGCGCCCTATACATAATGTATGCTCTGTACACTTCCTACAGTGATAGTTTTATGCAGAATCAGAGGAAGTAAATGTTCTGTTCAAATGAACTTTCAAGATAACTGAAGTTTATTCCTTTGTGCAGCAAATCTTTTAGCAATTTAATCATAGATTGACATTTTCCAAAAATGTATTGTTTTCAGTCTTCTTAAACAAAAATATCACAACTCCTATTTAGTGAATATCTGCTACGTTAATAAGAACCAAGACTTTATATCCATCATCTCTTATCTTCACAGAAGATGTGGACGCCACCGACCAAGGACGTTAAAAGATTTACTCAATTTACACAGCTAGCAAATGCTAAGAACTTAGATCCATGTTTGTAAGACTTCTAGGTCAGGGTTCCTTCTACAGGGCTGAGAACCTTCTCAGGCAGCTGAGATGAACTAGAGGGTTGCATTTTTTTTTTACATGATCAGTTCTTATGCTTATATGGGGTTAAGGCAGCATTCTGCAAGGGGCTTGGGAGTTCCTAACTGCTTCTGCCCACTCTGGGGCCAGAGTTTTGACTAAGGTAGGAAGTATACCACATCTGGGTCTCTATATATCCCAGTCCTGGAGGGGTCTTTTAACTCGGGACTTGATCAAGATCACACAGAGACCCACATTGGATGAGAACAATTCAGGGTTGGCTCAGCACTGACACACCCAACCAATATTAAAAGCCCCACAGGGGCTCTGGAATCACACTCCTGCCCCTTGCTGGTAAGGCACTTCTGCTTGGAGCCGCTTTCATGTGTCCTGGAGAACTTAAACTCAGGATGGGTGTGAAGTCTGCTTTGTGCTGGATGGAGGTTTCTTGCTTAGGAACCAGGGTTTCTAAGTCTTGATCTTTGCTGTTACTTGTGTTCAAAGGGCTGCCTTTAAGACCAGGTGAGCAAAAGGCAGCCTGGTGTGGTGTAAGAGCAGGTCTCAGAGCCCAGACACCTGGGCTGAAATATGGCTGGGCCTCTGAGGTTGAGGGGTCTTAGCCAAGTCACTTCCATCTCTCTATACCTCATTTTTCTATCTGTTTTAAGCTTTGTGGAGAATAAACAGGCTAATATACGTAAGAGCCTTAGTGCCAGACTTAGAGAAGGTCCTAGTGTTAGTTCCTCTTCCTTTCCACAAAATAACAATCCTTGCAAGTGATGACTCCAGAGGAAACAGAAAGGAGAGGCTGAGACTGAGCCCTTGGGTCTTAGGCAGTTGAACACATTCTATTATACACTTGTTGGGTGGGGAAGAAAAATGGGTGGTGTTTTTTTTGCACAGACACATCTTATCTTCCATGAGATAATCTTATCTTACCTGAATATACAGCATTAGAACCCACATTCTTAACTTGAGATTTTTTTAAATTGGTAGATTTCAAACATTCATTTTGTGGACTTACACATATTCAATAACAAATTCTATTTCATGATTTTTAAAATTTTGCCCATTAATATACTGGAAAATTTGTAAGTGAAGTAAATATATAGGATATGCTTCAAAAAACATGAGAGGGGAAGTGGATAGAAGTATAGATAGGGAAACGGACTTTGGCCCAGTGGTTAGGGCGTCCGTCTACCATATGGGAGGTCCGCGGTTCGAACCCTGGGCCTCCTTGACCCGTGTGGAGCTGGCCATGCGCAGTGCTGATGCGCGCAAGGAGTGCCTTGCCATGCAAGGGTGTCCCCCGCGTGGGGGAGCCCCACGCGCAAGGAGTGAGCCCGTGAGGAAAAGCGCCCAGTGTGAAAAGAAAGTGCAGCCTGCCCAGGAATGGCGCCGCCCACACTTCCCGTGCCGCTGACGACAACAGAAGCGGACAAAGAAACAAGACGCAGCAAATAGACACCAAGAACAGACAACCAGGGGAGGGGGGGAAATTAAATAAATAAATAAATCTTTAAAAAAAAAAAAAAAAAAAAAAAAGAAGTATAGATAAAATAAGATTGGATAGGAATTGGTAATTATTGAAGCTGGTTATGGGAACCTGAGCGGTTATTGTTTCTATTTTTTATATGCTGGTCATGATTCACTAAATTAATTTCAAGATCCAACTAATGTATTCCTTTGAAAAGAGAGTTAGAGGGTAAAATCATGTACATTTCAAAAGAATTCCATATACTAAACAGATTAGGGATACCTTTATTTCCTTCAAGTAGTGATTTGTTTAAAGGAAAAAACCAAAAACAACCCTACCTTATATGTTTTAAGCCACTAATGATTAAATATCAGTAAAAATTAAGGTCATGAAGGAATAGCCTTCTAAGAAGTTAAGATTTTAACCTGTGTATGATGGGGAACCAGTGGCATGTTTTAGTAAGAATATTAGGGGCAGATCTTGATTCTAGAAGAATCTAACTGCATATAAAGGATGCTTTGAAGGGAGATAGAAAAAAAAAATGTTGGCAGGAAGATTAAAAAAGAAAAAGGCTTTGACTATAGTCTAGAAGATAGATGAAGAGGACCTGAATTGGGGCAGTGGTGCTGAAGATGGAGAGGACTGACTTGAGAGAGATTTAAAAGGTAGAATTGTTAAGACATATTAATGGTTTGGAGGGAAATAAGTCAGGAAGTTCTGGCACATTTGCCATTAATCATTAACATGATTAATGAAAGGGTAGAACCAGAGATAAAGGGCTGAGATGCTTTACTAGGAACCAGAAAGTGGGGAAAGTCTATGTTAGGAAGAGTTAAAACTACAGAGTCCATATACAATGGAGTGAAGCAAAGATATACAAAGTCACTCCAGAAAGACATGGCTACCCAACCAGTCAAACCAGACCATAACCTGATTAAACATATCCATCTAAAAGTCGTGTCCATCAGAAGGGCCCAGGCAGTACTAGATGCAGAAAGCAAGAGTAATCTCTGAGGCAGGAGTCATCTAAGCACCAGCAAAGGAGTGTATTTCTTGTTCAAACAATTATGGGAACTCTAAGTCCTGTTGCAAGCAACTATTTATTTTTGCTAGAAATAGCATTCTGGTTTCTACATCAGTCCCTGTGAACTTGCCTGTCCTCATTCTACTGATGAAGATTAGATTTCTAAACTTGAAGGTCAGACCTTGGATCAGGCTGAATTCACTAAAGCAATGAATGCTATTGAATAAGGCATTCTGGGATACTTATCTGCTGTTGACATAGGCCTGACATCAAATGGTATGGCCTTGTAAGCTATATGTTTTTATTTTTAAATCTCAACAGTCTCCATATATGTTTTTATTAATGCATGCAAATATTGCATCTTGGAGACACCAACCCTAGGAAGCCTGCCCCAATTCTCTGAGAACCTGCCTCTGGGTGTCCCAGCACTCCTATTATAATGTAAGCAATATTGTAAAATTAAATGTAAGCAGATGTCTACATCCCCAGTATATCACTGATGTCAAGGCCCTTGCAGAGTCTTCTTTGTCCCTGGCCCAGCCCGTACCCAGTACACAAGAGGCCTCAACAAAGGTGAATGGAATGACAATGACTTTCTCACTGTACATTTTCAGAACTCAGGCAACAAAGGACTTTCTAGCAGTAAGAGGTACACTATAGATAAACATGGAAAAAAGTATATTAATGTAAATTGTTTTCAGCAAAGTAACTGAGTATGGATTCTAGAGCCAAATTCCCTGGGTTTGAATCCTACTCTAGCACTAAAAAGCTATGCAATATTGAACAAGTCATTTAACCTCTTTGTACCTGTTTCCTCACCTGTAAACTGGGAATAACCTACCTTAAAAGGCTATTATGGAGATTAAATGACTCAATATATACAGTATTACCAATAGTACTGGGTCCACAGTGCCATCTAAGTGTTAGTTTGCAACTCTGGAATTGAATCCACTACGAAGCAGAATGTATACTTCAGGCGCAGAACAACAAGTGCAACAGCAGTACAGACCAAATGAGGGGATATAATAAAACTCACAGGAGAAAAAAGAGATTTGGAAGTTAGTCTCCATGCCAGTGGTTCTCAAATTGAGGTCCCTGGACCAGTAGTAGCATCAGCATCAGCATCACCTGGGAACTTGTTAGAAGTGAAAATTCTTGGTCCCACCCTAGACCTCCTGAATCAGAAACTCCCGGGATGGGGATCCAGCAATCTGTACTTTAACAAGCTCTTCAGGAGATCCTGATGCTCACACTAAAGTTTGAGAACTATTTTCTATTTCCTCCACTCATCTCTAATCAGTCCCTAAGGCCTGCGGATTCTCCTAAATCACTCTCCATTTGTCCCCTTCTCTCAGGCCTCAGCCACAGACACATTATAGGTCCTTACTGTTTCACCTGGAACATTGTCCCATACCTGCTCTCCTTGCCTTATCGGGTTTTCTCCTAAAGCCATCCTCCAAATTGCCACCAATGAGACCTTCTTTGAACACAAACATAAACATCTTACTTTCCTGTCTGCAAACCTTAATTCCACCCACAGTCAATTACTTCAGTACTTGCTTGCTTATTAATAAGTACACAGTACCATGGTCCTACCCTCTTTGTCTTTATATACCATGCCTGCGGCCTAGAATGTTCTGTCCTTCCATCAGTAGGGCAAACTTCAAAATTTACTCTCTGCTGTCCTTTTTATGTGCTTACACACTTTACAGAGCCTTGCCAGCACTGATAAATGACTTTTCAATTTTTGCTAGCTCTATGGCTTTAAAATTTGTATTTCCTTAATAAAAAAACAAGTTTGGCCATTTTCCCCATTAACTAACACTGGTTAATAAGTGCTTTCAAGTGTCAGAAACTGTTGTAAACCCTCGCAAGACTCAAACAGAAGAACAAATTGGAAAATATTTTTTAAGATGCCATATGCTATATATATATTATTCCACTAATTCTCAAGAGGACATACTACATGGATTATTTCATTTATAATACTTTTCCTCTGGCTTCACACCTTAATAGGAGTAGAGTCGTGGTTAAAATTTTGGAGCCAGTCTCCTGGGTTCAAATTCCAGCTCTGCCACTTAATAGCTGCATAACTGTAGTCTAATTAGGGTGCCTCTTTTGTAAAATGGAGACTATAGTTTACCTATACCTATAGAGTTACTGCTGTGCAGATTAAATGAACTAAAATATATAAAGTATTTAGGATCATTCCTGGTACAGCTTAATAAATGTTACTTCTTGTTATTGTTATAATTATTCATGTCCTGTTCCTAGGATTTCCTATAAGCAATTTTCTTCCCCCCACAAAACAAGACAAAGCATGGTAGACTAGAAAGAGCATCACGTTTTAGAATCAGATAGTCCAGAGTTGAATTCTTGGCTCAGCTACTTATTAGCTATAGGATCTGAAGCACATTATTTGAATTTTTTGAGCCTCAGTTTCTGTTTCTAAAATAAGGATAATACTACCTGTTAGGGCTCTTTTGAACATTAAATGAGAAAACACACATTAAGTGCTTAGTACAATGCTTCACATATAATGTGCATTTAATTACTATTAATAAAACCATGGCTGAATTTGCTTAATTAAAATAAAAAATATTAAATATCCAAAGTCAAATGGAAGAGAAAGAAAACTAACATTTATTGGGCATCTACTATGTTCCTTACAGTAACACTTAATATTTAGAACAATTTTCTTAACTATTATAATGCTCAGGTGAGGAAAATGAAGCTAAGGGAGGTTAAATAACTTTCACAAAGTTACCTTTACATTACTTTCTCAAAGTATCTTTCTCAAAGATGGCAGAAAAGGAACTCAATCCCAGGACCATATTAATTTACTGTATCATAGTGCCTTCCCAGGTCCATATCACAAACCTTTATGTCACAAATATACTGAAAGTCATCTAGTTTCAGGCAGTGCCTTTAGGCACACAGATTTCCAAACTTTCTTTCATAATAACAGACATAACTAATAATAAATTAAAATTTATTGAGCATTTATTCTATACCAGGTACTGTCCCAAGAGCATTATAAATATTAATCTGTGCCAACTATATACCTTTCCTCTACTTAGACAAAGCATGGATATATTCAGAGAACTGTGCAAAATTCCTTTGAATAGTATCTATGGAGAGTATGCTTGAATATTACTTAAAGTTTATTATTCTCATTATAGACTACAATTTGCAAGTTTGAAACAGAGAAAATTGTATAAAGGGAGCCCAAATCAACCTGAACAAGTATGTAGAAGATAGTTAAAACTTTGTAAATAGTGCCACTTAGGTCTCAGCAATACTTATCTGTCAAGCACAGGCTTTGGACCCAGCATCAACAATGTAAAATATAATCACAAACAATTCTAAGACATTCATCCTACATGTAAAGTGAACATGAGATATATATATATATATATATATATATTTATATAATATATACATACTTTAATATATTGGTCCACTGAGTACACATAGTTTAACAAAAGATAATATTCTATGTAATCCAGTTAAACATACATAAGATTAAGGTACACTTATTACATCGAAAGTTGGTGTATATAAGTTACAGTTATTTAATATTTTCCAGAGATTTTTTTATTTAAAAAATTCTTTAAAAGTATTTCAAACATTTATTCATTTTCCCAGTGCAAAAGAAGGTTGTTCAAGTCAACTTACCTTTTTCCTGAAGAGTAAGGGGAAGGAAAAGAAAACAAAAAACCTACTACCTATCACAACTCCTAATACTACCTTCTCAATCAACTTTTGCAGTATATCCTTAGGTCACTGGATTAGTTTATCAAAATTAAAGCCTTGTGATGATGATTCAGCCCTTGCTTTACACATACGACTTTTATGCTGAAATGTTTCTATTTACAAAAATAGAAAAAAGTAGCAGTCCAAGAAAGTGGTTTAAGTTTTGTTTTGAACTGCAGCAATCCAATTGTGTGTGGAGGAAAAAAAACCACCATTTTAAGATGAAATGAATTGGATATTTTGGAATTTACTTACAGGCTGGGCAAATAAGTTACTCTAATTCAGATCAGTACTACTGGCTTGGTGACACCAGAGAATTTCAGTTTTTAACTACATTTTTCTTTAACTTGGTATTAACTTATATTATCTAAGACAGTAACTGATATTTCAAAAAATTAAGATTTTCTATAATTAACAGCCTACCTCATAGTTTATTCCAAATTCAGCTTGTCTGCTAAATCAGTTTTACAGGAGATGGGCTTTTAACATGTGAAGAGATTTAATGCTTTAGCAGGTCTCTTTTCTCTCAATTAAAAGCTAACAATTTTTTTGCTAGCTTGCCAATTTTATAGATGAAAAATATGAAGAAAGTAAACGAACTATCTTTAAACTTCAAAGATGGACAAAAAGAAATAATATGATTTACTACATATCACCAATTTCATTTTTATTCATTAGAAGTTTTTACATTTAAAATAACTGAGCCTTCATTAAGGAAAACAAAAAAATATATATGAAAAATTAAAGTACCCTCCAGTCCTAGCTTGCTAAAGTTTTTTCCTGCAAAAGTACAAAAATAATCTTATCATAAACTAAAGAGGATAGTGCCATAGCAAAGGCAGAATGGCTGCCATGTTAAGACTTTTGCTTACCTTGGATCGATGGGTATATTTTAGGTGATACATTTTCTCCACTTAAAATGAATGTTTTCTTACAAACTTGATATGTAAGAGACTGATTTTATTAATTAATAAACATTTGCAGAGATGACTGTTGATTTAAGATTCTTTGAATCCAGAAAGCAATTTTTTAAAAAATATATTTCACATATGAGGCTTTAATGTTTTTATTTAGGAAAAGATCGATTCTGAAGCTATAATAGTTTCAATTGAAAGCATCCCTTTTTCAATTGCTGAGTAAATCTATGCAAAAAATTTTCCTTGTCCCTATAAAACAAACTAAACAATATTTTAAATATAAGGAAATTCAAACATGCACTTTCAACTAGCCAATGTGCATCATCAAAAAAGAAATAGGATGTTCTTTCCTTTCAACCATTCAAATTGGGGAGAAAACCGCAATACCAACTCCACTGGCTATCATCAAAATAACCACAGAATAAGAGTAGCGAAGAGGTGAAACCATTCCTCTATATACTAGAAGGCAGAAGTTTGGGTGCTCTGGCTTTACAAGTAAAGTAGCACAGGCAGGCAAAAGGTTACAGTAAATGCATAACAGAACAGGTATCTAGGTGAAGTTATCTGACTGGTTATTGCTTTTACAGAAGAAAAAAAAAGTCTGAAATGGAGTCAAAAAAAACAAAAAAAACAAAAAAATAAACTGTCACATTTACAGGAATCTCAAACCTTTTGTATTCCCATGCTTATAGGTAGTTTTGATATATTGTAAATAGCTTCAGTATTCAGGAAGTAGAGTATTGTTGACAAACGACATGAGAATTCTTCATGCTTCTGATATTTCAGATTTGCTGAGTGCAATGGCCAGTTCTAAGTCTTCTTGCTCTTGCTGATTCAGTCGGGCAAGCCTCTGCTCTTCCTCTCTCTCACTTTCCCTCTTAGCCCATTCAATCATGTCTTCTTCAGAGGGATACTGCCATTTAAAAGACCAAATGAATGATGAATAAAACAAAAGGAAAAGAAAAGGGGCATTACTTATTTAATCAGAAGGACTCTGGGAATAGCCTTATCTGTTGCTTGTTAAATCTTTTGTTCTGAAAACAGGTTTAAGTTTAACCAGCCATTAAATTTCGGTTTAATTTTAAAAATTAAATCACTTTACAGATAGAAAGCCTATAAAACTAAACACTACCATATATCACTTTTAAAAAGTAGAAATGCTTTAGGTGGATTAGGAGATTTAAAAGCAGGAGAGGGCTAGCCTTTCTCATCCAATGCAAAACATTTACTACTTCAACTTTAGCAACCATCCTCACATGAGAAATCATTTTAACTTAATCCCACTTGTAAATCTTTATTTTATCCTAGACCTTCAGGTACAGAAAAACTATGAAGCAAAAAGTATACTGACTTTGCTATATATAACTTAAGAGTACAAAGTATACTAGGCAAGATGTGGACCAAATCATATTTTAAAAGGCATTATGAGGATTTTGAAGCTTTGGCAGGCTTTAAGAACTTTGTGACCCACTCTAAATAAAACCTTAACACTGGTAATTATTAGGTTGGAGAAGTATTTTTATACCCAAAAGAGCAATCTTGGCAGATACTAAACAGAAATTCTACTTGGCTCCTGTCACATGGAGAAATCCCATAAAGAAATGAAATGAATGAAATTGTAGGCTTTTTGAAAATGGTAGCTTTTTCCTCTAGGGAATTAGAGGGTCTTTGAAACTTACAAACATAACTCTTAATAAATCTTTCATAATGAAAATGGGAAGACATTTTTATTATGAACAGCTTTATATTATATTATGGCATATTGAGACTGTGGAGTATGAAATAGGCAAAACACCTCAGTTATTGTTCAAGACTCATTCCAACCAGGTTTTGACTTGCAGAAACCATACTAAAAATACTAATTGCTATAAACTGCTAGAGGGTTATTATATATTAAAAAGGAGGATTAAAATCTCCTAAGAAAGCCAATTCTTGATTCTCTGCTTGAAATAATTCAAATTCCATATTAACAAAAGTCAAGTCAATATAACCTTGATGCTATTCTTAGAATATTCAAAAAATTGATTGCTATTCTGTTCCTTCACTTCAGAAGAAGCCACTGGAACTCAAAGTATAGATGCAGGGAAAGCAGGCGTAGCTCAGTGATTGAGTGTCTACTTCCCATGTATAAGGTCCTGGGTTCAATCCCCAGTACCTCCTAAAAACAACATTAACAACAACAACAACAACAACAACAACAAAGTATAGATTTAGAATCTAGGAATCTGTCTTAGTTACATGCACATTCCCTGTCAATCTCTTCTAACTAAAAAAGGGATAAAGGTAGTGGTTGGGTAACCAAATGCAACACTGAGGAGGAAGGCATTAAGCAGAATGTGGTCACGGTCACCTGTCACTAGATCATCTAATTCCAAAATAATCTCAAGAGTACAAGGGGATAAGTAGAGGAAAAATCCTTTATGGAATGGGCAGTGATAATGAAGAAAGTCATTTTGCCTGAAAAAAAAAAATGGGTAAATATAATTTTGTTAGTTACTCTAAGAGAATTTTATTTTTAAAAAAACCAAACAGACTTATTTGTATCTGAATAATGATGGAATATATGGCACTGCTTTATGTTCCTCCAAAGTAGCACCTTCATGGTTGGTTGTCCCATTTCAGGGCTCTTACAGGCCCTGCCTGTGCTGTTATCAGCATCCTCCATTGTTTCTAATGGTCTGCTTTTTCTACTCAGTTCAGAGAGAGTACAGAGTAAATATGGAAGGTTAGTGAATTAGAGACTTCCATATAATTAAAATTGGTTAGATTTTGACAATCAGATTTAAGATTCTGGTATTCACATTTTTTAAAAAACTACTATATAAAACCAGAATTTTACTTTCTACTCAAAGAATCCATGACCTTATCCTCTCATAAAATTATTGCTGACTGGTCTCCAGAAATCAACAAAAATTTATGCACAAACACACATATACTGTTACCAAATAAATATACTAGCTCATTACTGGTATTATTCCTCAAGTAGGCAGACAGCATTGCCTAATGGCCAATTAAATCATCATCATCCCTAGCCATCTGCAAAATAATAATTCTCAGGAGTTTGTTTAGATTGCACTTCAAGACTAAGAGAAGGATTTGCAAAACAACTTGTATATATCACATCATTTGTGCAATGGAACAATTTTAGAACCATCAAAACAGAATCAAACAGGTTTTGCTTGGGGGAAGAATCAAGTATTTTTATTATGTTGATAAGTTTGGTTCAAATGATGCAATTTGGCACACTCCAAAGTAATCTTGATAACTTTAAACTATAAATGGAAAGATTTTCCCCCAAACAGCCCATTCACAGTACTTACAGCACTGAAGTTAGCAAAATTGGTTGGGTCAGTCTCTTTATTGGTAGTGGTAGTAGTAGTAGAAGTGAACTGATCGCAAAACATATCAGGATCTTTTTCTTTGGGGCTATCATTGCATGGGAAAGGCTGAAATGGATCATTCAGTTTAAAGGGATCAGAAGAATCCAATTTGTTGATGGGTCTTTTCCCTGGATCAAAATCATTACAATTAACTCAACCAGCAAACACAGCAAACACAAACATACAAGAACATAAACAGAGAGAGCATTAAAGAACTGGGGGTAGGGGAATGAGGTCAGACCCTTAAAACATATTCTCAATATTGTCTTAAGTGGCTACACTAAGAATCTGTCCTTGAATTTTCACATACGATCTCTCAGTATACTCCAGCTCTATGCAGTTAAACGAAAAAATAGCAGAGAGAAGGGGCAGGAACTATATTTTTAGCCAGAGATTAAACTTCTTTGCTGAGAAGGAACATGTTCCCAAGAAGAGGAGGCAAGCATAAAAGAAGAAGAGAACAACATAGTAACAACAACAAAAACAAAAAACCCACAAAAAACAGAACAGCTTGTGCTGTTATAACCTCAGCCTGATACTTAGACAGTTGCTCAGCAGAGGCAGTAAAGGCAATGACCTTTGAAAAATGCTAAAATTGCTCTGCTCTATATAACAACACAAGGGAGCATGAAATTAAAAATTACTCTGGTAAAACCCTACGTACTTTTTTGTCAGCCACCATATTACAAACTGAAGAATAAACAATGTTTTGAAGCCTGGGGCCTAAATCTTTGTGGTTGTTGATAAACTAATCTTTGACCAAACAACAGCATACTGTCCTGTTATTCTTTCATTAACTCAACATCATTTTCAGACAAGTTCTCTAACATTAAAGTTTTACTTAAATTTAGTGCTTCTTGAAGAAGAAATAAAAATAAGTATTAAAATATCTTCAAATATCCACTTTTTTCTAAAATGCACAAGGCTGGTAATAGCAATCAAAAAAACAGGTTCTTTCCATCAATGTAGCAGTTTACAAAAGACATTCATATCTCATATCTCAATGGATTCTTTCAACAAACCTATGAAGGTAGGCAAAATTAGAATTATTACCACCATCTGAGAGCTGAGGCAGCTGAGGCTCACATATGAAATTATACACTCGCAATCACAGAGCCAGTCAGTGCAAGATTCAGCATTAAAACCCAGATCTTTAGGTTCCCAGTCCAGTGCTCTTTCCAACAAACTGCCTTTCCCTCCTTGATCACACACATTCACCTTGCTGAAGATTTCTTAGATTTAATCAAGGTGCTAGTGTGTATTATTTTACTTAGGATTTAGAAAATAACCTCACTATTGGCATCATACAGGTATAAAAACGTAAACAAGCAAATTGATTATTACTTGTTTTTTAAAATATATTCTAATAGCTTTATTACTATACCCTCTAGCAACATATGATATAGGCTGATTTTCCTTAAAAGAGGAATCACTTAACTTGTTCAGTTGATTTTTCAATAGATATTGAGTATTAACAATAGTACATGTAGTTCTTTAAGTCAAAGAAAAAAATAACCTGCCTAAGAAATACCATGAGGAGGTTATTATGAAAAGGCAAGAATAATAATCTATGATTATTATTACTGGGGATGAAAACTTATCAAGAAATAACAATATGCCAGATATGTCTTCTCATGTAACAGCCTAGCAGTACCACAACTACTCAGGGAGTTGCGTTTTTATCACTTCATATGAGTGTATCACCTTAATTATAAACAAAACAAAAAAAACCCCAAGTTATTAAGACTTTATTCTGGGGTGGGGTTGGGGGAGAAGAAATCACGACTATAAAACGAGTCTTGATAAAGTGAGGTAAAATTTTATTTTCTTTCACAATACATATTACTCTGTTTTAAATCACTGTATTATTGAGTTCTGGATCTCAGAGAGGCCATATAGTCTCACATTAAAGGATTAAAGTAGACGTTATATCTGGCAAGAAAAGAAGGGAACTTCTAATTAATCTTATAGAAATTAATTAAAACACTGACGTGTAGGGATTGTGGAATATGTTGAGTGGTAATCATAAGCTTTTGCAAGGAATTTTGTCTATATTTTCATTTTTCCACTTACATTCACTAAAATGATTTTTAAAAAATTAGCTCTTATCAGAAAGTCAGTCCATGAAGTTTGCTCATGCTGGCTACTTTAGGCACAGTCTGTAATTCTGAACTGGGGTCAGAACTGATGTTAACAGTAGGCTTCTGCCATGTTTTTTGACTCGTTTTGTTTAAGGTCCTTTACATAAGTAAGTAAGGCCTACAGAGTACTCTTCAGAAAGAGAAAAGATATCTATTAAGAATTGATTTAGGAAAGGTACCAACTGTCATACCAGGTGGTGGTGGGCAGGGCCTTGTTGGAGTTCCAATCTTTGGTGGTAATGCTGGGGGTACATCTTCACTTTTGACTGATGTTTCCTCAAACACATTTTTTGTAATAACCACATTGCTGACAGAGCTTGATGTGCCAGAACTAAAAGGATCTTCATCGTTGACCTTTGTTTGAAGAGAAATATTTATAGATGGTTATATATGGGCAAACTGTGCATGACCACATAACATTTGGAAGAATGATCATAAGTATTAATGCAGGTTTACTTCAATTTTGAGAGCTCTGAAATTTTAATCTTTGCATTGAGGGCCAAAAGGGAGAAATTTTAAAAAATGTTCTAGGTGTATAGTGATAATAAAATCATTACTTATAAAGAGCAACAGGCCAAACCAAAACAAGCCAACTCTAGATTAAAAGTTGTCAGCTTCAGGCAATATTCAATACAAAACCACGTGAAGTTCATTTTAAAGGAACCGGACATCATTCTTCAAATGAAATCTAATTCAAATGATAATCAAAGAAAAATACATACTGATCCCGTAATTTCAATGCTTTTAAATATAGGATAGATTTAATACTAGTGCCAAAGAAAATGATATCTTGAAAAACTGGAAAGCAAACTGATCCCACAGAATGATAGCCTTAATGTCAGTCTGAAGACTCTGACTTTCTGATCCATGGAGTAATGAAAGATTCACTTCTCTACAAAGAACTAGACAATGATTTCCTATTTTTTAAAACTTTAATTTGTACATTTAATAATTGAAAATGTAAATAATTAAAAACTAAAAAGAAAACACAGTTGAATAAAAACATACATTTCTCAATTAGATGTACTGGATACATACGATTTTTTTTTTTTAATCATACAATACATTACACAATATGTTTAGTTCATAGTAACACAATCATACAGTTTTTGTCCTTTTGTGTCTGGCTTGCTTAGCTCAAATATAAGGTCCTCCAGGTTCATCCATTTGTCATATGATTTGCAACTTCATTTCTTCTTAGAGTTGCATAATATTCCATTGTGTGAATACACCACAGTTTGTTTATCCATTCATCTGTTGTTGACACCAGGGTTGTTTCCAACTTGTGGCAGTCATGAATAATGTCACTATGAACATCAGCGTGCAGATGTCTGTTCGTGTCACTGCTCTCAGTTCTTCTAGGTATATACCTAGTCATGGTATTGCAGGGTCATGTGGCAAGTATATATTCAACTTCTTTAGGAAATGCCAAACAGTCCTCCACAGTGGCTGTACCATTCTGTATTTCCACCAACAGTGAATAGTGTTCCTGTCTCTCCGCATCCTCTCCAACACTTGTAGTTCACTCTTTTTAATAATGGCCATTTTGATAGGTGTGAAATGATTATCTCTTTGTAGGTTTGATTTGCATTTCCTTAATCATTAGTGATGTTGAGCATTTCTTCATGTGTTTTTTTGCCATTTGTACTTCTTCAGACAAATGTCTACTCAGGTCTTTTGCCCATTTTTAAATCAGGTCATTTGTCTTTTCAGAGAGTTGTGACATCTTTTACATATGCTGGATATTAAACCCTTATTGGATACGTAATTTCCAAATATGAGTTGGCTGCCTTTTCACCCTTTTGACAAAGGTCCTGGGGAGGTGCCAAAGTGTTTAATTTTGAGGCAGTCTCTATTTTTTTTTTTCTTTTGTTGCACATGCTTTGGGTGTCAAGAAACTACCACCTATTACAAGGTCTTGAAGATGTTTCCCTACATTTTCTTCTAGTAGTTTTATGGTTCTGGCTTTTATATTTAGGTCTTTGATCCAGTTTGAGTTGATTCTTGTATAGGGAGTGAGATAGGGGTCCTCTTTCATTCCTTTGGTTATAGATATCCAGTTGTTCCAGCACCATTTGTTGAAGAGACTATTTTGTCCTGTTAACATTAACTTGGTAGGTTTTTCAAAAACCAGCTGACCATAAAGGTAAGAGTTTATTTCTGGATTCTCAGTTCTATTCTACTGATTGATGTGTCTGTCTTTATGTCAGTACCATGCTTTTTAGACCACTGTAGCTTTGAAATATGTTTCAAGGTCAGGCAGTAAAATTCCTCCTACATCGCTCTTCTTTTTTAGCATGGTTTTGGCTATTCCAGTGCACTTTCCCTTCTAGATGAATTTGGTAATTGCCTTTTCTAATTTTGTAAAGTAAGCTGTTGGGATTTTGACTAGTTTTGCACTGAATCTAGAAATCATTTTGGGTAGGAATGACATCTTCAAAATATTTATTCTTCCAACCCATGAACACATAATATCTTCCCATTTGTTTAGGTCTATTAACATTTCTTTTAGAATTGTTTTGTAGTTTTCAGCATATAGGTCCTGTACTTCTTTGGTTAAATTAATTCCTAGGCATTTGAGTCTTTTTGATCCTATTGAAAACGGAATTTCCCCCGATTTCCTCCTCAGATTGCTCAGTGTACAAAAACATTACTGATTTTGGCGTGTTGATCCTTTTTTTTTTTAAAGATTTATTTATGTATTTATTTTTCTCCCTTTTCCCCTCTCTGCCCCAGCTGTCTGTTCTCTGTGTCTATTTGCTGCATGTTCTTCTTTGTCCGCTTCTGTTGTTGTCAGCAGCACGGGAATCTGTGTTTCTTTTTGCTGCGTCATCTTGTGTCAGCTCTCTGTGTGTGCGGCACCATTCCTGGGCAGGCTGCACTTTCTTTTGCGCTGGGCGGCTCTCCTTACAGGGCGCACTCCTTGAGCGTGGGGCTCCCCTACGCGGGGGACACCCCTGCGTGGCAGGGCACTCCTTGCGCGCATCAGCACTGCACGTGGGCCAGCTGCACACGGGTCAAGGAGGCCTGGGGTTTGAACTGTGTACCTCCCATGTGGTAGATGGATGCCCTAACCACTAGGCCAAGTCTGCCACCCAATAAATAAATCTTAAAAAAAAAAAAAAAAAAAAAGCAAGTAACAATAAAATAAAATGTTTCTGGTACAGGACCAGCAGTCCAGCAGTATGGGAAAAAAAAAAGTGTACAAGTACCTGGATAATACACCCTTTTTGCAATAGTGCAACTTTAAGTACATATTGTTGACTGTCCATAGTCCACACAGAGTTACAACTCCATACTTCAACAACATGCTGACAGTTTCTAAAGCAAATTACTTAAAAAAAAAAGGCATAACCCAGATGTTCCCTCATTTGACCAACTAAGTTTACATGTGCATAAGGGCTTTGATATATCCAGAGAAAGCCACATGCAACATGTCACTTGATCAATTTTCTAAAATAAGGTTTCAAGACAATGACAGTAATATAAGGGAAGAAAACTGGAGGAAAGAAGTCCTAATTACTACACACGAATATTTTTTCTTCCCCTCCCCCTCCCCCGCCCTGATGTTTTTGCTATGTCCATTTGCTGTGTGAACTTCTGTAGCTATTTCTCTTTTTGTCTTCTCTTCTCTTCTTTCTCCTTTAGGATTCACCAGGATTCAATCCTGGGGACCTCTGATATGGAGAGAGGTTCACTGTCAATTGCACCACCTCATTTCCTGGTCTCTGCTGTGCTTCACCTTTACTCTCTCCTTCGTCTCTCTTTTGTTCCATCATCGTCTTGCTACATGACTCACTTGCATGAGCACTGGCTCACCGTGTGGGCACTCGGCTTGCTGCGTGGGCACTTGGCTTGCTGCGCGGGCACTGGCTTGCTGTGTGGGCACTGGCCTGCTGCACAGGCACTGGCTCAACATGGGCACTAGGCTTGCTGTGTGGGCATTCACATGGGCACTGAGCTAGCATGCAGGCATCCACATGGGCACTTGGCTTACCATGCAGGCACTTGGCTCACTGCGTGGGCACCTGGCTCACCATGTGGGCACTGGCTTGCTGAGCAGGCATGCTTTCTCTTCTTCTTTTACACCAGGAGGGTTTTGGGTTCGAACCTGGCCTTATCACTTGAGGCATATAGGGGGAAACCTTTTACAGAGAAGTTACAAAGAAAAGGCAAATAAACAATTTTGCACAAGAAATTTAATACATTCTGTACATCTTCACTTTGCTGTCATCATTTGTACAAACTCTTCATAGTTTACTTAACCATCACCATCAATATCTGCTTTCCTGATAATTTCATCAACCTCATCATCTGTTAACTTCTCTCCAAGGTTTGTCCTCATGTGATGAGGCTCTGTTGCTCTAATATAGCCATTGCCATCTTTATCAAATACATGGACTGCTTCTCTAATTTCTTCTTCATTGTCTGTATTTTTCATTTTCCTTGCCATCATAGTCAGAAATTCCAGGAAGTCAACTGTGCCATTACCATCAGCATCTACTTCATTAATCATGTCCTGTAATTCTGCTTCTGTGGGATTCTGCCTAAGAGACCTCATTACAGTCCCCAGCTTCTTTGATGTTATAGTTCCATCACCATACTTGTCAAATAGTGAAAAAGCTTCTTTGAATTCTGTTGTCAAGTAGGTTAGCACCAAACTGAAGGTCGATTTTAGGAAAATAGTATATAATGCTAACCTAGATCAACCTAATGACAAAAGTAGACCAGGAACTCCCCACCTGCAATCTGCTCTTCGGTTAGTTTGTCAGCCACGCTGCAAGTGCTGCCAGTCTACTAGGCGCAATCACACAACCGCTTGGCTCACTAGCTCCACTAGGACTCTGCTATTATTTCTTCTATACTCTCCTCCAAGCCTTTCTCTCCTGTCTTTTTCTTTCAGGTTCTAAGGTTTCCTTTAATATTTCCTGCAAAGGTGGATTCTTTTTTGCAGACTCTCTTAGTTTCCATTTGTTTGTGAATATTCTATATTCACCTTCGTGTTTGAAGGACATTTTGCTGGATAAAGCAAAATGTTCTTAGTATGGCTTGTAATTTTTTGTTGATGTCTAGGTATCTAATTAGGATGTAGTTTATTCAGATGCTCAATTTCTTTCTCTTTTGTAGGGATTTAGTGGCAGAAGGCTGTATGTTACCACTGCTTTTTGATACTTGGCTCTACCTGGATTGTCAGGATTGTCCCTGCTGGTTGCTCAAAACTGGGCACTGGACCCTGTAAGTGCTTCCTAGGGCCTTGGGAGAGAGGCTATAGAGGCCAGAAAAAGCCTCACCTTCTTCCTAAGTTTTTCATGTGCACTTCCTTAGTCTGCCAGCAGATGGTGATCTTTGGCAGCTCTCAGTTCAATGCCTGGTCAGCATGTATTTGTTGCAACACAGACTCAATCAATGTGATGGAGCTTCCAGTCTGGAGGCTAGGAGACTTGTAATTCAAACTTTGTCTGAGACAGTTCTCTGGCCTTCTCTGGCAGCCCCTCCCTTCCCCCCAGCTAGGAAATATTTTCACTCCCCTCTGAGTCCTCAATAATCAGTCCCATTAGTAGAGAAGGAGATTGGGAGGGTTGTATATTTTTAGCCCCTGCTGGCTCCAAGTCAAACAATGGTGCAGCCCCACCCAGACTGGAAGGGTTCCAAAGATTTAGTAGATCGAATTTGTGAGTTAAAAGTTGAGTCGGCCTTAGGCTGTGTCCCTCTCCCTCCCTTTTCTTGGAAGATCCAAAACAGTCAGTCCCAACAAGAAGAGAGGGAGATTACCAGGGTCCAATTTCTCTAGCTTTCCTGGGCTCCCTGGGCAAACCACAGTGTGGCCCCACCCAGCCTTGAAGGGCTGGTGGGACAGAGCAGACCAAATTTGTGAGTCATAAGTTGAGTCAGCCTTAGGCTGTGTCCCTCTCTCTACCCTTTCCTGGGATGGTAGGTTCCGGAAGCCCCCTTTGTCACAGCTGCAGGCCCAGAGGCCTGAGAATTCTGAAGTGTCTACAGTGTGGGGGAGGGTGCTGGCAGCAGCAGTCGCTGGTTTCAACTCACAGTTCTGTGGTTGTGATTTCTCTCCTCCTCTGTCCCTCTCTCCTCTGGGAGGTGTCCAGCCTTCTCCTGGTGTCCTAAACCCTAGAAGATCTTTTTCTAGGCTGTTTAAGCCTGTCCTCTAGTTATTTTTCTGGAAAAGAAGCCAATTTCCTGTTTAGACATGGGCTTCTTAACTGTGATATGATTGACGTTTTAAGCTAGATAATTCTTTGTTGTGGGAGACTGTTTTGTGCATTGTAATATGTTTAGCAGCATCCCTGGCCTCTATCCACTAGATGTGAGTAGCATCCTTCACCCAGTTGAGGCAACCAAAAATGTCTCCAGACATTGTCAAATGTCCCCTGGGGGGCAAAATCACCTCTGATTGAGAACCACTGATATAAAGAAGCTGACATATTCCCTAATTCTTCTCTCATGGCCTGAATCAATACTAGAGCTAAAATAGAAAATAGGTAGTGGACATATAGTACTGGACTATGTGTATTATTATCTTAATACTGACCCTAACAGCCTAAGAACATAAAATCAAATAAGCAATGTAGAGAGGATGCAGTGAATGCCTAGATTTTACAGCTATTGATCATGTCCATCAACAAGGAAAATTAAATATAGTTTAATTGGAAGAAACATGCTTGAATAAGACAGAACACTCTTTATATGAAGAAAAGCACTGAAGGTAGTGAGCAAACCTGTTAGTAGAAGGTTATAAATTACCTGGACCATTATTATAGTCTATTTATGTATTAAAAATGTCTATTTTAAATACATCTTATCTTTTATTTCTATTTGAAATCAACATTTGCTGTGACTTACTGAAATCAAGTTGCAATATCTATGAGAGGATTATGTTATTGAAAGGAGAGATTGCTCCTTTTGTGGTATAATTTCCCTTCCCATTGTCACTACAAATTACCTTTGACAACGTGCTGAAGTCAGCAAATCCATCTCCAAATGATTCATTTCCAAAAACAGAAGCAAAGGGGTCTGTGACTAAAATGAATAAAGAAAATCAATGCAATAGGACAGAAAGACGTCACATTTAATGTCCTTTTTTAAGTTAGCAACATTCAAAAGATAGAACATATCTAATCCCAAATATTAATTTCTTAATTTATGACTAAAGTCTACAATAGACAGAGAGCACACTGATAACCCCACAAGATGCATTCCTTTGTATAAATCAACTGATGAATGATTCAAAATAAAAAAGAGGTGAACTACCTCTAGGTAAAGTGTTTAAAGCTTTGGGATACATGTCAAAAAATAAAGTTCCTAAGAATTTTAATTATTTCTAGTAAAGACATCAAGAAGTAAAAAAAGCCAGATGACATTACCTCCACATTTTACTCATCTTTCAAAGACCATTTCAAACACAACTTCATCCACAAAGCCTAGATTAACCTATGTGTCTCTAATACCCACAGCAAGAAGTGATTTCTTTATCTCTGTGGCACTGTCTACATTCCAGTTTGTATTATAGCTATCTGTGATTGAAATACTACCCCTATTAGATTGTAAGGCCCTTGAAAACAAGCACCAAAGCTTATCCAGTGAAGAATGAACACTCAAGAAACATTTGATGACCATACACCAAGTCCAAGAAAATAAGAAGATACAGTTCCTACCTTTGAAAAGTTCACTGTCAAGTGAGAGACAGTCTGATATGAGCTATTAGAGAGGTATGAAAAAATTGTAGGGGGAGTCAATACTTAACTGGTAGAGTCAGGTTTTGTTAGACAGCATGGTGAGGGAAACCTTTCTAAACAACTGACATTAAAAATGAGATGAGGGGAAACGGACTTTGGCCCAGTGGTTAGGGCGTCCGTCTACCATATGGGAGGTCCGCGGTTCAAACCCCGGGCCTCCTTGACCCGTGTGGAGCTGGCCCATGTGCAGTGCTGATGCGCGCAAGGAGTGCCCTGCCACGCAGGGGTGTCCCCCGCGTAGGGGAGCCCCACGCGCAAGGAGTGCGCCCGTGAGAAAAGCCGCCCAGCGTGAAAAGAAAGAGCAGCCTGCCCAGGAATGGCGCCGCCCACACTTCCCATGCCGCTGACGACAACAGAAGCGGACAAAGAAACAAGACGCAGCAAACAGACACCAAGAACAGACAACCAGGGGAGGGGGGGGAATTAAATAAATAAATAAATCTTTAAAAAAAAAAAAATGAGATGAGAAAGGCAGTAAATAAAGAGCTGCGGGAAGATCTAGAAGTGATTTCCTAACTGGAGGCAAAGGTCATAAGACAGGAATGAGCTTAGAATATTCAAGGATCCTGTGGCTGAAGCACATGGAGTGATGAGAAGAATGAGATCAAAGAGGTAAACATGGACAAAATTATCAATAGTAAACCTTGAATGGGTTACAGGTATCTGAGATATTGACCCCTTCAACCCCAGGGAGGTATGCTAGGTGTGGGGTAGCCCAGTAGCTTATACAGTTTCTTATAGTTTAATGTACAAATGTTATCCTTTTTTTTTTTTAATGTTTGGCAAGATACAGAAAATATCTGGAATAACTGTGGTTGTCTAAGATAAGGCAACTGGATTTGATTCTTAGCAAGTTGAGAAGCCATACAGTTTTTAGGCAGAGTAGTGATAGTAGAGTTGTTTATTTAATCAACATAGACTTCTGTGTGGAGGAATGGACTGCAAAGGGGCAAGAATGAAAATAGGAGACTGGCTGAAAGACAGATAATGGTGGCTGGAGCTAGGGAGGCAGCAGTGAAGACAAAAAATCAGACAGAATATATTTTAAAGGTAGCGCTGACAGGACTCACTGATGGATGGTGCTTCAGCATAAGGAAAGAAAGATCAAGGAAGATGCCTTAGTTTTTGGTTTGAGCAAGGGGGTAGACTGTGAAGAATACTGGCGGAAGACCATGTTTGGGAGAAGAAAGGCAAGAGTTCTGTTTTGGACATGTTAGGACTGAGATGCCTATTCTAAACATCCAAGTAGAAATGTCAAGGCAGAATGATGTGAATTTACAGGGGACAAACCAAAGCAGAAAGTATAAAACTCTCAGCACACAGGGAGTATTAAAAGCCATTAAAACCATTTGGGGAAGCATATGTGGCTCAACCAATTGAGCTCCCATCTACCAGGCCTCCTGGTGAAGGCAAGCTGGCCCATGCAGTGAGCTGGCCTGAGCAAAGTGCTGGCCCACATGGGAAGATGGCCCAAGAGGAGTGCTGGCCTGCGCAGGAGTGCTGGCCCGAGTGGAGAGCTGGCTCAGCAAGATGATGAAACAAAAAGAGACAAAGAGGAAAGACAATAAGAGATACAACAGACCAGGGAGCTGAGGTGGTGCAAGAGACTGAGCACCTCTCTTGCACTCCAGAGGGTCCCAGGATCAGTTCCCAGTGCTGCCTAAAAAGAAGACAAGCAGACACAGAACACACAGTGAATGAGCAGACAGTGGAGGGTGGGGGTGGGTGGAAGGTGGGGGGTGAGGGAGAATAAATTAAAAAAACAAACATTTGAATGGATGAAGAGAACAAAATTTATAGATGACTGCCAAAACTTCCTCAAGTTGAGAAGCATTTGATATCTTAAGGGAAGTGATAGGGACCTGTGACAGCAAAGTTCTATCACTGAATAAATCCATAAGAAGGACCAAAATGAAGAGGTCTAACATACTTAAGTCTATAAAAGATTCTGACACTATCTATATAGTATACAAGAGTACTCAAAGATTATTTTCTGGTTCAACATAAGAAACCAATCATATTTACTGGGCTTCAGATTATACAGAAGGAAATTTTTGTTGTTATCATTAAATCACAGTCAGCTGGATTTCTTAATTCTGGTGTACTTACAGATATATTTAATGACCTGGTACTCTTGAGCACAGAATGGCTGAGCAAGGAGAGGTGAAATAAGAACAAGAGAAGTGGGGAGAAGGGGTATAAGAACATAGTTTGTGCATACTATTGAAGTTAAGTTGGTATCAAAGCAAACAAGATCGTTATAGATTTAAGATGATATATTTAAGCCCACCATAACTACAAAGAAAAAAATGAAAAACATGTAAGCTCATAGAGACAGAAAGTAGAGTACAACTTTGCCATGGGTGGGGGGGCAGGGAATAGGGAAGTTAATGAATAACGGGCATAGGATTTCTGTGTGGGTAGATGGGAAAGTTTTGGTAATGGAAGGTGTTGAGAGTACCACAACATTTTGAATGTGATTAATCCCACTGCATTTCGGTATGCTTGGGAGTGGCTAAGATGGAAAAGTTTAGGTTGTATATATGTTCCCATGATTTAAAAAGGAGAAAAAGAAAAGAGTAACTCAGATGACAATGACAATTAAATGCAACACGTGATCCTGGACAGGATTTGAAAGGGAGAAGGATAGGCTCAAAATAACTTTATTGGGACGTATTAGAATACAGATGGTAAGCTTTATATCCATGTTAAATGTCTTGAACTTGATAACTGCACCTAAAATGGTTACATAAGTGAATATCTAAGATTTCAGGGGGGTGTGTCAGCTTGAGTTGAAAAAAAATTAACTATTATCTTTATTTTCTCTGACCTCTAATTGAAATACAGCGTTTCCTTCACTTATGAATGTATACAATAAATGAATTACAGTCGTATTCATTTCACCTGACTGGAAAAGGAGTCCATGAAACAAAAAAGGTTGAGAACCCCTGAGTTAGAGGAAAAGAAAAAAGGATACTTTAGTATGGTACTGCCTGTAAAAAAAAAATGTCTAAAATAAGAGAAATATGAGATCAGCTCATTAGTACAATGTTTTGCACTTATTAGATATTCAGTGTTTTAATGTCTATTAACTTAAACATGTATTATTTCTTTAAAAATTGTTATTTATTAAATATGTACTATGTGCTAGGTGCTGTGATACATACTGGGGATACAACAGGAAGCAAAACCAAACATGTTTCCTGCTCTTAACTACTGCTCCACAGACATTAAGATGTTATCTATTCCATCAAAGTACACTTATCTTTTTGTTTGCTTTGTCATCAAGACAAGCATGGGATGGAGGAAGTGGGGTAAGAGGGTAAGGAGAAGTGTAGAAAAATCAACCCTTTTTCAGATGCACCATAATTCTGTGCCTGAAGAAGATTCCAAGAAGTTCAGTTTTATAGGAATTCCTACAGCATTAGCTATAAAAGAGATGTTTTTAAATTAATTCATGTCTACTGAGTCCTACAGCCTGGGTCCATCCTTGTCATGTGTGATGTTTCAGGCTTTCTTTTCCTCTCTTCCTGCTATTCCTGATATTACAGAAGCTGAGGAACAGACTGAACAGGGTGAAAACACTCCCAATTGGGAGAAGGATGGTCACAAGGGAAAAGGAGTTGGGCTTATTTCACTGGCAGGGCCGACTAATCTGTTTCATGTTTTTTCTCTACCTTTGACTCATAGCCTTTATAAGATACCAGATCACAAGCGGCAAAAGCACTGGGTCTGGTCAAGTTTCACTGAAATATTGTTAGGTGTACATTGTGAAAGAAATTAATTTAAAAAAATGACATTTCTATATGAAGAATATGGAGCTTACTAGAGTTTTTCTACATTTTCCTTACCAGCATAAATGACCTATTTAGCATTGGTGCAAACACTAGGGAAAGTATCCTGGATGAATAACAAAATATATTTTCCCAAATTGGGGCATTAAGACTTTGGCAAGAACTTTTTCAGATGTTGATCATGGTTGATATGAAGTAGAGGCCTGACCACAAACTGCAAGAACTTAGTGTGAGCTTGTTCAGATCATGTATGAGACACCTACTGGGGAGTCCTAGAAATATTGCAGAGAATTCTGCAGGTGGCTTTCCTCCTACTGACGCACAAAAGAACTATGTGCCAACAGAAACAGTCTTTAAATGCCAATATGACCTGGTTAGTATCTCTTTCCCTCCAAGAATAAAGGTAATGAACACTTCAGAAGAATACTTAAAAGCATACTAAAAGAAACAAATCAGCCAGAGAAATCCCCTGACTAGTATTTTAGCATATTTCTTTTCTTGTACTTTTCCTTGTATATTTAAGATCATGCTAACCTGATATGCTTTTGTTATGAAGATGTGAATGACAAAGCATCCTTTAAGTTGTATCATTCTTTACCACTTACCCTGATTTAATTCATAGCACTTATCAGTTCCTGTAATTTATATATTTATTTCCTACCTTTGCCATACAAGCTTTACAAAGACAGAAACTTTGTTTTGTTCACTACTGTATCCTCAAGACACAGAACAAGGTCTGGCAAATAAGAGACACTCAAAATTTTTTAAAATATTGAAAGAAAAAGGTGACAGAAACTGTCTATTTATTTAGGGTCTTCGAAACAGATATAACATTTCTTAGCACAACCTTAGGCCAACAAGGAAGAAGAAGGGAAACCAGTTTCAAGTCTCACAAATAAAAATTCCCCCCAAAACAGCTGTCTAACAGAGGACCCTGCGAAGAGGAAGAAACTTTTCCCTCGATGACCCATTCAGATACAAGATAATCAACAGAAGACCTTCAAGAAATACCCCTGAAAAATTTAAGGTATAGACAGTGGTTATAAATTAAGAATCCATTCTCCCCCAATTAGTCTCCCATTCATTAACTCAATTACTCATCCATGCACCCATGCATTCAACATTTACTAAGCAACTATCAAATTCAAGGTTAGGTACTAGGTATGAATAAAACACAACATATACCTTCAAGGAGCTCAGGATTTAAGTGAATAATACACATGTTCACTACTGCTATACAGTAAATGTTAAAGTTAAAAGACAACAAAGGAGAAACAAAACCTAAATTTACGTGGAAAAGACAAATAAGACTTTACAAAAAGTGTTTCACTGTCTTTTACTTGTGGACAGGAGAAATACAGACAATTTATAAATACACACCTATTATGCATACAAATGTTTCCACGTAAAAATTAAGTAGACTTGAAGAGACAGTTAAGGCCTGTGATTTTGAAAATGGCACAAATGAGAGAAGAAACATGAAAGTAAAATGGCACAAATAGAGAAGAAACATGAAAGAGGCTAATAATAGTATATAAACATTTGCATGCTAAGCCTGAGTCATTCATTGCCTACAAAAGGGAAGACCTACTTGGCATTTCATTCCTTCTGGAGTCAAAGATGGCTTGGGAAGGTCATGAGGTCTCTTGTACATCCTCAGGATGTTATAAAGCTTTAATTAATAATTGAAAATTTTTCTATCCCTATCATAACTATTACATAAATTTAAAGGCAGGGTGGAATAATTTATTGTTTAGTTTTTAAGAAAAATGAAAAAATACTCTAATGTTTTTATTTATTTTGAAAGCTTGTAGTTCTCCTGCTCTGTAGGATTAACCTTTTTGCCAGTTAAAACTAAATTTCCTGGTCAAAGAAAAGGATAAGAAAAGAAAGGGGGTAGGAGGAGTAAGGAAGGAAAATGTCCTGTGTTTGGTGACACTGGTATGTATTGTTACCTCTCTAAATCTTAGTGGTTTCCAGATACTGGGATTTTATGAATAAGTAAACTAATTAAATGTTAAAATAAATGGTAGAAACAGATTAGCCAACTTAAGCAGAAGAACTAAAAAATAAAAGTTCATCTTTCATTTTACTCAATTGCTTAATTGGTAGGGAGTTTACATTTGGGTCATTTAAGACGAGGTCACACTGGAATAATTTTGGTAATGGATGGTGGTTATGGAAGCACAACACTGTGAATATCAACAGCACTAAAATACATATTTGAATGTGGTTATAAAGGGAAATTTGAGATTGTATATATGTTACCAGAATAAGATTTTTAAAAAATAATAGACAACCAGCAAGATGGCAGCAGAATAAGCAGCCCCGATAGTCAGTTCGTGCTACAGGGCAGTTAGTAATCACTCAGAGCTAACTAAAGCACCTGTTTGGGGGCTCCAGGAGACTAGAAGAACATCCTGTAACATCCGTGAAAGAATGGAAGGAGAATGCCCAACTGCAGAGAAGATTTGTAAAGAGAGCACTCCATGCCCCAGAAGCCAGTGCCCATCCTACACTGGTGGCACAAGCCGCCTCAGGAGCTATTTCGTGGCTGGAATTGGAAGCTCCACTTCCCAAAAACGGGGGGAGGAAGAGACAGTTGGGCATCAACTTCAGCTACTGATTAGTAAATTTGGTGGGCTAAAGTATAATCCTAAGAACAGCTAAAGATTGAACCTGTCTAAGTCAGACAAAGGCTAATAGCCGCCCTTTTAACTCTGCCCGTGGCATAACGGAAGTGGGTGGATTGAAAATCGCAGCACTGGTAGCAACTGGCTTCTTTCCATCCAGATGGGATTGAGCGCTAGCCATGTATGTTTGTTTTGTAAGTTCACAACTATTATTATATACTTATTGTTTATGTATATTTATGTATGACTGACATACTTCAATAAATTTTAAGGCAGCGAACTTGGCCCAGTGGATAGGGTGTCTGTCTACCACATGGCAGGTCTGCAGTTCAAACCCCAGACCTCCTTGACCCGTGTGGAGCTGGCCCATGCGCAGTGCTGATGCACGCAAGGAGTGCCCTGCCACGCAGGGGTGTCCCCCGCGTAGGGGAGCCCCACGCGCAAGGAGTGCGCCCCGTAAGCAGAGCCGCCCAGTGCGAAAGAAAGTGCAGCCTGCCTAAAAATGGTGCCGCCCACAGAGAGAGCTGACACAGCAAGATGACGCAACAAAAAGAAACACAGATTCCCATGCCCCTGACAACAACAGAAGCGGACAAAGAAGACGCAGCAAACAGATACAGAGAACAGACAACCGGGGTGGGGAGGGGGGTAGGGGAGAGAAATAAATAAATGAATAAATCTTTAAAAAAAATTTTTTTTTAAATAATAGTATCCATAGGCTTGTACAACACAATGAACCCAAGAGTAAACCATGGACTATAGTTAATATTAAAATTTTAAAGTTTTTTTCAGCTGCAGCATATGCATCATACTAATAGTGTAGTACATGGGAATTCTGTTATGCATGATTTTTCTGTAAACCTACAACTTCTCTAATAAAATTTCTTAAGTAAAGGGTAAAATGAGACTCAAAGAACAACAACAACAAAAAGATAAAATGATAGACAATAATTTGATCTTACAAAATAAACTAGTTTTTAGCTGCTTGTCTTGGCTAAGATTATGCCTTATCACCCCATCCCCAAATAGAAACAACTGTAATGTTCATCAAAAGGGAACTGTTAAATGAAGTATGTATTTCCATATAATGGAATAGTAGGCAGCTTTAAAAGGAGAGTGAGAAAAGATCTGTTTATAATTGATGTGGAGAAGTATGGTAAGATGTGGAATAGTATGTATAGTATGATCTCTCTCTTTCAGTCTAAAAGGTTAATATGTACACTGACGAAGTCTGAATGAACTAGTATCGTTCTCTTCTCAGTGATTACCATGGGAGAGAGATGGGGATTAAAGAAGGGCTCCCTGCCTCGGTTTACATATTTCTGCAGCGTTTGCTTTTTATGTTTTGTTACAGTAAAATGATTAAAATAATAATAATAAACTAAAAAGAAAACTATCTTAAACAGTTCTTTCCAGGAAAAGATAGTAAGCAACTGACACACATACACACACACTACACTGTCCTTATTTCATTTGGAACTGATGAAAAGTATATTGAAAGTAACATTACTCTGTATTTAGAAACCACTAAAGTAATAAAATAGCAGCTGTGAACATTTACTGTAATAGGAACCATGATAAATACTTTAACATAAATTATCTCATTTAACCTACCCAACAAACCCATGAGATATAATTATTAACCCTATTTTACCATTTAGAAAACTGAGACTCAGAAAACTAGCAATTTTATTTGAATAAATCTTGGCTGTAGGAATCAAGAATCAAAGTACTAACCATGACAACCCCTCTCCATACCATTTATGTTTTTATTCAATTCAATATCTTATGACTATATAGCAGATTTGAGAGAAATCATTCATTCATACTTATGTGTCAGAAATGGTAGGATGAGTAGGGTCTCTGCATGAGCAACTGAGTAAATGATGATACTATTAACAGAAATGGAATATTCAGAAAAATGTTCAGTGTTGTTTTTCATTTCATAGGTTATAAAACTTTAGTTTCAGACATATACCTGTGACACAAAGAATTCTCAGGAGACAAGTGGATATATGGAAACACATACACACACAGAGACACTGAAGGCTAGTAGCATAGTTGTAGTTAGTAGCAAGATCAAATTTTTCAGAATGATGATTCCAGCAGTAATGTAGATGACAGATTGGCAGGTGAAAAGACTCAAAGCAATTTAATATAAAAATTCAGGCAAAAGATTATAAGGATTCAAAGATGACTATGAAGAAAAGCAGATAATCAGGGTCCACTTGGGGTAAAAACATAGAACTTGGTAACTTACTGGATGTGAGGAATGATAGAGAAGTCTAGGATGACTGGATGAGGGCCAATAATGTCATTAATACAGAAAGTAGAATTCAGGAAGAGGTATAGATTTGCTTTTTATTTTTATTATTTTTTGAGGGAAGACTAACTGGAAAAGATGATTATTTCAAATTTAAACTGATGAGATTAAAGTGCCTTAGGATACCTAAGCAGAAATATCCACCAAGGTACGTGAAATACAGTACTGGAGTTCGGTACTAGAGGACTAAATCTAGGAGTTATCAGGAAACAGGCTATGGGTGAAGACACAAAACTGGACAACACCACCACAGGAAGCATGTATAATGAGAAGAACAGAACCACAAGGGTAGATACAGAACTAAAGAGAGAGCCTTTACTCTTCAACAACTTCTTTCTTCAGCTTTTTCTCCAGATAATTCAGATTATTCTCTTGCTCCTGGTTTCAACATAAGGATACACCTGCTCAGAGGAGGTCTTAGAGTAGTCTATCCTGAGGGAATAGAGACCAGCACAACACAGGACACGGGGAAGATCTTTTACATCATATTCATCCAAGTGCGGTCTATGGAACCCAGAGCAAAACCAATAGTAGGTAAACTGCTGGTGCCTTAGCAGAACTCAAGGGAGTGGCACTAAACTGTACTAGTTGATAATCATTGTATTCTTCATTACCACAAACTTGCAGAAAAACAAAAGAAAAAAAGTCAGTTGCAATTAAGAAAGTCTGTTGTTGATGAATCAGTAAAATGATTTTATCAAGTCTTGACCCTTGGGAACATGTCTTTTAAAAAAATTCTAAGTAACAAAATACAAATAAAGTGCTTCTGCTATATGGCAAAATATGACGGTTATCTGTAGGAAAAGCAGCTGCAGGATTGCTTGAGATTTTAGTTGAACTAGCTTTTTTCATGGAACATAAATTTTACTGGAAGAACAACTGACAAACTATGTTTATTTAGACTTGGGTATTTGGTAGACATTTTCTCTAAAATAAAACCAAGTGAGCCTGTCACTTTAAGGAAAACAAACGACAGCGTTGCTGCCAATGACAAAATTCAAGCTTCCTTAGGGGCCAATGAAAGTGTTCTGCATGATCTTGCAATGATGGATACAGGCCATGTTAAATTTCACCAAAAATTTATAAAAGTATATGGTCTAAAATGTAAACCATAATGTAAACTACTGACCATGATTAGTAGCTATGTTTCAATATTTGTACATTAGTTGTAACAAATGTACCATCCACATGTAAAAAGATCATTAATAGGGAAGGGAGAAAAGGGAGAGGATGTTGGGTATATGGGAGTCCCCTATATTCTGTATATGACTTTACTGTGACCTAAAACTTCTTTGAAGACATAATGAAAAAAAAAGACAGAGGAATAGAAGAAATAGTCACTGTAAATATAGGACAACAGTTATTACAGTAATGAAAGGCAAAACATCAAAAAAATTTTTTATATTTTTTCATTTCTTTAATACCTCAATTTTTAAACTTTATTTTAGTTTTAATTTTTCTAAATTATTATGTATTTTATTTCTTATGTTTAAACCTATCATTATATTTCATTTTCCTATTAATTGAATTTGGCAATATATTTGGCTTCATTTTTTAAGAAGTTTCGACTATGGGAGGGGAGGAGCACTGGTGTGGGGTTTCAGTGATGGGAGATACATGAGAAGAAGTTCAACTGGGCATACATATAAGGTATTTAAATATGTTCAAATGTTCATGGGGCATTACCACAGTAGGCAGAGATCCATGTAACAACTGAAAGAATATTGAATACCCATCCTGGGGAGCTGTGCCACATTCTTGAATGGAACAGCAATAATCTCCTAAGTACAGGGGCAATGACAAGTGAAGAAGGATGGTCCATTGATGGACCCCTGATATTGACGACTATGCTTATGAGCCTTTTGCTCTTAAAATTTCAACTTAGCCTAGTGTTGTAGTAGGGTGCCTAAGAGTTACCTCCTGAAAGCCTCCATGTTGCTCAAATGTGGCCTCTCTCTAAGTCAAATTCAGCATATAAATGCATTACCTGCCCCCCAGCACGGTATAAGACTCCCAGGGATAAGCCTCCCTGGCTCAGAAGGATTACTACCAAGCACCAGTTGGTGACGCAACTGGAAAAAGACCTTGAATAAAAGGGAGAAATAGTAAAGACAAATGAGTTTATATTGCTAAGAGATGTCAAAATGAGTTGGGAGGTCATCAGAGAGGTAATGTTCATGCACATCTCAGCAGGATCTCATGGACAGCCAAAGTAGATACTACCCCAACCAGTGGGGCTCCTGAGGGTGTTGGAGACACCACATCTGATGGTTATGGCAGAGAGTTCCAGAATTTGGTGCCTTGCCAGTGGGCCCTACTTTGGAGTTTGTGTTCCAGAGTGCAACAGGGTTGGACTCAGATGTGACTTCTCTACACATGCCTCTTTGGTTCCTTTTATTGAACTAGGTGGCACTGGAGCTGGCAGGTATATGTCCAAGAGACTTTAATCTCTGCGCTGTCCACATGCCAGCTGGGCCCTGAGCCTCAGTGGAGCTGCAATACCTACTTTCCAGTTCACTGGACTCTCCCAGGACAGCTAACAAGGAGGTGATGATGGACAGCCACCACACCAAAGAACTGAGAGAGTCTACAAATGCAAGCAAGAGAGTCCCATCCATCAGCCATATGGGATCGAGGCCCCCTCTCAATTAGAGGTGGAATGGGTATCACAATTCCAGAATCCTCAGGATTAAGGAATAAAATATGGACTAAAGTGGACTTACTGGTATTCTACTATAGACTTATTGCGATTCTAGCAATGGAAGAAATGATATCACTGATGTGGAAACAGTGGCCATTGGAGTTGCGGAAGGCAGAGAGAAGGAAAAAGAGGTATGATATGGTGGCATTTTTGGGACTTGGAATTGTCCTGAATGACAATGCACAGACAGATACAGGACATTATATATCCTGCCATAACCTACAGAATGGAGTGGGAGAGAGGGAAAACTACAATGTAGACTATAATCCATGTTGTGTGGAAATGCTCCAAAATGTGTTTATCAATTGCAATGAATACCACACTAATGAAAGAAATTGTTAATGTGGGAAAAGTGGGAGGTGTGGGGAATGGGGTCTATGGGAATCCCCTATATTTTTTTATGTAACATTTTATGTAATCTATGTATCTTTTAAAAATAAATTAAAAATATATTTAAAAAAAAATCAAGCTCCCAAGTAAAACTAGAATTTTGGAAAACTTGTACCTGCCACTTTAAGCTTAACAGCAGCTTTACCAATATTTTTTTGATGAGATGGATAGTGTATATAACAAATGTGATTTTTTAAAAATTGTTGTTGTGGGTTTAATTGTGTTTCCCTGAAAGATATGTTTAAATCCTAATCCACACAGTACCTGTGCATGTGATCTTATTTGGAAATAAGTGTCTTTGTGGATGTAATTAGTTAAGATGAGGTCACAATGGATTAGGGTGAACCCTAATCCATTATGACTGATGTATCTATATGTGTGTGTGTGCATGTACGTATGTATTTAGTGTTCTTTCGATAAGAAGGAAATGTGGACAAAGGCAGAGAAGGAAGAGGGTAATGTATAGACAGAGACAGAGCTTATGCTGCCAAAAACCAAGAAATGCCTGTGGCAACCAGAAGCTGGAAGAAGCAAAGAAAGGTCCTTTGGTAGAGACTTCGCCGGCAGCATAGTCCTGCCAATACTTTGATTTTAGTCTTCCAGTCTCCAGAGCTGTGAGAGAATAAATTTCTGTTGTTTTAAGCCACCCAATTTGCAATAATTTGTTACAGGAGCTCTAGGAAACAAATGCAATTGTCTAATGAAATGTCACTATTTTAGAAGATCTGCAGTAACTCAGTGAACCAATATTGTCCAAATGATGCATGATATTATAAAATCATGTATAGACCATTGGATTTTTTTTTTTTTTTAGGTTTTGGGGGCTGGAACCTGGGACCTTGTATGTGGGAAGCTGGCACTCAACCACTGAGGCACATCAGCTCCCCTGAGTTGGTTTTTTTCGTTTGTTTTGCTTGTTGTTTGGGTTTTTTTCTTTTTTTTTTTTTTTTTTAAAGATTTATTTATTTATTTAATTTCCCCCCCTCCCCTGGTTGTCTGTTCTTGGTGTCTATTTGCTGCGTCTTGTTTCTTTGTCCGCTTCTGTTGTCGTCAGCGGCACGGGAAGTGTGGGCGGCGCCATTCCTCGGCAGGCTGCTCTTTCATTTCACGCTGGGCGGCTTTTCCTCACGGGCGCACTCCTTGCGCGTGGGGCTCCCCCACGCGGGGGACACCCTTGCGTGGCACTGCACTCCTTGCGCGCATCAGCACTGCGCATGGCCAGTTCCACACGGGTCAAGGAGGCCCGGGGTTTGAACCGCGGACCTCCCATATGGTAGACGGACGCCCTAACCACTGGGCCAAAGTCCGTTTCCCTGTTTGGGTTTTTTTAGGAAGCACCGGGAACTGGACCAGGAACCTCTCGTGGGAAGCAAGCACTCAACTGTCTGAACCACATCCACTCCCTGGATTTTAATGTAATACAATATGAAAAGCTCATTGATATTTTTCATTTTTCATTTTGCAGTTAACTAAAGGATCAAAGAAGAATATCCACAATTATCTGAAAAGATTAAAACACTCCTCACTTTTCCAACTAGATATTTGTGTGAAGCCAGATCTTTTTCATTTCACATACTTAAACCAAAAAAACAGTGCAGCAGGAATGAATGAAGAAGTAGATAGGATAATCCAGCTGTTTTCTATTACACCAAATATTAAAGAGTTTGGCAAAAGAATCTACAAACAATGTCACTCTTTTCACAATTTTTTTGTGTGTAGAGAAGTTATTTTTCGTAAAAAATGTGTCACTTATATTGATATGTTATAACATTATTGTTTTTTAATGAATTACATCTTTTGAAAATTTCTCAGTTTTAATTTCTCATATAGTAAATACTGATAGATACGACCTACATAAAGTAAAGCTCTTTAGGTTCCACAATCATTTTTAAGAGTATAAAAAGGAGTCCTAGTGGAGCTGGCCCACGCGCAGTGCTGATGCGCTCAGGGAGTGCCGTGCCGCGCAGGGGTGCCCCCCGCGTAGGGGAGCCCCACATGCAAGGAGTATGCCCCGTAAGGAGAGCCGCCCAGTGTGAAAGAAGTACAGCCTGCCCAGGAATGGCGGGGCACACAAGGAGAGCTGACAGCAAGATGACACAACAAAAAAGAGACGCAGTTTCCTAGTGCCACTGACAAGAATACAAGTGAACACAGAAGAACACACAGTGAATGGACAAAGCAAACAACTGGGGGGGCGGGGAGGAGAAGAGAGAAATAAAAAGAAAAAAAAAAAAAAAAGGAGTCCTGGGACCAAAAAGTTGCTGTATTTGATGATCTCCAAGGCTGCTTCAAATAACCCACTTTTTTCCTAATTATTTTTCATTGTTGCTAGGGTAAGAGTCCAGTAAGTCTAAAGTCTAGATTTATTTCCCCTATCTCCAAAGTCCTTTCATGGACTACTTGCAAGTTTCTTGCTAAAGTACTTTCATTTTTTTACTCAACATTTCCCATTTCATTACTTTCCCTATATTTCCTCAAATTTTGAGTCCAAGGATTTCTTGATTTTGTCTTTTGTCATTTACTTTGATAGCAGACAGACAGGATAATACAGTAGAAAGATCAATGGACACTGATTCAGAAGCAAACTGATAATGTGGCTCTGGAGCTCAGCTTCCCTTTCATGATGTTAGGAAATTAGACTAGATAATGGTTCTCAAACCTTATATGGAGCCCCAATATGACACAAGTAAGTGGGATTTTATTACTTTAAATTCATTTTAAGTCAAATTTATAACATTTACTTATCATAATGACAATAAAAACAAAAGCTATTTTTATTAACACAAACATTTAAAGTCCAGGGTTCAATTTTGGTTGCTTCTTTTGAAAACCCTAATTCATTCAGAGAAACAGTTATAAGAGATGCATTTTTAAACAGGTTTCTTATAATCTCAGAGTAGTTTAAGTAAATTTTTATTTAGAGCCTTGCACAAAAACCTACCCCAACAGCATTTTAAACACCAGTGCACTCCAATTTCTTAAAATTTGGCTTGTAACATATATAACATATTTAAACTGCAGTTTAAAAAAACTCAAAGACACTTAAAAATAAGAAACTAGAATCTATTTACTTCCTGGAGCACCTTCCTAGAAGCTGGTTTCTTGGAATATAATGTGAAAATCCTGACCCATAGGATGTTTAAGGTTCCTTCTAGCTCTAAGGAAGGCAGCAGTGTGAAAGAAAAAAAAAAATCTGTGTCACTCTCCTCGCTCCAATCTTTAAATTTTCAGGATGAGGCAGAGGCACGATAATATGGTGACTAAAAGCACAGGTTCTGTAATTAGACATGGACTGGAAACTAAGCATTGCTACCTAATAGTTATTGTGACCTTAGACAAATTACTTGGCCTGAGTCTCAGTTTCCTCATTTTAAAGTGGGGAATAACAGTACTAGTCTCATGTATCTTCTGTGAAGATTAAATGACAAAAATGTGAAAACAAACTATATATGGCTAAAAAAAAAGTACAATCCTCTGACATTTCCTTGAGTTTGAGGAAGGTCTATGTAACTCAGCCCCAGACACCACTAATGTGTAGCCCATTCAACTCTGAAGAGTTTTTGATTTCATGATTCTCATTCACTGGGCTCCCATTATATGCACTCTGAGGAGAGAAACTGACTCATTCATTCATTCATTCACTCAAGAATATTATGTCAGGCACAGTTTCAAGTTCTTGAGATACATCAAGAAAGTAGAAAAAGACCCCAGTTTCCTGTGGTGCTTAAATTCTAGTGGGAGTAGATAAGTAACAGAAAAAAAATTTATACAGTATGCTGGAAAGTATCAAGCAATAAGGAAAACAGAAAGAATAAGAAATGGCGAGACAGGGGTGTTGGGCTGCACTGCAGTAGCTATAAATTTTAAACAGGGTGGCCAGAATATGCCCCACTGAGGAAATGGAGACCAGGAAAGTGCTGCACATTGTCCAGGAGGGTGAGGGAACAGAGAGACAAAGAAGCTGAAATGAAAGTCATCAGTTACCAGCTCAGTGGCTGGGAACAGTATCCATTCCCCACATTCACTGCAGCCTGGTAAACCTGTGGCTCACTGCAGCCAACTTAGAGGGGAACATCTAGATAACTTCCTCCCTGGAAAAATGGAGGGTGAGGTAGAGGGTGGAGAGTGGTTTCTCTTCAGGGAGTTTGGCAAGCAGAGTCCACTTTGAACCTCAGCTCTGGCCAGACCAGAATCACTGTCAAGTGGAGGCTGATAGGCACCTCTATGGAAAGATTCACCAAAGAATGACATCTGCTGGCAGGCAGGGAAACTGGCAGGGAAGAAAAAATGCATTTTGGAGTCTCTCATGCCCCAGACCTCTTGGATCTCATCTGTGCCCCATTAGTGGTCCCTGCACCAATGTTAATATTATAAGCTGGACAGTTTTAAAGACTTAAGAGTAAGCTGAACGAAAAATCAAAGATGAGCCATGAAACAAAACCACTAGGCAAGAGAGAGAAATTGATTGTCAGGGTGAATTCACCAACATAGTCAGATGCCTAGACATCAGTTAAAAATTGCAAGCCATAGCAAGAAAGAAGAAGAGATGGTCGAGCTAAAAGAACAAACTAAAAATTTGATGAGACACAGTATTTAAGACAACTAGTCAATGCTAATCATGCAAATCTCTTAAATCAATTCAAGGAGTTGAAGGAAAATATGACTAAAAAGATAAAGGATATTAAGAAGACACTGGGTGAGCATAAAGAACAAACTGAAAGCTTGGAAAGGAAAATAACAGAGCTTATGGGAATGAACGACACAACTAATAAGATTAAAAACACATTAGAGGCATATAACAGATTTGAAACGGCAAAGAACAAATAAGTGAAACCAAGGACAGAACTTCTGAACTTAAAAAGACAGGACCGAAAAAAAAAAAAGAATGGGAAAAACGAACCAGGGCTCAGGGAATCAAATGACAACATGAAATATAAAAACATACACATTATTGGTGTCACAGAAGAAGAGAACGGAAAAGGGGCAGAAAGAATATTTGAGGAAATAATGACTGAAAACTTCCCAACCTTCATGAAAGACATAAATATCAATATCCAAGGAGGACAATGCACCCCAAACAGAATACATACAAATAGAACTCCAAGTTGCCTACTATTCAAGAAAGACAAATATCAGAGATAAAGAGAGGGTTCTGAAAGCAGCAAGAGAAAAGGAAAGCATCACATAAAAGGGAACCTGAATAAGAGTAAGTGACATATTCTCACCAGAAACCACGGGGGCAAGAAGAAAGTGGTATGATGTATTAAGGCAGTGAAAGAGAAAAGCTGCCAGCCAAGAATTCTGTATCTGGCAAAACTGTCCTTCAAAAATAAGGGTAAGTTTAAAGTCTTCACTGACAAAAAAAACAACAACTAAGATTATGTTACCAAAAGAACAGAAGTACAAGAGCTACTAAAGGGAGTGCTGCAGCCTGAAAGGAAAAGACAAGGGTGAGAAGAGTATAGAAATGCAGGTTATTAGTAGGGGTAATTTAAAAGGTAAAAAAATGGACAACAGTAAGATATGATAATGGAAAGCCACAAGATTAAAGGATAAAATAAGTACTGCCTTTACAATAATAACATTGAATGTTAAATGACTGGACTCACCAACAAAAGACATAGACTGACAGAATGGATAAAAAAATATGAGCCATCTATATGTTCTCTACAAGAGACTCACCTCAGCTATAAGGGCACGATCAGGTTGAAAGTGAAAGGCTGAAAAATGATATTGCATGCAAACAGCAACCAAAAAGAACTAGTGTAGTGATACTAGTATCAGACAAAATAGATTGTAAGTGTAAACTTGTTAGATGAAAAAGGTCATTATATATTAATAAAAGAGGCAATTCATAAAGAAGAAATAACTATAATAAATATTTATGCACCTAACCTGGGTGCCCTAAGATACATGAGGCACATACTGGCAAAACTAAAGGAAGAACTAGATGTCTCTATAATATTAGTTGGAGACTTCAACACACCACTCATGACATTGGATTGAACATCTGGACAGAGGATAAATAAGGAAACAAAGAGCCTGAATAATATGATAAGTGAGCTAGACCTAACAGACAATTATAGAGCATTACACCCCAAAACAGCAAGATATACATTCTTCTCAAGTGCTTATAGTCTTCTTCAGGATAGACCATATGTTGGGTCACAAGACAGGTCTCAATAAATGTAAAAAGAATGAATCCTGCTACTAAGAATATATTCAGAAGAAATGAAAGCAAGGATGTAAACAGACATTTTCACACTAATGTTCATAGCAGCATTATTCACAATTGCTAAAAGATGGAAAAAACCCAAGTGTCCACCAACTGATGAATAGATAAAATGTGGTATGTATATACAATGGAATACTATTTAGTTTTAGGAAGAAATGAAGTCGGGATGCATATGAAAAGAAGGATGAATCTTGAGAACATTATGTTGAATGAAATAAGCCAGACACAAAAGGACAAATATTGTATGATCTCACTAATATGAACTAAATATAATAAGTAAACTCATGGCATTAAACTTTACTGTATAGGCTACTAGGTGATAGAATGTGGGTTGAGAAGGGATAGCTGATTCTGAATGCATGTAGAATGTTTAAAAGGATGGAATGTAAATGTGGGGAAGTGGATAGAGTTAACGTTAGCACATTATAGTGAGTATAATGGGGGTAATCTTGCTTAATGTCAGCTGAAAGAAAGCTAGAGGTTAATCTAGGAACTATATAACATAGTGATTTTGGTGGTGATGATAATTGTGGTTAAGAGTACAAACAGAAGAATGTACCTTTATTACAAGGTGTTAAGAATACAAAGAAGGGGAAGCGGATGTGGCTCAAGTGACAGAGCTTCCTCCTACCATATGGGAGGGCCCAGGTTCAATCCCTGGGGCCTCCTGGTGAAAAAGAAGAAGAGAAAGCATGCTCGCATGGTGAGTCAGTGCCTGCGCAAGTGAGTCACGCAGCAAGATGATGACAAATCAAAACAGAGACAAGGGGAGAATCAAGGTGAAGCACAGCAGAAACCAGAATCTGAGGTGGCATAACTGACAGGGAACTTCTCTCCCCATCAGAGGTCTCCAGGATCAAATCCCAGTGAATCCTAGAGGAGAGAAAATGAGAAGAGAAGACAACACAGACAGCAAAAACAGCAGGGTTAGAGGAGGAGAAGGGGGAAAAATAAATAAATCTTAAAAAGAGAGAGAGAGAGAGAGAGAGAGAGAGAGAGAGAGAGAGAGAGAAAGGGGAGAGTTAAGGTGAAGCACAGCACAAACCAGGAAATGAGGTGGTGCAATTGACAGGGAACCTTTCTCCACATGAGAGGTCCCCAGGATCGAATCCCAGTGAATCCTAGAGGAGAGAAAATGAGAAGAGAAGACAACACAGACAGCAAAAACAGCAGGGCAGGAAGAGGGGAAGGGAGAAAATAAATAAATAAATGTTTTTAAAAAATAAAAGAATACAAAGAGGGAATTGTATGTGGCTCAAGAGTTGGGCACTCGCCTACCCATGGGAGGTCCTGGGTTCAGTTCCCAGTGCCTCCTAAAAAAAAAAAAAAGACAACGAAGCAGACACAGAGAGCATACAATTAACAGATACGGAGAGGAGAGAGCAAGCACAAACAACAAGGGGGGGAAGGGAAATAAATAAAATAAATCTTAAAAAAAAATACAGATACATGGAAAAATACAACTAATGGAACACTTAGACTATAGTTAACAGCAATATTGTAATATTTTTACAGCAAGGACAAAGAAGGTATTATATCAATGTTAAGGGTCAATAATGGAGATGTATAAAGAGGTATGGGATTTTCCCTTTTGGAGTAATAAAAACATTCTGAAATGGACTGAGTGGATGACAGCACAACTCTGTGATGAAACTGAGAGCCACTGAGGGTACACTCTGGATGGACTATACAAGGCCAGAGACCACGTAACTCAGTGAACCCCATGGTGAATGATGGCCTGTGGTTAATAGTCTAAATATGAGAACATTCTCTCATGAACTATAACAAACAATTCTAATACATAGTGTTAATAATAGGATGGTTTGTGTAGACTGCTTAAGCTATGGATTATAAATAGCAGCAGTAGTATGATGATGGTCTTTTATTAGTTGTAACAAATGTGTCACAAAAATGTAAGGTGTTGGAGGAGTGGTAATACATGGGAATCCTGTATGGTATTCGTGATTGTTCTGTAAACTCACAAGTTCTCAAATTTTAAAAAATTCACTTGGAAAACTCTTCTTTGAATGGGACACTTTACCCTGTCAACAGAAGAAGGTAACTCATTTTTTTCTTTAAAAAAAGAATGTACAGTATGACTGGTCACTAAATTGTATGGCTTTTATTTAACAAACACTTAAACAGCACTATGTACCAGGTACTCTTCTATTCTAATTCTTTACAAATATAAACTTAATTTTCATAAAAACTTTTGAGGTAGATATTGTTATTTCTCTTTTACAGATAATGCACAGAGTTTAAAAGTCTGGCTCCAGAGTCTGCATTCTTAACCACTGTGTTTTTTTCCAGTCAAGTTCAGTTGTACTGGTCAATGAGAAGAGGAGGCAGAGAGCTGGATTCAACTAGTGTATGGTCCTGTCAGGCAAATATGACAAAGGAGAGAGGAACAGGACAATCAGGGTATTTTATATATATAAAGTATTATGATTGGCCATGGAATATAAGCTAGTAATGAGAGATGTGGGGATATCATAAATGAAGTATGATGACTGACCATGGACTATAAGCTAGTTAAGGGGAGATGTGGGGACCTCACAGAGGAGAGGAAGAGTGAAAACATGGAGGGATCAATGGATCGTAGGTCTTGGTAAGGTCAAAGGATTGATGGAATCAGGATATTAGAGGAAGTAAGCAGGTGGTCAAAGAGTGGGATGCACACAATTAATAGGTTGTATTTATGGGTAATAGTAAAGTAAAGTAAAGTCAAGTCTAGGGTCTAGGGTATGACCATGGGATAAATAGTTGAGGTAGGATGGAGAACAAGACTATTGGAGAAGAGTTTAAGGACATGAGCATCCAGGGTTCTGGAAGCACCATCCACATGTCTATTGAAAAGTTAACTGGAGAAATAATGTCATTCCTGCCTATTGTTTCAATCTCTATAGCATCGATCTTTATTTACAAACCCATATAGTAACACTGCTTCTGTCCTTTTGTGAAGGAGAATCAAAGAAAGCTAAGTTTTCCACAGACTTCACTGAATATGGCTCCATCTACTGCTAGGTCTTTAACCTTGTGAAAACTGCTTCATCTCTCTGTTCATTTCCTTATCTATACAGTAAATATGGCAATTCTCATGTAATTGCTGTGTGAATTAAATAAGACAAAGTGAAAATGGTTAGCACACTGAATATTGGATTTATTTAAGTGCTCAATAAATAGTAGCTATTACTGTTATTAGGATTAACAACAATAAATCTTAGCCTCCTCCTAAAATAGGATATTATAGTCATTTATTCTACAGTCTTACAGAAAATGAGCTAGGAACTGGAATTGAAAGGGAAGACGAACAAAAGCTTAAGAAATATACAGTAAGACTCCAATTTATCACTGCAGACTTAATCCCATATTTCCTCTAACTGAAAAACTCTTCAAAATATCTATCTTTTTTCCCGTGTATATTTTTTAATCTGCCTCCATTCCTTGCTCATGTTGCTCTATTTGCTTCATGTGCCCTCTCTTCCTATATATACTTGATAAAATCCTAGTCCATTCTTTCAAGGCATACCACAAAAGTCACTTTCTTCTTTGAAATCATTCATGATTTTCCCTAAATGGATGTGACTGCCCTTTCTTTTAATTTTCGGAAGCTTTAAATAATAATTCTCATGGCACTCACTATTTCCTTAGAGTGGGCAATTAAGAGTTAATTACAAATGTATTAAACTTTCAATTTATTCTCTTTGATTATCTTTTCTAATCATTTAATATCTCTAGCAAAATATTAATTTCTCACCTTAAGAATGAGGGGCTGAAAAAGTACATATATTTTAAAAAGAAGTAATTTTACCATTGTTAGACCACAAGTCTTTTAGAAATCTCATTTGTTCTCATTCTAAATTTGTGTATTTTAAATCAATACTCAGCACTACATTAAATTTTGGTTTCTCCATATCCTATGGTTTACATCCCTCCTTGTTGCTACTCGTGTAGGGAGGTAGGGAGTTAATTTCCGAACTGAAAACAAATAATGCACGCTGCCCAGTGAATTCTGAGTTTATCTAAATTAAATTTCATCTTGGTAAATTTCACTTAATAGAAGAAATCCAAGTTGTGAAGGTATCTCTATCAATCATTCTCTATACTTGAAATCCTAAGTTTGTCACAATCAGCAAATTTGTGTATTGAACAATTCATGTTATTTTCATCTAGAAAAATAAGGCATCCTATTTTCAGCAAGATAAAGTATTTACATGCTTGAGTCCACTTCCCTCTAATTCCCTACTCTCTCACATAATAACTGGCCTGTTAGTCTATTTTATTTTTAAATGACTAGTGGGAAAGAAATAGTTACTTAATTGAAAAAGAGTTTTTTTAAGGAGGCACCAGGGAATGAACCCAGGACCTTGTACATGGGAAGCAGGTAGGAGCTACATCTTGTACCAAGAAAGAGTTTTTGAACTCTTTTGAACTCAGGTCTAGGTTTGAATCTTGGCTTGACATGGTTCAAATTAGTAAACTGCACAAACTTGATTCAGTTACCTAACTGTTCTCATGCTCAGTTTTCTGATCTTTAAAATAAGACTATTACTTAAAAGATTATTAAAAAGAATAAATAAAAAACCAGATACCATAAACAAACCATAAAGGATGAGCACTAGAACATTTAGCTTTTCTCTTATTATAGGTAAATTATTACACAATAAGAAATTTTCTCATTACAAGAATAATAGAGTATTATTAAGAGAACCTATGCATTATTTGTAAAGCTTTTATCATTACCTATTGGAAGTTACTAATCTTTGAACTTAGGCAAAGACCCTTAACAGTCAATGCTGACTCTGAAGCTGCTAAGCAACACTGCCTTTATAAAGCAAATAATTTTATTGGTTTTACTGATACAGGCTAGAGTACATATTCTAGTAAGATGTTTAATATAAATAAGTGATAATGAATAAAAAAGTAAAAAATGTTACATAAAAAATCTGTCATTATTATTTGTAGATTACATTTGGATATGACTACACAATAATTTTAAAGCCATAAATAACTAAGTATGACATATATCTGGAGTCAAAACATTTTTTAAGAAGGAAAGTTAAAGGAAAAGATAATATTTATTATTCAAAGAAATTAATAAATTATTTCTTTACCTGAATCACTTGCTGCAACAACAACGGTTCCACCAGGAGCAAAAGGATCGTTGTATTTCAATGTTTCTACCTAAACAAATCACACAAAACCATGACCGAGAGAGGCAGTCTTTAACAGGTGAAACTTCCTTGCAACTCAAAAGTGAATATTCCTACCTTTCAATCAGCTTTCTCTAATGTTAATATCTTATACAATCAAGGTACATCTACCAAAACTAAGAAATTAATATTCATTTAAAACCATTAAAGAACAGACTTTATTCAGATTTTCCCCAGTTTTTCCACTCGTGTCCCTTTTTTATTCCAAGATATCACATTGCATTTAGGATGCACACTATTCTAACTCTTAAATATTCAGAAAATGCTAGAATTTCCAATTTTTAATTGTTGCCCAAAAGAATTTTACTTTAGTATTCTGTAGCCAGGAGGTGGAAGAAGGCAGGAGAGGAGAGAGAGAGAAAAAAAAAAAGAAACCTAAGAGACAGCTTTTTACTTAAAAACAATCCTGCTGCTTTCAATAATAAGTCAAGTAAAAATCTGGGATCAACTGGCAAGGATGATTACGAAGTGTGAGAATTTTACCAGAGGCCAGAGATTCCTGATTGAAAAGTCTTCCTACTTTATATTCTAGTTTTTAATCATAGTAAAACAAATTGCATATTTAAGAAAATATCAAGGGAACTGAGGTGGTACAGGTGACAGGGAAACTATCTCCACATCAGAGGGCCCCAGGATTGAATCCTTGTCAGTCCTAGAGGAGAAAAAAGAAGACAAAAAGAGAAATAGACACAGAAGATCATACAGCAATGGACACAGACAGCAAAAATAGCATGGTAGTGGGAGGGGGAATAAATAAATAAATAAATAAATAAATAAATAAATAAATAAATAAATAAATAAATAAATCTTTAAAAAAAAAAAAAAGAAAATATCAGAACTTTCTCTTTCTAGCAACAGGTTCTTTCAAGGGGTCAGCCAAAAGCCTTAGCAAACAGAGTAGGCAAAAGAGGTGGTAAAGATTTTTGAAAAATTTATCTCCTACTCTGACGTATGGCTATTGGTGTCATCTGTATTATAGGCTCTATTGTCCAATTGTTAAGAAGATGGATATTAAAAACTGAATGTCAAAGAATATTGCCAAATATCAACTTATAAATTTCCAAGTAAAACAAAGGTATTAGAAAAGAAAATGGTAATGCCAACTGGGATTTATAGTATATTCTTTCTCTCTCTCTTTTTTACTTTTAGGAACCAGAGAAGGAATTGAATCCGGAACCTTGCATGTGAGAAGTCAGCACTCAAACACTGAGCCACATTGGCTCCCCTGAGTTGGTTTTTTGTTTATTTTGCTTGTTGATTTTTATTGTTTTGTTTTGTTTTTAGGAGGCACCAGAAACTAAACCGAGGCTATCCCATGTGGGAAGTGGGTCCTCAACCACTTAAGCCACATCTACTCCCCTATTCTCTCTTTACAAAGGAAGGTCTATTAATACTACTCACATAAAAAAGTAATTAATACTAATTAAATTTTAGAAACAGAAATGATACCACTTATTTCAAATGGTGCCAATAATACTATTACTAAACTAGCATACTAGATTATACTCTGATGATATATGCTGAATGAATTAACAGCAATTAAAGAAAAAATTAGGCTGGTCTATATAGCAATGTAACTTTCCACATTTCCCTAATATGATATTCAATATTAGATGTGAGGAGCAATCACTGAGATGTTAACTAAGTCACCTAGTAGTATTACTTCTCTTGAATTTGACAGAAGGAAAAATAAATGTTTGATTTTCAACAATAGCTTGCATATTTGATTTATCATCAGAGAGAAAGAGGAAGAGCCTGCCTATATGCACGCCAGTTTTAGTTTTTATTCTTTTATTATGCATTGTGCAATATGCTAAAAGGCCATTGGGATAAGAGGAATAGGATGGAATGTGCAACCCAAGGAGGAAAAAGTGGCCACAAAATTCTCTTTATGTTATGTTCAGTTTATAATTAGCCAATTTAACATGTAAAGGTAATTTTCATAATTAAAACTCAGGTAGTATGATTTTACAGAATTAATGTTTCAAAAATCTCTGACAACGTAACCAAATTTGTCACTCAAATGTTCTCTTTTACATCAGTCATCCACTCCTGTCTCTGATGGTATGATTTGTATCTGTCACATAAAAAGACTAAATAAGCTCTAGCTATTATATTGCTTTCCAACACCAGGGAAAAAACAGAAAAATTAAAGCAGAACAAATAGTAGAAAAATCTCACCATGGGAAAAAAGCAGGAGAAATAAGTCTATTTTTAAATTAGGAAAAACTACTTTTGCTTTCTTGCTCTTTAAATAATAGCAGTGAAGAAGGAGGGGCCAGAATAAGGGACTGGGAAGGGAAGAATTCAGGTTGCAGTCACTTTTTTAATGAATTTGGCAAATAGGCCCAAACTGCAACTAAACACTATAGGAAAATAGAGTATCCATTCCCCTGTGGACATGACAAATATTTGTTACAGAGTTATTTGCCCAGTTTCACATCAATGGAAAACACTAGCTGCTGACCACTAAGCAGCTCTTGACTAACTACAGTCAGGAAGCCAATTCAAGACTATCAAAATCTGTTATCTTTAAAAGAAACAATTGCTCTTTTAAGGAAATTACCTTAACCTGAAAGAATTAAAAATTACAATTTTTGCTAGAAATGTCTGTCACACAGACATCCCTTTCTGGATCTGGTTTATTTATAGATGTGAAATATGCTGCTTCAAAAAATAACTCTCCAAGTAAACATTAAAAACCAACCAACTAAACAAAAAACCCTCTAAAACAATCCACAATTATTGAAATTCAGTGATAGAGGTAGGTTTATTAAAATATTTCACCATATTGCTCTATTTTGAGTATTTTAAAATATTCATAATATAAAATTTTAAAAGTGTCTAGGTGACAAAAGCACTAGCTATGTGACCCTGGACATGTTAAATTAATTTTTCTGAGTCCCAGTGTTCTAATTTTAAAAAGAGATAAAAACACCTACTCTGCCAGGTTGATGTGAACGTTAGAAACAATGTATGTAAAGCACTCAGAAGTATCTGGATCAAGGTATGTGGTTATTAAATAGTGACTGGCGGAGCCAGACATTTACTGGGAATTTATACTTCTTTACAAGATTAACATTCAACATGTATCTGTAAATTAACATAAATGATTTTACTTTTCTAAAATATCAGTGTTGCTTCTTTTCATTTCCATCATTTCAATAATTCACCAAATATTTCTGAAAAGCTTGAAGACTGATTTATGGTTTTCCAATTGTTATTTTAAAATATCCCCTCACCCCACGGCTCCCACTTCTCTTTGCTTATTGTTTTTGCTCATTGTTTGTACTCATTGTCTGCTCATTGTCTTTTTTTTTCCCTCAGTGTCTGCTCATGGTCTGTCTGTTATCTTTAGGAGGCACTGGGAACCGAACCCAGGTCCTCCCATGTGGGAGGCAGGCACTCAATTGCTTGAGCCATAGTCACTTCTGCTCATTTGTTTTTTTCTTGTCATTTGTTGTCTTGCTCATTTTGTGTCTTCTCTAGGAGACACTGGGAACTGAATCAAGGACCTTCCACATAGGAGTTGGGTGCTCAACTGCTTGAGCCACATCTGTTGCCCCAACCATTTATTTTTAATATTCCTAATGGAATAAAATTTGGTCCCTTTAGATGAACTGAATTTTTGGATGCGATAAGTCACTCTAGTCAATTCTGGGATGATCAAGCTGTGAAACATCAGTTTGAACCAAAAATAAGATAGGTTGGGATGAGACTGAAATTCTAGTATGACTGGCCCATCAGAAGTAATCTAAAAGAGGATTCTTTAATCACTGTATAGTTCAAGAAACTCACTTAGTACACTTGCTGACCATTTAATATACATACAGTTTTCAACTATCCCACTTACCGATGTATTACTGCTACTGCTGGCTGTACTGAAAGGGTCAGGATTTGAAGTGGCAAAAGGATCAGTAGAAGACTGCTTGAAGAAACAGTCAGATGCAAAAGGATCCGAACCTTTGAAAGGATCACCTCCAAATGGATCTAAGGAAACAGTGCAAATATTTGAGAGACCAAAGATCAATACACTGTATTTCCTATCACCTGATAGCATGATCATTGACTTGAGATATTTTGAACTCTTGCAAAAATTTAAGTTAGGTATTTTGTAGTGTGAATATTGATTATTTTTACAAGTACAGACAGGTTCACCTAGCTTTAATTAATATTCTTTCCAACTGGTTTATCATTCAAGTCAAATAAAAAATTCCAATACTTGCTTACACAAATATTACCTGTTTGCTAGGTTAAATAGTTCCTATATGCCAGTGATTCTTATTCTTTTGGGGATCAGATTCCTTTGAGAATTTGATAAAATATACAGAAACCTTCATCTAACAAACTTATTTTTTTTATTTCAAGAGATACCACTTTAAAACACCTTATTCTGCACTACCATAACTAAAGAAAACAATAGAAACAAATACTTCTAAAATATATTTATTTTCCAATGCTCTAAGCTAACAGCCAAAAGTTTTGAACAGGTTTGGGAAACAAAACCACAAACCAGATTTGTTTTATTCTAATGGAACAATTCCAGAGAAAGAATATCTTGAAAATTTCTCGATGTTTTACTTAAATTTTTTCCTGTTATATCATCTATGTAATTTGATCTGTTTTTAATATTCATAACAATGCCCAGCTAATTATATACAACATGTTTGCTAACATTACTGAGTTACTTAGGACAAAGCATAATGCAGGAAGGAAAATTAGGCACTGCCTAAATGACTGATGTATGATATTCAAAGGTGAAGATCCTAGTAGAGAAGAATAACTAGAACTTGAAAATCAGCAGTCCTTCAATATGCTTTCTTTCTCCCCGTTAATATGAATAGACAATAATCTTAGGAAAGCAAAATTAACTTCTAAACCCTGTACTATTTGTACAGATCATTTTGATCATCTAATTTGTAGCTAAATCAGGAGAAATCAGTGTCAATAAAGCACCAAAGTATAAAAACTAATATTATATATATTAAAAAAAGTGGAGCGGGTGTAACTCAGTGGTTGAATGCCCGCTTCACACATACAAGGTTCCAGGTTCAATCCTTGGTACCTCCAAATAAATAATAAATAAATAAATAGAACATCTAATAGCTTATTAAGTAACTTTGCAAGAATCTACCACTCCTTTTCTGAAAATGCCAGGTTTTATACCTTGGCTCAGTTTCGAACTTGGAATAAAATGAAATGCTATTTCCTGCAACTGCACAATTTGTAATCTCCCATTCCTAAAATACATGCTGCTTCAAATTTAAGCTTATAATTAAGAAGAATCAAACTAAAGCTAGGTGGCCTTCAATAATATACTGACCAATTTTCCCAAAAGGATCATCCTGGAAAGGATCACCTGCAATAAAGGAAATAATGAAAAATGTTGTGGCACCATTACTTAAAGAAAGGTCACTTCAAAACAAAGCAAAGCAGAATTTCTTAAAGCAAAGTTTGTTTCATTACATCCCCTAAAAAGTAAATAAAACAGGACAACAGCAAGATGGCAGTGGAGTAAGGAGCTCCTACAGTCAGCTCCTGCTACAGGGCAGTTAGCAAACACCCAGAGTTCTCTGCAGCTAATTGAAGCACCTGTTTGGGGGCTCCAGTGGACCAGAAAAACATCCTGCAATGTCTTTGAAGGAATGGAAGGAAGAGACTGCCCATCTGCCCATCCTCCACTGGAGGCACAAGCCGCCTCGGGAGTTGTTCTGCGGCTGGAATTGAAAATTCCACTTCCCCAAAACAGGGTAGGAAGAGACAGTTGGGCACCAATTTCAGCTACTGATGAGGAAACTCAGTGAGCTACAGTATAATCGTGAAAACAGCTAAAGCTTGAGTCTGTCCAAGTTAGAAAGAGGCCAGGAGCTTCCATCTTAACTCCGTGCCTGGCAAGAGGGGAAGCAGGGCAGACTGAAAATCCCAGTGCTATTGGGTACCAGCTTCTTTCCATCCAGATCATACTGCAGGTCTAGCCTAGGCCCCAGTGCCACCTCCAGCAGGAAGGAAGCTGCGGAGACTTGCGCCAGCCTCTCCTGTTAATTACTGGCCAAGCTGCAGAGGCCGGTGACTGTCCTACTCTGGCAGCACGAGCTGTTCTGCGACAGGAATTGGAAGCTCCATTTCCCAGACACAGGGGAGGAGGAGACGGTTGGCTGCCAATTTTGGCTACTGACTGGGAGACTTGGCTGGCTAAGAGATAACCCTGGGAACAGGAGTGTGTAAACAGCCTAAGTCAGAAAGAGACCAGCAACCGCCATTCTGACTCTACCCCCAGCCTGAGGGGAAGCCAGGCTGACTGAAACTCTCAGTGTCGGCAGGAACCAGTTACTTTCACACAGATCAGCCTGCGGACTGCCTAGTCTTCAGCCCCGCTTCTGGCAGGGAGGAGGCTAAGGCACCCTGCACCAGCCTATCCAGGTAACTGCAGGTAAATTTGGCTGCCGTAGATTGAAAATCAAAAGTCTACCAGGGCAACTGAGGTCATCTTGGACTCGCACTGCAGAGACTGCTGCCCACACCTGCAGCCCCATCCCTGCCCCAGGCAGGGGAGAAAGGGATGTGAAGCTTCATCAGTCTCTCTGGACAACTACAGTCTAGGCCTGCATGTGGATTATTCCACATAGTTGTGACTCTGTCCCTACCCCTGGTTAAGGAGAAAGTTGGAAGAAGCTTCATTACCCCTGGTGCAATGAGGGCAGCTTTAGCCTCCACAGCTTACAGCACCAACTACATGCTTGGCTCCTACTGCACAACCAGCAAGGGAGAAAGGATAGGAAGCCCCAAACTAAAGAGGAAAACTGCACCCAGAATAAATACTCTAGGAAGCCAGATGCCAAGACACCGTCAAAAAATTACAATCCACACCAAGAAATAGGAAGTTATGGCCCAGTTAAAGGAAGAAGATAAGCCTCCAGATGACATAAAGGAGTTGAAACAACTAATCACAGATGTTCAAACAAATCTCCTTAATAAATTCAATAAGATGGCTAAAGAGATTAAGGATATTAAGAAGACACTAGATGAGCACAAAGAAGAATTTGAAAGCATACATAGAAAAATAGCAGATCTTATGGGAATGAAAGTTGTAATCAATGAAATTTTAAAAACATGGGCATCATGTAATAGCAGATTTGAGAAGGAAGAAGAAAGGATTGGTGAGCCTGAAGAAATGGCCTCTGAAAGTGAACACACGAAAGAACAGATGAAGAAAAGAATGGAAAAAATTGAACAAGGTCTCAGGGAACTAAATGACAGCAAAAGACATGCAAATATATGTGTCATGGGTGTCCCAGAAGGAGAAGAGAAGGGAAAAGGTGCAGAAGGAATTTTTAAAGAAATAATGTTAGAAAATTTCCCAACCCTATTGAAGGACATAGATATCCCTGTCCAAGAAGCACAACGTACTCCCATCCGAAAAAATCCAAATAGACCAACTCCAAGACACATACTCATCAGAATGTCAAAGGCCAAAGACAGAGAGAATTCTGGGAGCAGCAAGAGAAAAGCAATGCATAACATATAAGGGATATCCAATAACATTAAGTGCTGATTTCTTACCAGAAACCATGGGGGCAAGAAGATAGTGGTCTGATATATTTAAGATACTACAAGAGAAAAACTTCCAGTCAAGAATCTTATATCCAGCAAGATTGTCTTTCAAAAATGAGGGCAAAATTAGAATATTCACAAATAAACAGCAACTGAGAGAATTTCTAAGCAAGAGACCAGAATTTCAGGAAATACAAAAGGGTGTGCTAGAGCCTGGAAAGAAAAGACAGGAGAGAGAGGCCTGGAAGAGAGTCTAGAAATGAAGATTATATCAATAAAAGTACCTAAAAGTATCAAAAGCATGTTGAAAATAAAATATGACAGATAAAACTCAAGAAGTCAGGAATAAACTTAACCAATGATGTAAAGCACTTGTATTCAGAAAACTGCAACCCAGTGTTAAAAGAAATCAAAAAACCCCAACCACCTAAATAACTGGAAGAACATTCCATGCTCATGGATTTGAAAACTAAATATCATTAGGATGTCAATTCTACTCAAATTGATATATAGATTTGATGCAATCCCGATAAAAATAACACCAGTATTAAAGAAAAATTGAAAACACGATCATTAAATTTATTTGGAAGGATAAGGAGTTCTGAATAGCCAGAAACATCATAAAAAGGAAAAGTGAACTCTCATCTCCAGGGTTTAAATCATAATACCTACCTAAAGTGGTAAAAACAACAAGGTACTGGCCTAAAGACAGACACGATAGTGCAATGGAACCAAATTTATGGTTCAGAAACAGACCCTCATAGGTATGGTCAAGTGATTTTTGACAAGCCTGTCAAACACACAAAGCTCAGGCAGAACAATCCATTCAACAAATGGTGCTGAAAAAATTGGACATCCATAGCTGAAAGGAAAGAGGACCCCTATCTCACACCTTTCCAAAAATTAACTCAAAATGTAAAAAAAAAACACTAAAAATAAAAGAACCATAAAACTTCTAGAAGAAATTATTAGAAAAAATCTTCAAGACCTGGTGGTAGGTGGTGGATTCTTAAAGGAAATAAGAGGAGGACTGAATGGACTACTAATGTTTAATGTATGTACAAGTTTTAATTAGCTTTACTGTAAAATTGTGTAAATGCATAGAGTGGATGGTAACACACAGTGAGTAACAGCTAGTTTACAAATGGGGATGTGACTGAAAATGGTAGTCTAGTTATGTAAATGCCAACTGACAGAATGCTTGAGAATAATCTAGGAACTGGATAGCACAGTGAACCAAGAGGTGGGTGAAAATTGTGGCTGATGGTACAGATGCAAGAGTGTCCTTTGTTAGCTAGAATAAATGTGTATCACTACTGCAGGGTGATGGGAATGTGGAGAAGCATGGGAAAAATACAGCTGGAATGACCTATGGACTGTGGTTAGTAGTAATAATGTAATATTCTTGCATCTATGCAAAAGATGTCCTGTGTTGCTATTGAGGGAGTATGGAAAATGTGAGCCAAATGTACACTATGTACATGGTAACAATCAGATGATATTATTTTATCTGTAGCCAATGACACACCATATTGTGGTATGTTGATGGAGGGGTGTTGTTTGGGAATTCTGCACATGTGCATGACTGTTTTATAAGTTTACAACTTCTGTCATAAAAAATATATTTAAAAAATAATAATAGGGTGAGTTGGGGGAAAAACACACCAAATGTAAGATAAGGACTATGATTAGTAGTAAGATTTTGACAGCGTTCTTTCATAGTTTGTAACAAACATCTCATGACAATGCAAGGTGTTGGTGGAGGGTTGATGTATGGGACCCCTGTATCATGTTATGCATGCTTGCTTTGTAAGTTCACAACTTTTACTATACACTTAATAGTTTATGTATGTTCATATATAAATGATATAAAGATAATAACAATCGGATTGGTTAGGGGAAAACTACTTTATTTAGTAATAATATTTTGACAGTGCTCTTTAATCATTAGTTAAAATTTTTGAAAACAATGCAAGTTATTGGTGGTAGGGTGAGATGTTATATATGTTTGTTTGATGTTATATATGTTTTGTAAGTTCACAACTATCATACGCTTATTGTTTATGTATGTTTATGTACAAATGATATATTTCAATAAACTTTAAAAAAAGTAAATAAAACAATGAATGCAACCCACCTTTAGGAAATATTTAAAATAAGAAAGCGTGAACGCAGAATATCAAAATACCTCATAAAAGAGGTAAACTGTACCTACCTTGACCACAAGTTCAGGGTAAAGATGGATGGGAAATGATAGATAAACAGCAAATTTTTTGTTTTTAAATATTTTGGAGGTATTGGGGATTGAACCCAGGATCTCATACATGGTAAGCAGGCACTTAACCACTCAGCTACATCTGCTCTCCAATGAATTGGTTTTCTGGTTTGTTTGTTTTTTAGGAGGTACCAGGGATCGAACCAGGACCTTGTACATGGGAAGCAGGCCCTCACTTACCTGAGCCACATCTGCTCCCCACCACAGCAAAAATTTTACCAACAAAATCTCTACTCTTCAAAAGAGTACTGGATTGGATATTATTATCACCACTTCAGAAATGAAGAAACTGGAGAACTGTGGGAAGATGGCAGAGCAGGGAGATCCAGGATTGAGTCATTTTACCAGAATAACTATTAAAAATGCAGAAACTGTCTGAAACAACTATTGTGGAACTCCAAAGGCCACTAAAACACTGTACAGCATGTAGGGAAGCGCAGGAGGAAGAGGATGGTAAATAATGGTAAAGACCAGTAAATTGCTCTCTCCTTGCAGTTTTTACTTATGTCCATCCCCTATTCTTGTAGCAGGCTGCTGTGGGGTCCAGGCCCTGGCTAGCTTACTTTTGACAGAAAGGGACATAAAAAATTTTCTTCCCCAAGACCAGGGTGGACACAGTTCATCATTGATCATGGCTTCTGATTAGCAACTTCAGACAGCTCAGGGCCAGGCTATAAAGGCAGTTATTTTCCAAACTGCCCAGGACAAAGATGGCAACGTAAGAGTCTTAAAGACACTAAGCTTCCTTAGAGCTGTGGAGGATACTTAGCTGAAGGGCTGCATTTGCTGGGAAGGTCAAGAAAGCTCAGCTTGGGAAACTGTAGATGGTGCTCTGAGCGTCCTTCATGATCCCCTCCCCAGGGCACTTTGGAGCCAGTCTGTTCTGCTTTTGTGGGTCCCTGGCCCTGTTTCAGCTGGGAAAAACTGACTTCCGAAACACCTCTCCAGTGTGCCCCCCTCCCAGAATTTGCCCTCCAGGTGGAAGCAGCTATAGACAACAAAAGGAGTGTAAAAAACTATAGAGGTGGACAATCTGAGGAAAAGGCCTGTTTGCTTTAAATGCATAGGAGAGGGAGACCTGTCTCCAGGGAAACAGAGGGGGCATTCAAACTCCTATAAAAGGGGGAACTCTAAAACAGCTAAGAAGTACAAGCCCAGGAAGGAAATAGGCTCAGAAAAGACAGGAAGGATCCTGCCCACCGCATTCCCTCTAGGCAGACTTTCCTGATAGGAGGGCTGAAGCTCAAGACAATGTTTGTCTATCACCAGCAGGTTACAAAATGAAGAAAGAGAAATCTAAGGGAATAAATCCTTGAGTTAATATTTAAAAATAATATAGACCATGTATAATAAGAGTGCAAGACAAACAAAGGAACAGGAAATGATGGCCCATTCAAAGGAAGGGGATAAAAATCCAGAAAACACCAACAAAGAAGACCAGAATGTGAAGGTACCTGACGAAGACTTTTCAAAAAGTTATCTTAAAAATTCTCAAAGAGATAAAGAAAAAGACATAGAAAGAACGAAAGGATATCAGGAATAATGAAAAAGCAATATGAGAACCTTAGAAAGGAGAAAGAAATTTTTAAAAGGAATCACAGAGAATTAATGGAGCCGAAGACCATGAAAACTGAAATGAAAAATTCCCAGGAGAGTTGCAACAGCAGATTGGAGCTGACAGAAGAAAAAATTCAGTGAACTTGAAAATAAGATACTAGAAATGAGTTAGATTGAGGAGCAGAAAGCAAAAAACAATTATAAAAAGCAAAAGCAGTCTAACACACCTCTGGGATACCATCAAGCATACATTATGGGAGTCCCAGAAGGATAAGAAAGAGAAAAAGGGGCAGAATGAATATTCAAAGAAATAATGAAAGATAACTTCATAAACTTGACAAAAGATGTGAATATGCATATCCCTGAAGGCCAGTGTAGCAGTTTGATATAGTTATGAATTCCAAAATTAGGTATCGGATTATGTTTGTAATCTGGTCTGTACCTGGGCATGATTAAGTTATGATTAGGGCTTTGATTGGGCCATGTCATTAGGGCCACTAAGGGGTGGCGACTCACAGATAAAAGGCATGGCAAAGGACAGAGTTGAGGGTTTTTGATGTTGGAGTTTGATGCTGAAGCCTTAAGCTCGAGCCCCAGGAAGTAAGCTCACAGAGGAAAGAGAAGCCAGCCCCAGGGAAGAGAGGAACCCTAAGCCCAGGAAGAAGCAAGCCTTGAGAAGAGAGGAACCCTGAACCCAGAGAGAAGCAAGATCCTAGAAGAGAAGAACCCAGGAAGCCTGAACCCTCGCAGCCATCAGCAGCCATCGTGCTCCAACACGTGAAAATAGAGTTAAATGAGGGAAGTAACTTATGTTTTATGGCCTGGTATCTGTAAGCTCCTACCCCAAACAAAAACCCTTTATAAGGGCCAGCAGATTTCTGGTATTTTGCATCAGCACCCCTCTGGCTGACTAATACACAGCCAGAGAACACAAAACAGGACAAACATGAAGAAAAATACATACCATCATGAAGCAGGCTAGTAAGACAGGGAATCAACAGACAGATCTGGAACTTGGCAGAGTCCACGTGGACATCAAAAACCCCGAAGATGGCTGCTGGAAGACCCCCACGCCCAAGATTCTGCCATTCACAACAAAGACCTCTTCTGGAAGCCAGAAGAAGCCCCAGATATTCCCTAAGGACTTTATCATTGGGTCCTCATGGGGGATTGATGGGTGGGGTAATCAATCAAAACAGCAAACAGGTGGAACCCCTCCCCTGCCATTAGCAAAGGGGTGTAACAATTAAGAGTTCAAAAAGTAAGGCACAGAGCCTAAGTGTGCTCTCTTGCCTCTGGACCTGTTCCTACCCTTTGTGCACCGCTCTCAACATTTTTCCCCTGTCACGTGGCCATGCAAGTAAAACCTGGGCATTTATAACCTATAATGGGAAATCGTAGCCTGTAGATCAGCCCTCTTTATCACTTTCTAGCCCCTTCCTCTTCACCTGGGACCCACAGTCTGCAATTTTCTCCCATTTCTCATCTTTCCCTACCTGAATCAATTACAGGCTTAACTCACCCGATGTACTCTTGAAATTCACTTCTGCAGCATAGTTAAGAATAAAATCCAGTAACAATCATATATTGATAAATAAAATCCAGTAACAATCATATATTGATCAGACTATCAAATGTAAAGGACCAGAAGAAAATTCTACAGGAGAAAGCAGCATGCTCTGGTACAAGGGAATCCCAATTAGACTGAGTGCCAATTTCTTTCAGAAAAAACAGAGGAAAGAAGGCAGTGGGTCAAAACACTTAAAGTGCTGAAAGAAAACAACTGCCACACCAAGAATTTTATATCTGGTGAGACTTTTTATCAAAAATAAGGGCGGGGAAGATGGCGTCAGAGTAAGGGAGGGCTCAACTCCCTCACAAAAACAATGGAGAAAGTGCCAAAAGCTGTCTGAGGAATCTGCTTTAGGAGTCAGCAGACCAGGAGAGTACTGTGCAACCCAAAGGAAGGAGAGGGACAGAGAGATGAAGAACCTGAAACAACAACCATGAGTTACTAAACCCCTGTGGTGGCTGGGAAGGCACCCATCTCCTACCCTCAAGGCATGCAGCCCGGATAAAACCCCCGGCACAGTGCAGCCAACTGAAAGGGGAACAGATGTCTTCCTTCCTGGGAAGAACTCGGAGGATGAGGCAAAGGGTGTAGAATGGTTTCTCTTCAGTGAATTTGGCCAGCAGAGTTGGCTTGAATCTTGGCACTGGCCAGACAAGAAACACCTGCAAGTGAAGGTTGAAAGAAACACCACCGTGGAAAGGTTCTACTGGTTGGTCAGGAAACTGCAATAAGAAAATCTGCTTTTAGGTTCCTCTTAGTTTGAACTCCTGGGAGAAAATCTGTGCCCCATTATTGAGAACCTGGCCCAATTGTGAAAACTTAAGCTGGGCAATTTTAAAGAATCAGGATAAGTTGAACCAAATATGAAAGAAAAATTGTGGAAAGAAGAAACAAAAAACCACTTGGCAAGAAAGAGAAATTGACCATAAGAGTAAATCACCAACATATTCAGATGTCTAGACATCAGCAAAAAATGACAATCCATACTAGGAAACAGGAAGAGATGTCTCATCCAAAGGAAACAACCAAATATCCTGATGAGATACAGGATTTAAGACAACTAATCAGTGATAATCACACGAAACTGAATCAATTCAAAAAATTGAAGGAAAATATGACTAAAGAGATAAAGGATATTAAGAAGACACTGGGTAAGCATAAAGAACAAATTGAAAGCCTGCAAAGAAAAGTAACACAGTTTATGGGAATGAAAGCCACAATGGTTGAGCCAAAAAATACTTTAGAGGCAAATGGCACATTTAATTTGAAGGAAGAAAGAATTAGTGATATATAGTACAGAATATCTAAACTTAAAAAGACAGGAAACAGGGACGTGGATGTGGCTCAACCAGTTAGGTGCCTGCCTACCACAGAGAAGGCCCCTGGTTTGGGACCTGGTGCTTCCTAAAAGAAAAAGAGCAAACACTGCCCCTGCCGCAATGAGCTGGACGCTGTCCCTGCTGTAACAAGCAGATGCCACAAGCTAGCAGATGCTGCAGCCCATGGAGAGCAGATGTGGCTGAGACCTTTGGGTACTTGCCTCTCATGTGGGAGATCTGGAGTTTGGTTTCTGCTGCCTGCTGGAGAAGGCAAGCAAACAATGAGCAGAGAGATGAGAAACCCATGGGGGGAGGGGGGGAGCAATAAATAAAGAAAAATAAGGTAAATAAATTTTTTTTAAAAAGACGGGAAACAGAGAAAAGAATGGAAAGAATGGAAAAAATGTAACAGGGACTCAGGGAACTGAATGACAACATGAAATGCAAAACATACATGTTATCAGTGTCAGAAGAAAAGGATGGAAAAGGGGAAGAATATTTGAGAAAATAATTACCAGAAACTTCCCAAACTTCATCAAAGACATAAATACCAATATCCAAGAAGCACAATGCACCCCAAACAGAATACCTCAGAAAAGACCTACTCTGAGAAGCCTCCTATTCAGAATGACAAATCCCAGAGATAAAGAGAGGCTTCTGGAAGCAGCAAGAGAAAAGCAAACCATCACATACAAGGGAACCTGAATAAGATTAGTGCCGACCAGTGATCAGAAACCATGAAGGCGAGAAGAAAGTGGTATGATGTATTTAAGGTAATGAAACAGAAAACCTGCAAGTCAAGTTTCTGTTTGCAGCAAAACAATTCTTCAAAAAAATGAGGGTGAAAATCTACTTAATCATTAATCCTAGGATAGAGAGAAACAATGAGGAGGGGGAGGGTTGGTATCCATGTAGAAAGTGGGAGTGAGAGATCAAGAAATGGAAGATGAAATGTATCCAAATCCATCAGGAACTTTTACGCAGTGGCAAGAAACATACAAAGTGACTACAAGATTGTTTAATAGGAGACAGAAGAATGTAACTCCATGTTTACTGCTAGAAATCAAAGCTTTGTGTGGAATCTTAATTTATGGTGAGGAAAGAAGGGTAGGAAAGCATGGAGTTGTCTGTTCTTTCCCTAATTCTTTCCCCTCCCTCCTAATTGCAGGAGATTGAGCCCCTTTGGGCTTTGGTGACACCATCACTGGGGTATGTTTATTCGATAGTCGATTTTGTATTGGGTACTTCCATTCCCTTCTGCTATCATTTTGTAACACACGCTGACCCTTTCCCCTTCCCCTCTTTTCCTGGGGATAATACAATGAATACAAAAGACTTATTGTTAAAAAAAAAAAAAAACTAATATAAGGGTGAGGGGAGCAGGTGTAGCTTAGTGGTTAAGTGCCTGCTTCACACATACAAGGTTCTGGGTTCAATCTCTGGTACCTCCTTAAAAAAAAAAAAAGAGGGTGATTTTCAAGTCTTCAAAGACAAACAAAAACTGAATGAGTGTGTTACCAAAACCAGGATTACAAGAGATAATAAAGGGAATGCTGCAGCCTAAAAGGAAAAAACAAGGGTGAAAAACTTGGCAAAGAGAGTAGAAATGAAGATTATTAGGAAAGGTAAATTAAAAGGTAAAAAGACAGACAATATTAAGATAAGAATATGGAAAGTCAAAGAATAACATGGACAAGTAAGTACTGCCTTTATGATAACATTGAATGTTAATGGCTTAAACACCCCAGTCAAAAGACACAGAATGATAGAAAGTAAAAAATTTGAGCCATCTATATGCTGTCGAAAAGCAACTCACCTCAGACATAAGGCTACAACAAAGTTGAAACTGAAAGGTTGGAAAAGAATATTGCATGCAAACAGTAACCAAAAATGATCTTAAGTAGCAATACTAATATTGGACAAAATAGATTTTAAGTGCAATACTGTTATGAGAGATGAAAAAGGTAAATATATATTAATAAAAGAGGCAATTCACAAAGAAGAAATAACTATAATAAATATTTATGCACCCAAGCTGGGTGCCCCAAGATATATGAGCACACACTGGCAAAACTGAAGGGAGAGATATATATCTCTACAATAATAGAAGGAGACTTCAACACACCACTCATGGCATTGGATAGAACATATGGACAGAGGATAAAGAAACAAAGAGTTTGAATAATATAAATGAGCTAGCCTTAACAGACACTTATAGAGCATTATACCCCTAAACAGCAGGATATACATTTTTCTCAAGTGCTCATGGACCTGTCTCCAGGACAGACCATATGTTGGGTCACAAGACAGGTCTCAATATATTTTAAAAGATTGAAATTATATAAAACACTTTCTCTGATCATAACAATGAAGCTGGAGATCAATAACCAACGGAAAAAGGGAAAACCCTTAAATATATGGAGATTAAACAGCACACTCTTAAACAGTCAGTGGGTCAAAGAAGAAATTGCAAGAGAATTCAACAAATATCTGTAGATGAATGAAAATGAGAAAAAAACAAATCAAACCCTATGGCATTTTCATTACACAAAAAAATGTGTTAATATTGATTGAAGTGATGAGGGCACAAGTCAGTGATTATACCAAATGACATTTATTGTACTCTTTAGATAAACTATATGGTTTATGAATAAAAAAGCACAGTGGGTTGGGGAAAAATACACCAAATATAAGATATGAACTATAATTAGTATTAATACTTTGATGATGTTTTTTCATAATTTGTTATAAATGTATCAACAACGCAAGGTATCTGTGCTGTGGTGATGTATGGGAGACCTGTATGATGTTGTGCATGTTTGTTTTAAATTCACGTATTGTTTATGTATGTTTGCATATGAGTAATGTATTTCAATAAATTGTCTTTAGAAAAAAAACAACTAAAGGCACTGCAAAAGCAGTGCTGAGAGGGAAATTTATAGCCCTCAATCCTTACATTAAAAAAGAAAAAAGAGCTAAAATTGAAGACTTAACTGTACAACTGGAGGAACCAGAAAAAGGATAGCAAACTAATACCAAACCAAGCTGAAGGGAAAGCATTAGTAAAGATCAGAGCAGTAATAAATGAAATTGAGAATAAAAAATTAGTAGAATCGACAAACCAAAAGTTGGTTCTTTGAGAAGATCAACAAAACCGACAAACCCTCAGCTAGAGTGACAAAGAAAAAAAGAGAGAAGATTCAAATAAATAAAATCAGAAATTAGAGTGGGGGCCCACAGAAATAAGAGAAATCATAAGAGAATACTATGAACACCTGAATGCCAAAAAAAAAAAAAAAAAGTAGGTGAGATGAAAAAAAATTCCTAGAAACCCACAAACAACCTACACTAACCCCAGAAAAAAGAGAAAACCTCAACAAACCAATCACAAGTGAAGAACTTGAAAGAGTCATCAAAAACCCCCCAAAGATGAAAAGCCCAGGACCATCTGGCTTCAGAGGTGAATTCTACCCATCATTCAAAGACAATCTAACACCAGTCTTGCTAAAGCTCTTTCCAAAAATTGAGGAGGAAAGAACAGTACCAAATTCATTCTATGAAGTCAACATCACCCTAATACCAAAACCAAATAAAGATTCCATAGAAGGGAAGCAGTTGTGGCTCAACTGACAGAGCATCCACCTACCATAAAGGAGGTTCAGGGTTCAGTACCCAGGGCCTCCTGACCATGTGGTGAGCTGGCCCATATGCAGTGTTGCCGTGCACAAGTAGTGCCGTGCCACACAGGGGCATCCCCCCCATAGAGGAGCCCCACGCGCAAGGAGTGCACCCCGCAAGGAGAGCCACCCCACGTGAAAAAAGTGCAGCCTGCCCAGGTGTGGTACTGCACACACAGAGAGCTGATGCAGCAAGATGACGCAACAGAAAAGGCTACAGGTTCCCGGTGCCACATGACAAGAATGCAAGTGGACACAGAAGAACACACAGCAAATGGACAAAGAAGCAGACAATGGGGGGGTGGGAAGGGGAAAGAAAGAAATAAAATAAATCTTAAAAAAAAAAAAAAAAGACGCCATAGGAAAAAATTACAGACTAGTATCTCTAATGAATATAAATGCAAAAATCCTCAACAAGATACTCACTAACTGAACACAAAAAGTGCATTAAAAAGAATTATACACCACGATCATATAGACTTTATCCCAGGTATGCAAGGGTTTTCAACACAAGAAAATCAATTAATGTAATAAACCACATTAATAAATTGAAGAAGAAAAATCACATGATCCTCTCAATCGATACAGAAAAGGCATCTGACAAAATACAGGGCCATTTCTTGATAAAAATACCTGAAAAGATAGGAAGAGAGGGAAGCTTTCTCAATATAGTAAAGTGCATATATGAAAAACCTACAGCTAGCACTGTATTCAGCAGTGAAAGACTAAACGCTCTCCAGCTGAGTTCAGGAACAAGCCAGGATGCCCACTGTCACCACTGTTACTCAATATTGTGCCAGAAGTTCTAGCTGCAGCAAGTAGGCAGCAAAAAGAAATAAAATGCACCCAAATAGGAAAGGAAGAAGTAAAACTTTTGCTATTAGCTGATGAGATGATCCTATATCCAGAAAATCCTGAAAAATCCACAAAAAGCTACTAGAACTAATGGACGTGTTCAGCAAAGTGGCAGGATACAAGATAAATATGCAAAAATCAATAACATTTCTATATACTACTGATGAGGAAGAAATTAAAATTTCCAATCCATGGACTACAGTTAATAGAACTATAAACATATGCTCCATACCACTGCATGATGTTAATAATAGGTTGGTATATGGGAATCCTGTATTTTATGCATGTTTGTTCTATAAACTCATAACTTTTCCAATAAAGAAACAAATAATAAAGAAATGAAGAAACTGAGAGTCACTGAAGTAAAAGAAATTCCTATAGAATTGAAAAGTCCAGAAACAAATCCTTCCATTTATGGTCAGCTGATTTTCTTTTATAGATTTTTAAACAATTTTTAAATTTTATTTGATCAATTGATTTTTGACAAGAGTGCCAAGACAATTAAACAAGGAAAGAACAGTCTTTTTAAGAGAAGGTCCTGGCGCAAGTGGATATCCAGATACAAAAGGATGAAGTTGGACTACTTATTTCACATCATATACAAAAATTAACTCAAAATAGATTAAAGACTTAAATGTAAGAGCTGAAACTATAAAACTCTTAGAAGAAAACACAGGGGTAAATCTTCATGACTTTAGATTAGGCAATGATTTCTTATATTGATGTGGGCTATGGGTGGGAGGCTCTTTGTCTCTTCAGAGATAACCTAAGCTGTTTGACTTTTGGGTGTGGAAGGTAAGACGCTGCAGCCCTGCCCTTAGTAACAATGGCAAGGACTCCAGTCCCAGGAAACAGTTTAACAGTGCAAGGTCTATAAACTTTAAGTATTTAGGGGAAATGCAAACCAAATATGCTAAAAGCTTATCTAGAATGTCTGGAGTCCATGCTAAAAGCTTACCTAAGATGTGGAAGATATATATGCTAATTCAAGCCTATTGAGAACTGAAACAAAGGGACCATTTCACCTTTCCTCTGTATAAAAGAAATTTGAAAATCTTGTTCTGGGCTCAGGATTGAAACAGAAAGCTCCCGAGTCCGGCCGGCCGGCAATAAACCATTTTTCCTTCTCAAAATCATTCCTTAGTTCTGGCCTCTCTATATGCAAATAATTAAACCTCTCTCAAATTCTACAACAATATCAGACCCCAAAAGCTCAAGTAACAAAAGAAAAACCAGATAAACTGGACACCATCAAAATTTAATGTTTTTGTGTTTCTTAGCACATCAAGAAAGTGAAAAAAACAACCTACAGAATGTGAGAAAATGCCTGCAAATTATGTTTCTGAAGGGAATTGTATCCAGAATATATAAAGTACTCTTATGACTTAATAATAAAAGACAAATAAAATCTAATTTAAAAATGGGCAAGTGAGTTGAATAAATAATTCTTCAATGAAAATATACAAATGACCAATAAGTACATAAGCAGATATACTACAACATTAGTCATTAGGAAAATACAAATCAAAACCACAATGCAATAGCATTTCACACATGCACTAAGAGACAAATAATAAAAGGTATGGGCAAGGATAAGGAGATACTGGAACTCTCATACACTGCTGGTGGGAGTGTAAAATGGTACAGTGACTTTGGAAAAGTCTGGTGGTTCCTCAAAAGATTAAACATAAATTGACTACATGATCCAATAATTCCCCTCCTAAGTGTGTGTGTGTGTTTGTGTGTGTGTGTGTGTGTACAAAATCTTATTCTTACAGTTTTTACATTAAAAAGTCTATTTCAGTAAACGAATAATATAGAAATAAAAATATTTATTTCAACCTAGAGAAATATAAGTAAACATACATGCAAAAACTTGTACACAAATGTTCACAGCAGCATTTTCATAATAGCCAAAGTGGAAATACAAATTCATCAACTTATGAATAAACAAAATGTGGCATAATCATACAATGGAATGCCATTCAGTAATAAAAAGTAATGAAACATGGAAATATGCTACAATACAGGTGAACTTTAAAATATTTTACTAAGTGAAAGAAGCCAGACATAAAAGAACACATATTGTATAAATCCACAAATAGGCAAATGTACAGAGACAGGAAGCTTAGTGGTTGCAGGGCTAAGGTAGGGTAATGGAAAGTGACTGCTAACAGGTTTTTTTGGGGGATGGTGAAAAATGTTTCAAAAGTACTTTGTGGTGATAGCTGTAGAGCTTTGTGAATATACTAAAAACCCACTGGACTATTATACTTTAAATGGATGAATTTATTGATATATCAATAAAAAAGTTCTAATATCTGGGTTCATTTTTGTCATGATCATAAGCAAGTCATTTTATCTGCGTGCCTCTGTTTCCCATTTTGAAAACTAATATATAAGTTCACCTAACAGTTTCACAGAGTGATTTAGGAAATAAAATGCAAAAAAAGTCTTGACTTAAGTGATATTTAATATAACTTATTCTGATATCAAGTATTTAAATTTATCAAAATTTATGTTTCTTCAATAAGACTTGTAGGTACCTTAAGGGTGGGGATCAGGCTTCTAACCTTTCTATAGCTTCCACTGTTTTAAAAGCAAGGCACTGATACTTTCAATAAACAGGTGTCACCTGACCCAAGATTGCCCTAGTTCCTCTCCTTATCCATAACATCTATTTCCTTTAGTTCCTGTCCTAAAGAAGAAACAGTCTTAATTAAGGTGCTCCTAAAATCCAATCAAAGGCTTAGTCCTAGGGTTTAGGTGCCTGAGGGCAAGTACTAGCAAATCTGAGCATATTAACACTCACTCTTCCCTCTAGTATTGTTATAACAAGTAGGTTCTTATAATCAAAGTCTTAATTCTTAACAGTTTTTACACTGAAAAGCCTATTTTGATAAAGCAATAATATAGAAATAAAAGTACTTACTGCCAACAAAAGGATCAGACTGGAAGAAATCCAAGTTTGTATCTGCAACTGGATCTGTCAGTGAGCTTGATTCTATATTAAAATGATCTTCCTAAAAAATAATTTCAAAAACAATTTTTTTTTTGAACCAAAGAAGTTTTAAACGGTTAAATAAAATTACATAAATTCACATCATATACATGCTTTGATGAGTACCTGACATATTTTTCACTTTTCTTAGCCTAAAAACGGGTGTAAACCATCTAGGGAAACCAATGATAAGAATAAATATAAAATTATTTTTACCTTTTTTGAATGTTTGTCATCATTAAATTCAGGGCAAAGTTTTTCATTATCAATTGCAGCTACCACTTCCTTTTCATCAGTCACATCAGAAGGTGGTATTTCAGGACTACTTCTTGCCTACAAAATGTTAATGCTACATGAATAAACAATATATATTTCTACTTGACAGAGGAAACTGACAAAGAAAAACCAAAAATATTTTTTTAAAAAGAAGACAATGACAAGCACAACATATTCACTGAATGACTTCTGTAAACTTTCTTAAGAAAATGGTATCACCAACCATCAAAGTCACTCAAGCCAGAAACCTTTAGCGCACCCTTTATCACTTCCCTTTTGTTCATCCCCCAGATACACTTTCTGTCTTCTTCTCAATTGCCTCCTCTCCACCCTCACTGCAACTATCATCCATTTACAGAATCATTATTCTTGATTTACTTTAATAACTTTTCAATTGCCTGCAATACGAAGGCAGCCAAAGTAATAGATATAAAATGTGAATCTGATCATAACCCTTTATTAAGTCCTGCAAAGGTTCCCAATTGCTTTCTGGATTTAGATCAGTAAGAATTAAGGCTAAAGAAATGGCCAGGGGCATCTCCATTTCATAACACCCTTTTGCTTTTGAAGGAAAGCCCCGTAATTTGCCTTCTGTGCTTGAAAGAATATTGTATAAGGTACTGAAGGATACAATGTCTAAATAAAATTAAGTCTGTTAGTTTTAAATCCTTAATTTCTCTCAAACTTACATTACTCTTTTTATCATTCCTCCTATTACTGCTTAAATGCAGGCTAAAAAACTCTCACAGACTATTCCAGCAGCCTTTTAACATCTCTCTATGTGGCTGGTCCTGCTCTCTGATGTATTTCTCACATTTTCTAAAAGGTAAATTTAATACCACCACTTCTTGCTTAACAACTTTTTCAGTGTCTAGTTATTGCAGTGAAATAAATTCTCAGTGTTTCAAGATGAATTAAAATTTCTTATCTATTGGCCCTTTCTGACCTAAAAGTGGTCATTTATAACCAGTACAACCACCCATGGAATTTATTTTTATAGTCTTTATTTTTGTGTTTCTGTGGTGTAGGCAGTAATGTTCCCCCTACCCCTTTCAATTTCTGATTTTAGTTACTTATATCCTTTCTCTTTTTTTCTTTCAGTCTAGCTAAAGGTTTGTCAATTTTATTGAACTTTTCAAAGAACCAACATCTGATGTTGTTGATTTTCTCTATTGTTTTTTTATTCTCTACTTCATGTATCTCCACTCTAATTTTGTTATTTCTTTCCACCTACTCACTTTGCATCTAAGTTTGCTCTTCTTTTTGTAGTTTTTCCAGTTGTGAGGTTAGGTCTCTGATTTGAGATCTTTCTTTTTAAACGTAAGCATTGAGAGCTATACATTTCCCTCTTTGCACTGCTTCTGCAGCAACCTGTAAGTTTTGGTATGTTGTGTTTTCATTTTCATCTGCCTCAAGATATTTCTGAATTTCCCTTGTGATTTCTTTCTGACCCATTGGTTTAAGAGTGTATTGTCTTTGTAACTGTAATTAACACCACTGAATTGTACTTGTGTATGTCATTAAAAGGGGAAACTAGGTTATAGATATACTCAAAATTTTTTTAAAAAGGTTGTCTTATTTAATTTCCACATATTTGTGAATTTTCCAATTTTCCCTCTGTTATTGATTTCTAGCTTCATTATGTTTTGGTCAGAGAAGATACACTGAATGATTCCAACACTTTATAACATTTATCGAGATTTGTTTTGTGACCTAACATATGATCTATCCTGAAGAATGACCCATGTGCACCAGCAAAAATGTACATTTTGTGCTATGTGTTCTGTATATGTCTGTTAGGTCTAGTTGGTTTATAGTATCTTTGAAATCTTCTATTTCTTTACTGATTGTCTGTCTAGATGATCAATACAGACTCATTACAGAAAATGGTGTGTTGAAGTCTACTATTATTAATGAAGAACTGCCTATTTCTCCCTTCAAATCTGTCAATATTTGCTTCATACAGTCAGGGGCTCTGCTGTTGGATGAATATATATATGTATACATATGTTATTCTTCTTGTTGAATTGACCCTGATTTAAAAATATATACCTGGCTCTGTCCCAGGATCTCTAGTTCAGCATGAGACTCAGACATCAATATTTTGATAAAGAAGCAGTGGTAACAAAGATGCCCACTAAAGAAAGAGCCTCAACTCCTACCAAGGCTCTCCCCACCATCACAAGATACTTTGAAACTTCTGACAACTTTGTGCATATTTTCCTCCCATCTTGTATGTATAATATTGTTTTTTTTCTGCCAGACTGTACCACCCCCTCTTCTTTGCTTAACCTTTTCTCACTTATCAAACCTCACTTGTAAAGCTCTCCCTATAAAATCTCCCCTGATCACCCTCCAAGCTGTTCTACTTGAATATTCTGTGTTTTCTTTATCACCGCCCTTTAACACTGTGTTATACTCCTAGACTGTTTGGTGTTTGAAGGCAGAGTTTAAAAGGTCTTTGTCTCTGTAGCTCTAACACATAACACAGAACTCTTGCACAGTTGGTGCTCTCCAAATACTAGCTAATTGAATGTATTCAACTTAATGTAATACAGAATTATTTTCAGTCATGTGTGAGGGTACTTAAAAATTTTTTTTTAAGTTTACTGTCTATAGACTTATTAAACTACATTCTAGAATAAATAAATCCATTAAAATGACATTTTTACACTAGTTAAAATGGTAGAAATTGTTGGACTAGTACACACTCTCTGCCACTAAAACAAAGTCTCAATTGTCCTCAGATGAGGTCAGCCCACATTAATATTAGGTATGATATTAATATCATGAAGTACTAGACTCACAGAAGACTCCTGGTGCATGGGTTCAGACTCTAGATTGCTCTGGCCTTCACTGTGCTCATTAAGGTTGGCTGTTTCACTACTGCTAGTGCTGAGGCTGCAATAATCTGTAACACCATTTACAAGAACGCTGTGCGGACTACTGCACCAATTTAATTGATTGTTATGGTTTTCCAGCTCCTTCATTTCCATCAATTTCACTTGCATCTGTCAACATAAAATAGAAATGCAACACAAAATTTACTGGAAAAACATGCAATGTAAAAATGGCTATACCCCTAGACTTCATTCAAGATAAACTTGCTCCTTTTAAGGAGAACCCCAGGGAACACAGAGGAAAGATTTCAATAATCATTCTCAATAAGTTCCCCTTTCTGACTTCCTGTATATATGGATTTGCTTCTTTTTTTTTTGTAGGTACTGGGGATTGAACTCAACTGTGTACATGCGAAGCAGGCACTCAACCACTGAGCTACACCCACTCCCCCCATGGATTTGCTTTTGTATATCTTTTGAAAGCCCCAAGAATTCTGATTCAAATATATGCAAGTTGGCAGTCCATTAGAAAAGGAAGGGCCAGGGTATTGGTATTGTGAGAAAGATAGCAAATTGGAAGAGAAAAGCTGGAGAAGATTTTATGATGATGCTTTAGGAGAGATAAAGGAAGTTGGTGGAGCACACACAAGGATTTAGAACCAATCACACTCCTAACTGGGAAAGAATGGAATAAAGATAAGGTAAAATGAGTTACTGTCCTATGTACTGGCATTACTAATGGACTAGAGCCCTAGGAAGTAATATCTAAATCTAAGCTCTGCCAAGCAGGTTAAAGGGCACTCGAAGAAGTTTTTTTGGACTCAAACACACAAGTGACTTTAGGTTCCTGGGACAACAGTAGGACAGAGAAGGCAGAATTCAATAAATAAAAAGAAAAATGTTGGAGACTGGAGGGAGGAAAGAAATGCTTTTTAATATCCTTATCTATAATAAAGAAAACACATCTAAAAATATCTCCAAGAAATTGAGAAGATAGCAGATTTTTTAAAAAGCTTCTAGTGACAAAGGAATAAGACATGGAATTTTACCAGATAGTATCCATTTTTTGTAAAATATTTTAAACTGGGATTCATTTATTTATATGCTTTCTGCTTTGTTTTTCAGCAAACGCAAAAATTACCTATTGACCTTTTATAAGTCCCCAATCTTACTTCCTCCATACAGTTTTAGGTTGATGAAGTTGGAATGTGAAATTTACCATAAGTCTTTTCAGAGTATATCCTGGCAAAAGAACACTATATTGGATTATGAGACAGGTTTAAATCTAGTTCTGTCACTTCCTAGCTAGCTATTCTTAAAGTAACCTCTTCAAGGCTCCATTTCTTAATCCATAAGGGGTATAAGAACTATCTGCACAGAGAATTGTTAGGAAAATCAAAAGATATATTTGAAAAAAAAAATACTTTAAAATTTAAAAGTCACACAAGGAAGGTGGGGGTAGGGGCACAGAAAAGAAACATGTAAGGGGAAGGATTTCATTATTTATAATAATTAACTATGAACACAGGACTGAGTTTTAGAAGACCTGAATTCTAGACTAAGGTTCTTTTAAAAGGATATGTATGAGCAAGTTACTTAATCTTCCTTACGTTCAGTTTGTTCAGATTAAAAATAACAGTAATGTGGGAAACAGACTTTGACCCAGTGGTTAGGGCGTCCGTCTACCATATGGGAGGTCCGCGGTTCAAACCCCGGGCCTCCTTGACCCGTGTGGAGCTGGCCAGGCGCAGTGCTGATGCGCGCAAGGAGTGCCGTGCCATGCAAGGGTGTCCCCTGCGTGGGGGAGCCCCACACGCAAGGAGTGCGCCCGTGAGGAAAGCCGCCCAGCGTGAAAAGAAAGTGCAGCCTGCCCAGGAATGGCGCCGCCCACACTTCCCACACTTCCGTGCCGCCGCCGACAACAGAAGCGGACAAAGAAACAAGACGCAACAAACAGACACCAAGAACAGACAACCAGGGGAGGGGGGGGGAATTAAATAAATAAATAAATCTTTAAAAAAAAAAATAACAGTAATGGATACATGATCTCTATGTTCCTATCTAACCATTTCACCTAACATTCTCTAAAACATTATTATCTATTTAGGGAAGTCTAGGAATTAAAAAAGCAAAGGATCTATATACAAGATACAACACAATACCACACATTTGTCTCTATAAGAAACTACTTTCTAATTAAGAAAATAAAGGTTTCCAAAAATGCAGAATTGATTTTAAAATTAGAATCATAAAAGGGATGACACTGAATTTATTTATAAAAATAAACAATAATTTTTGAGCATTTATGTTTCAAACACTATGCTAAAATGCTTCATGTTTTGCCGCATTAAAACCTCATAGCAGCCCTAAGAGGTAGGGTTTTGTTTTGTTTTTTTGAGGAACCAGGGCCAAGAACTGAACTAGAACCTTGCATGTGGAAAACCAGCACTCAACCATTGAGCTACATGGCTCCCAGGAAGGGATAGTATTAATTTTCCAATTTTAAAGATGAGGAATCTGAGACTAAGATGATTCAACTAGTAAGTAGCAGAGCCTGCACATAAACCTAGACCATCTAACAAAGCCCACACTCTTAGCCACTAATCCAATGATAATCATCAGATGTGTAAGACATATAATAGCTTTAACTTATGACAGATGACAAGAAGTCTATTTGAGTAAAACTATTGGAAAATAAATCATAAACTAAGAAATAGGAGAAGAAGCAGAAGTTGAATAAGTATGACTGACTAAAAGGATTAAGAGGGCCCATTTAAGCTTATATTCTGCTTCCACAAAGACTTACTGTACTGATTTCCTGTTGTGAATCTTGCAAATGCTGCTGAAGAGATCCCAGCTGAGCCTTTCCTGACTCCACACTCTCCTCTAATTCTGCTGTTTCTTGCTGCAGGTGGCTCAGCTCTTCCCTGGCTTTGGCCAGTTCTTCTTCATAGGTAGAGATCTGAGATTCTTGACTATTTAATTCAGCTTTCAGAGAAGAGATCTATAATATGAAGATGAACGGGAAGTAGGGGATTGAAAGAAGAGATGTTATTAAAATGCAATACTTTCATTTGCTTAATTTACTATTTTGGTGGTTTATGATGCTTGTTTTTGGTAGAGAAGGGCAACTGGGAGAGGGAAAGAGATGAGTTGAAGACAAGAGGTATGATACTTCAAATTAAAATTTAGAAACATAGTATTATTTCCTCTAAAGTAGGCCTATAATTTCAGTATGAACCTTGCTCCACTTCTCTCATGTGCCCATCTGCTGACGAGACTGCCACCTAACAATAACCAAATATATATATATATATTTGGTTATTGTTTCCTCTTAAGCCAGGAAAAGCAAGTAAAGTATAAATGCAAGCAGCAGAGGGAAGCGGACATGGTTCAACTGGTACAGCGACTGTCTACCATATAGGAGGGTCCAGGGTTCGAGACCCAGGGCCTCCTGACTCTTGTGGTGAGCTGGCCCACGTGCAGAGCTGCCGCACACAAGGAGTGCTGTGTCACGCAGGAGTGCCCCCACGTGGGGGTGCCCCACGCACAAGGAGTGTGCCCTGCAAGGAGAGCCGCCCCACGTGAAAAAAGTGCAGCCTGCCCAGGAGTGGCATCACACACACACGGAGAGCTAACGTAGCAAGACGACACAACAAAAAAGAGATGCAGTTTTCCAGTGCTGCTGAGGGTGCAAGCGTACACAGAAGAACACATAGCAAATGGACATAGAGAGCAGACAACAGGTGGGCGGGGGGGAGAGAAATAAATCTTTAAAATAAAAAAAAATGCAAGCAGCAGAGAACAGTCAGTCTTTGTACCAAATGGGCCTCCTCAGCACATTTCTTTCTGACTTCTTTGAGTTGCTCCTCCAGCTGGGCTTTCTGCTCATCCAGTCCATCAAGGAGTTCCTGTACTTCCTGTTTCTGGGCCTGTAACTTTTGCAGATTAGTATTCTCCTTTTGAACTTCATCTTGAAGATCCTAAAATCAATAAAATTAACATATTTCTCATCTTTGGGGCAGGAGGGAAGGTAATTTTTCAAAAAATATTTATCAAGGGAAAATAAACTCTTGCCACATTACATATACTGTGTTGTTGAAATGGAGAACTCATAGCTTTAAATACAGTCTTTACTTGAGAACCTCTTATTTAGATTTAAATATGCATTTTCTTATTTGAACCTGTATTTGGATGTCTGATGGGTTTCTCTAACATATGCCCAAAACAGAACTGGTATTTTCCCCAAAATCTGCTTTACCCTCAAAGTTCACCCTCTCCATTTATCTGGCCAAAAAAATTGTGTCTTCTTTGACCCCTCTCTTTCTCACATCTCATCTCCAATCTGTCAGCAAATCCCATTGCCTCTTTGTTCAAAATATACAGGCATATCTCATTTTACTGCTCTTTGCTTTATTGTACTTCACAGATATTGTTTTTACAAGTTGAAGGATTGTGGCAATCCTGCATCAAGTAAGTCTAATGGTGCCGTTTTTCTAACAACGTGCTCACTTTGTGTCTCTGTGCCACATTTTTAAAAAAAGATTTATTTATTTTATTTCCCCTTCCCTTCCCCTCCCCCCACCCTGCTGTTTTTTGCTGTCTGTATCCATTAGCTGTGTGACTGTCTGCATCTATTTCTCTTTTTGGTCTTCTCATTTTTTCTCCTCTAGGATTCACCAGGATTTGATCCTGGGGACCTCTGATGTGGAGAGAGGTTCCCTGTTAGCTACACCACCTTGGTTCCTGGTTTCTGCTGCACTTCATCTTAACTCTCCCCTTCATCTCTCTTCTGTTGCGTCACCATTTTGTTGCATGACTCATGTTGCATGACACAGGCATGGGCTCACCGCATGGGCACTCTCACCATGTGGGTGCTTGGCTCGCCACGCGGGCAATGGCTTGCCACATGGGCACTGGCTCACTGTGCGGGCATGCTTTCTCTTCTTTTTCACTGGGAGGTCCCAGGGATTGAACCCGGGTCCTCTCATATCATAGGCGTAAGCCCTATCCTTTGAGCCACATCTGCTTCCCAGCTTACCATCTCTGTCACATTTTAATTAAGGTATGCACATTGTTTTTCAAACATAATGCTACTGAACACTTAGACTATAGTATAAACATAACTTTTATATGCACTGGGAAACCAAAGAAATTTGTGCAACTCGTTCTACTGTATTGTGATATTCGCTTTGTTACAGTGGTCTGGAACTAAATCCATGCTATCTCTGAGGTCTGCCTGTTTTCAGAAAATGATTACTTCTCACCACCATTACTGCTTCAGTCCTGGTCTTATCTCTCTCCTGGACGGCTGCCTCCTAATCTGTTTTCCTGCTGCCACCTATGCTGCCTTTCCGTTTATTTTCAACACAGTTGTCACTGTTAAAAACCTGTATCAGATCATATCACTCCTCTACTCAAAACCCTGCATTGACTCTCCATCTCACTTACTGGGAAAGCTAAGGTCTTTACAATGGCCCATTTCTCAACTTCATTTCCTACTGTGATCTCCCTTGCCCATTCTATTTCAGTCATGTGAACATCACTGCTGCTCCTCAAACATTCAACACGTGCTCCCTCTTAGGATCTTTCACTGATCATTACCTCTTCCTTCTAAGTTTTTCCCCTAAGCGTCCACATGCCTTCAACCCTCACTTCAAGTCTTTGCTCAACTGTTACCTTTTCAGTGAGGTGTTCCTGACCATCTCTAAATCCTCCCCACCCCCTCAGATTCCCCTTCAAATATAGGATGTAATTTTATTTATTTATTTTTGTAACCACTTTGAGATAACTCACATACCATACAATTCACCCACTGGAAAAGTACAGAGCAATGTTTTTTTTAAAAAAATTATTTTCTATTTTTATAAAATATAAAAATATTTTATAAAGAGATTGAGAGGTGAAGTTTCTTGTTTGCCTGTTTTTTGTTTATTATTATTATTGATATAACGAAAATATTCTAATAATGACTGAAGTGATGAACACACAACTATATGATTATACCAAATATCACTGATTATACTGATTATATACTTTCAATGAAATGGTTCTACAGAGTATACCCTATAACCAGCAAATGCCAGGAACAGAGTAAGAAAAAGACAAAGAAATTAGGCCTAAACACACAAACTCTTCATTGGGATCTTTTGACAGCAGCCAGAACCCGGGCTGGATCACATTAACAGAGACAGGTTCCAGGAAAGGAAGTGGGTGAGGTCAGGGAAGGTCCACACTGGTATGTGGGTTTAGTATCAGGTAAACAGCTCTTGGAGTTTACGTACAAAATCAGCTGGCTCTATTTCTTAGAAATATACATGGAAAGAAAGGTAGATTTGATCATTACTTTATGAATCTGTTGTTTTGCAACACTGACCTCATCAGAAGTAGGGACAACTCATTCAGGTTCAAATTTCAGTACCAGGAAACAATTATCAAAACATCACTGATGAATTGCATCACCATCCATGTGAAATCTAAGCCCCCTCTTGATCTAGAGGTGGAGGGGACATCGCCATCCCAGGATCCACAGAATGGAGGAATAAAATATAGACTAGAGTGGACTTACTGATATTCTACTATAAAACTATTGTGACGAGTAATAGAAGAAATTTTAGCATCGAGGTGGAGAAAGTGGCCACAGTAGTTGCTGAGGGCAGGGAAAGGGTGGAAGAGATGTGATGTGGGGGCATTTTTGGGATTTTGAGTTGTCCTTAATGATATTGCAGAGTCAGATGCTGGACTTTATATATCCTGCCATAATCCACTGAATGTACTGGGGGACAGTGTGAACTACAGGGTAAACTATTATCTGTGTAGTGCAGCAGTGCCCCAAAATTGTTCACCGAGTGCGAAGAGTGTGCCGCAATGATGAGGGAGGCTGTTGGTGTGGGAAGAGTGGGGTAGCGGTGTGGGGTATAAAGGAATCTCATATTTTTTAATGTAACTTTTTTGTGATGTATATATCTTCAAAAAAACACAATTTACAAGACTGATGTAGTGGGGGTGGGGAGTGGATTATATGGGAACCTCATGTTTTTCGTTTTTTTATGTTTTTTAATGTAACATTCTAATGTGATTAAGTTTAATTTTTTAAAAAAGCCTAAAAACAAAACAAAAAACCCCACATCACTGATGGCTCCCAACACAAAACCTCTACCCTACCCATCCTATCTCTTCTGTCCCACCTGTAATTAACCACACCTACTAATTCCATTAATGGCTGAGGCTACACTGCTGCAGTCTCCCATATTCACCACAAGGGTGTCTCGAGGCCCTCCATAAAGCTAGCAACACAGGCTTTAAAACAGCTGTCTGAGAGAAGCAGGAGTGAAACATGCCAAATACTCTGTGCTACAAATATGTCCCCACTTTGCTTTAATACCTCGGACTTCAAGGTCCCGGTCTTTCAACAGGAACAATAAATGGCTTTTAAGGAAAAAAAATCCTTAAAAAGGGGGATGGAGAGGGGGTAGGGGAAATGATCTGATTACTCCAAACCGGTCACCTTCTTAAGGTAGAGCAGTTCATAAATTCACAAGGTCTATCAAACTAAGGTGAGGGTGGGTGACAGAAGGAGCCTGTGAGTGGAAGGAGTCCCTCCAGGCAGCGGCGCCCAGTGGGGATGGAGGAGCTGATAGGGTGGTCTGGCCACCAGTGCTCCACAGAAAAAGCTGCCAATTGGGGTGTTTTGGTTTAAAAATTCCTGGTGGGGGCGACTTTTGCAACCTGTACAAGCACAACCGCACTCCCATCTTGAGTGTGAACTTTCGCTCTCCATTAAATTCTCCTGCTATAATATTATATGACTAATCCTTGAATTCTTCCTTGCGACTGCTTCAAGAACCCTCCTAGCCCTAGGTTGAGGTCTTTCTCCAAGACCTCTCTGGGCCTCTCAGACATCAGATTTTGGCAACCAATGAAGGGACAAGCAAAGTATCAGCCTGTCAGTCTTTTCTACCTGCCCCTGGCCTTTTCTACCTACTCCTTCATACTCTGTCCCCAGAGGTGATGGAGGACTTGTTCCTCATATCATGCTGATTGAAGGGCTATGTGGGTAATAGCTGACACCGTCCATAGGAGTCTTACTGAGAAATTACCCGTCAAGGTCTTTATGGGCTGCTTTTCCCATCCCACTGCCATGTAAGAATCTTTCTTTGCTGCCTTCTCTTTTTTATGACTTGTGACCTTACTTTTCTCACAGCTTAGATACGTCCTTTGGTTCTGAGACAGCAAGATTCTTCCTCCACAAAGCAGGACCTCACTGCCCAATCCTCCATTCAAGGGGATTCTGTTGTTACTGTGGCAATCTGTGGTCCAACTACAAACAGTTGAGCCCATGGATCTTTCATGTAACCATGTTTGTGACCCATTAACTCTAGTTAGCTGCTTTTTCCCACTGTGTGCTCTTTTGTCATCATGATCTCTGACCTCACCATTTGTGGAGAGCTATACATGGTGTTGGTCATGAGATATGACCCAACTCCTTCCAAGGCACATTTTCTCCAAATCCTGTATACCACCCTAGATGGTTCAGATACCCTCAGAAGCAACCTCCAGGGGCATGTCTTCTTCTTTATGTTAGAAACACTTCTGACCCATATCTATCTCAGTCAGAGGTGACTGGAAAACCATTTTAGTGCCCACTAGTTCCATCTCAGACTTTCCCATTCTCTTAAACTTTGGAAACACTCAAGCAGTAGTTGGGCCCCATAGACACTAGGTGTCAAACTGGAACCAAGAAGTGAAAGAGGAGCCCTTGTAGAGACCCCACACTCACTTGGGAAGCCCCTGTGAGGACCTGCTATATTTCTCCTCTCTCATCTACCTTTTTCATACATCAGTACAGGCCAAGCAGAAGACCAGGGCATGGGTAATTCTCCCTCTATACCCACAGACACTTCCTCCCTCAGGAGTCTCTTGAAACATTGAAGCAGTTTGTAGATGGGCAACCTAAAGTGGAAAAAATTAATATATTTCTATAATATCACATGGCCACAACATAAACTGGAGGATGGAGAAACATAACTTGAAAATGGAGCACTAAATTACAATACCATATTCCAATTAGACCTTTCCTGTAAGCAATAGAAAAAATGGACTGAGGTGCCTATGTTCAGGCTTTCATGCATTATATCAAAACGCTGACCTCTGAGGGACACCTGCCATTTATGTTATGCTAACACCTCCCTAGAAAAACCAAGTAGGATAAAAAGGTCATAAAGAAATCTGAATATAGAAACCATTGGAAACAAACAAACAAAGGTTTTTCCTAGGCTCCCTGACCTACCCTGCCTACCCAGGGCCTTCTCTTTGAGAAAGTTATGGGGAAGGGCTAGGTGCAATAAGATGTGGAAAACTGAGTTTAGCTTAGAACTCTACTAGGCCTGAAAATTAAGAATTACAGGACAGAGGAAATGTTACAGAATAAACCTTGGTTTGCATAGCCCACCCTGTAATTCCCCAATTTAAACCTTTTTAACAGCCTTGGGATGAGAGTAATTAATAACCCAATAGCCAAATTGTAAGCAAAAATCGACAAGCTGATATTGAGAACAAAAAATAACTTTACAGCAGGAAAACCTGTTGGACACCATCTCAAATTTGTTATGATCTATGCTAACTAAGATTTGTTTACCGAATGACACATGGATGCAAAACTAAAATTTGACTTTCTCTATTAAAATAACAGTTTTCTTAAATGGTTGGTCTGTTTTGAGTAGAAGGATATAAAATTCCTTTTGAAATAATCAATATATAGATATAAAGAACAGAGAATCTGCGCTTTATGGGAAAAGCTTCATCACATCTTTAATGGTTTAAAAAAAATAGAGTCACTACTATTTTGGAAGTTAATCTTTTCTAAACTATTTTACCAACTTATTTGTCACTGTGATAAACAGAGGCCTGTTTAAATATAATGTTCAGACCTGACAACCTGTAATATTCTAATAAAACCCTTACGGATATCTAATAAAACTGTTACAAAAGGATTCATTCTTTTACCTTGTAAAAAGTGAGGTGCTTAAAATGAAAGTTAATGCTATCAATATATCTATTTTAATTCACAATGAAAAATATATTCCAAAACTGAAAAATATAGTACTTGTGGAAACTGTGGAAAAGTTTAAATAGGATGCTATTTTGACAATATTTTAAATTTTAGTCATATTTTATTCTAATAAATAATCAGAATTTTTAACAAGGTGTTAAACTGTGTTTTTAATTTGGTTTGTCATAAAAAACTCTGCATAATCATGTATTTATTTCCTAAGACTATTATAAATCATAGACTTATGTTTACTAAGAGAACTATTATTTATAAAATGATAATAGGATGACAATTTTGATTTCACTGGGAATCTAAAGTCCTTATAAAATTTACTAGAAAATTAGTTTTCTTCTGGTACTGCTGAAGTTTCTTTGTAAGAAACAGAATCTTTCTAAAAGAGAATTTTAAATGCATAATTTATAAATTTAGGGATTATATAAAATTCTTAAAGACTTTTAAAGTTCTCACTGCCTATTCTATCTTAATACTGATCTGCATGATGACATTATTGGTTATAGTTTTAGTCTTAGAAAAATGTGATGTTATGAAAACAACAAAATCTCTTATCAGTTATACTGTTTTGCTCTAATGCTTCTCCATAAGAGCATGCAGTCAGCTCATCTTCAACAAAAAGAGACTTTAAGGAGAAGCAAAGTAAATCTATGTTTTACCTGTTAATATAATCTTGATAAAAGTGTAAAAGTAAAATGAAGCAAAACTTCTACCATAAATTGTAGTTAATGATCTCTAGAAACAGCTTTAAGGAAATTAGGGCCTAGATTGTAAGTTCTTGCAGCAGTCACATTTACTCCTGGCTCTGATCTCTAACTGCTATTTCTAAATCCTGATATGCTTTACTCTTCATGTGTAAACTGACAGCTCCCTAGAACTTTTTTAAGCACCTGTATGACACCCAGAACCCAGAGTTACAGTTAGCCAGCTCTAAAAGTTATGAAGAAGCATTCCTATGGCAACACACGAAGAGTGGCCATAGAGGAGCTGCCACGGGGTGGTGCCTAGCTAAGGCACTAGGCATCCCTTGTTAATGGCTCCAATTGAGTTCCGTGCCTTAGAGCAGTGGGCATGTGTTCAAAACCAACATACCCGTAAGGAACTAGCAAACAGATTCATGCATTTAGATCAGACTCCAACTACCACACATGGTACCTCTCCATTTGAGTTACTGGTACGATCAGTTAGTAAAGCCTCTAAAACAATAAAGATTTCACTGCATCACCTGGCCATGTCCCCAAAGTGGATGGAAGCATACTGCTGCTGAAGACTCCTATGGCTCTGCCAGTCAGTGATGGCTCAGTCTCCACAGTCCTGCAGGGGACACTGCCTCCAGACTGGCTCTGTTTCATTAGTGCCAGGCTGGTGGAACACCGGAGCCAACCTTCCTGTTCTCATGAGGGCTGACAGTACTAGAGTATGCCAAACTGCTTGAAAGACATGCTAATAGGAGCACTATTCACCAAAGTGAGATGAGTAGAGGTGTCTAGGATTTGGGCCTGGGATGCCACCTCTCCTTGGAGTGATGGGACTGAGTCCTGCAAACTGTCTTTGATGTGATCCCTACATTTTCATTCCAGAGCATTATGATGAGCCCATCTGTCAGCATCACACACCAAACTGATAAAATAGTTATCATTCATTTCCTAAGGCCCAGGGAGAAGCCACTACAGCGATGGCGAGGAAGGGGAGGGATAAAGGCTGCATGTTTAAATTTTTAACCTTGCCTGTATTGTTAGTTGAGTTCCTTCTTTCCTATACTCAAATATAAAAATACAGATTTAGATAAATTTCCGGCATTGCCTCTCATATAAATATTTGCTGAATGAATAAAATGGTTTCAATTTCTATGCTTTCCAGTCCAGAGACTTAAGGTTCATCTTTGACTTTCTCTCTCTCATTTTGCACATCTAACCTGTCACCAAGTCTTATTTATTTATTTTTAAGATTTATTTATCTCCCCTTCCTCTCCCCGTCCCATTGTCTGCTCTCTTGTGTCCATTCCCCATGTATTCTTCTGAGTCCGCTTGATTCTTATCAGGCAGCCCTGGGAATCTGTGTCTCTTTTTCGTTGTGTCATCTTGCTGCATCAGCTCTCCATGTGTGTGGCGTCACTCCTGGGCGGGCTGCGCTTTTTTTTTTTACACAGGGTGGCTCTCCTTGTGGGGCACACTCCTTGTGTGTGGGCACTCCTACACCCGGGCGCCCCAGTGTGGCACGGCACTCCTTGAGCGTGGCAGCATTGCGCATGGGCCAGCTTACCACACAGGTCAGGAGGCCCTGGGTATGGAACTCTGACCCTCCATATGGTAGACGGACGCACTATCAGTTGAGCCACATCTGCTTCCCACCAAGTCTTATTGATTCTACTTTAAAAATCTGGGAAATGGACTTTGGCCCAGTGGTTAGGGCGTCCGTCTACCACATGGGAGGTCTGCGGTTCAAACCCTGGGTCTCCTTGACCCGTGTGGAGCTGGCCCATGCGCAGTGCTGATGCGCGCAAGGAGTGCCACCCCACGCAGGGGTGTCCCCCACGTAGGGGAGCCCCACGCGCAAGGAGTGCACCCCGTAAGGAGAGCCGCCCAGCACGAAAGAAAGTGCAGCCTGCCGAGGAATGGCGCAGCCCACACTTCCCGTGCCGCTGACGACAACAGAAGCGGACAAAGAAACAAGACGCAGCAAAAAGACACAGAAAACAGACAACCGGGGGAGGGAAGGGGAATTAAAATAAATAAAAATAAATCTTAAAAAAAAAAAAAATCTCTCACTCCCCTGAGTTGGTTTTTTCATGTTTGCTCGTTGTTGTTTTTTCATTTTTAGGAGGCACCGGGCACCAAACTCAGTACCTCCCAAGAGGGAAGCAGGCACTCAACCACTTGAACCATATCCGTTCCCCTTAAAAATCTCTCTTTAAGCTGTTTACCAAGTTATTCTTGCTTTCACTGTCCTTTTCTTGACTTGCAACTGGTCTCCCAGCCTTTATTTCTTCCTATTTCAAATGTCTAACTTGACTAAAGTAAGGCGACGATTCTTATCTCTGGATAAAAGTAAAACTTCATACAAGACATAATGAACCTTCTAATCTGTGCCCCACAGTATCCTTCCTCTTCTTCTACCATCTTCTTTTCCTCATATGAACCTGTATCTCGGCTTCAGAAGACCCTCTTCTTTCCTCAATAAACAATACAGTACTCACTGTCTTTGTACCTTTCCCTAAGTGGTTCCCTTTGTCTTTTTTTTTTTTTAAGATTTATTTATTTCTCTCCCCTTCCCCCCCATTGTCTGCTCCCTGTGTCCATTCGCTGTGTGTTCTTGTGAGTCCGCTTGCATAATCCGGTGGCATTGGGAAACTGCGTTTCTTTTTTGTTGCGTCATCTTGCTGTGTCAGCTCTCTGCGTGTGTGGCGCCACTCCTGGGCAAGTTGCATTTTTTTCACGCGGGGTGGCTCTTCTTGGGGTGCACTCCTTGCATGTGGGGCAACCCTACGTGGGGGCGCCCCTGCATGGCACGGCATTCTTTGAGTGTGGCAGCACTGCGTGTGGGCCAGCTTACCACAGAGGTCAGGAGGCCCTGGGGATTGAACCCTGGACCCTCCATATGGAAGATGGATGCTCTATCAATTGAGCCATGTTGCTTCCCGGTTCCCTTTGTCTTAAAGGCCTTTCTATATCATTCTCTGGAAATCTACTACTCATTCCTCAAGGCCCCGCACAATTTAATCTCCTCTGACCCACACTGGCCTTGCTGATTAATCTGTACACTTGTAAAAGTTTGTAGTTACCGCTATTATCACACCTAACTACACTGTATGATAGTTACCTCTAAATTATAAACTGCTAAGAGAGCACCATACCTCATCCTTCTTTGAGGTTCCAAAATACAGTACAATACTGATCACATTCCAGAGGACTATTTAAGTTAATGATTATAACTATCACAAGGAATCTAGTATGTGGGAAAAATTACTGAGGCTAAAAGAAAAGTCTTTATGTTCTTTTATCATAATGTATTTAAAACCACAGCTAAATATCAATTCTTTTCTCATATTGCATTATAATAAAATTTTTAAAAATAAAGTATCTAAATTCTCATACTGATTCAATATTTTTTTAGAGTATAGATCAAGGCTAATCTGACATTTTAAACTTTCATTTTATATGGAAATAATCTTTACTGCTTTACAATGTTTACAGTCACATATACCTTATGTGCTAGTCTTGTTCTTCAGGAAGGTGGAATAACAGCTTCATTGTAAAACAGTAGCTTGAAAAACTACAGTGGTCTGAAAAATTCTCATTATTCTGTTATAAAATATAGAGATCCAAATTTCTGAAGCCATACTAATGAGTAAAAAATGAAATAAATTTTAGAAGAAACCCATCAGCAAATCTAAAATAATTTTATTCCTTTGGGAACACAATCCATTGTGAATTCCTTACTTTATTTTAAAATTTATATAGTTTATATATAACAAAAAAAAGTTTTTAAAAATCTGGGAGAAAAATTTTTTTCTTTTCCTTTTATTAGAAAAGTTGAAGGGTGGGAATAGGAAAAATATGTTACCTTTCTCTATCCTCAAATATCTTTGTCCTACTTGCTATCCTCCCAACATACCCTAAGGAAAAATCTCGGACTTTACATCTCTAATAAAATGTAATCTTTATAATCAGATGTAATTCCTCTCTCTCCATGGCTCCTTCATCTGTTTGCTCATTATTTTGCTTGTTGTCTGCTTTTTTCCCCTCATTGTTGTCTGCTTGTTGTTTTTTGCTCATCGTCTATTTTTTTCTTTAGGAGGTACTGGGAACCAAATCTAGGACCTCACATGTGGGAGGCAGGCACTCAATTGCTTGAGCCACATCTGCTCCTCAGATGTAATTTTATTTTATTTTTTAATAGGTTAATCTTTTTTTTTAAATTTCTCTCCCCTTCCTCCCTGCCCCCCAGTTGTCTGCTCTCTGTGTCCATTCGCTGTATGTTCTCCTGTGACCGCTTCTATCCTTATCAGCAGCACTGGGAATCTGTGTTTCTTTTTGTTGCATCATCTTGTTGTGTCAGCTCTCTGTGTGCGGTGCCATTCCTGGGCAGGCTGAACTTTCTTTCGTGCTGGGTGGCTCTCCTTACGGGGCGCACTCCTTGTGCGTGGGGCTCCCCTACGCGAGGGACACCCCTGCATGGCAGGGCACTCCTTGCGCGCATCAGCACTGTGCATGGGCAAGCTCTACATGGGTCGAGGCCCAGGGTTTGAACCGTGGACCTCCCATGTGGTAGGCGGATGCCCTATCCATCGGGCCAAGTCCGCTCCCCCACCAGGTGTAATTTTAATGTCTCTGCTTTTATTGTGAATCCTTTAACGTAAAATGAAATTTACCTTAAAATGTTGTCATATAATATAAGAAAATGTCTGGGACATAATGCTAATTTTAAAAGGCTGAATATAAGGTACTATATAGTATGATCACAAGTAAATATAAAGCCATTTGTGTATGTTTGTAGAAAATACAGCAAAATGTTAACAATGGTTCTTACTGGAATGTAAGACAAGTTTTTTTCCCTTCTTTTTCTACTTGTCTGTATTTTACAAATTTACAATGAACCCATATTACTTTTATAAACAAAAAATATCAGGTTTGCCATTTTTTCAAATATCACATATCTCATACCAATATAAAAATATTCTGTAGTGACTGAATTTTTATGTAAGAAATATTAATAATAGATTAATGCTGGTTTCATTTAGTAAACTGAACTACTTTTACAAAATAGTGTTTCTTGGGAAGCGGACGTGGCTTAACTGATAAAGCATCCGTCTACCAGCATCCAGGGTTTGATCCCTAGGGCCTCCTGGTCCATGTGATAAGCTGGCCTACACGCAGGGCTGCCACATGCAAGTAGTGCTGTGTCACGCAGGCGCGCCCCTGCATAAGGGTGCCCCACATGCAAGGAGTGTGCCCCCTCAAGTAGAGCCACCCTGCGTGAAAAAAGCACAGCCTGCACAGGAGTGGCACCGCACACATGGAGAGCTGACACAGCAAGATGACGCAACAAAAAAGAGACGCAGTTTCCCAGTGCCACCAGATAATGCAAACAGATGCAGACGCACACACAGCGAATGGACACAGAGCACAGACAACGGGGGAGAAGGGGAGAGAAATAAATAAAATAAATCTTAAAAAAAAAAAAATTCTTTACTGAGTCACCTTTAACACAATCCCCAAAAAAATAGGCAAGAGGAAGGGATAAACAAAGCAATATAATATTTATTCAATCCTGTTTCTTATCTTCCAAAAAGCAGACATTCAATTAAATTTCCTAGTCTCATTGCCTTTTCTCATGTCTTAATTGTGGTTAAAATCCACAATGTAACACAAAACTACAGGCCTCATGAGAAAACACCTCACATTAGTGAGATACTTTAAGAGAGATATATATCCATATTAAAGTTCATTAAAATTAGTATTTTTCTATGTCTATTTAAAAACATGAAAAAGATATTCTCTAAAGAAATTCCAACACCAATCCACACACTAAAGAGTCTTCCTTTTCAGTAAGCAAAGTTATTAAACTGCATAAAATCAAAATGAAGAGATGCAAATAAATATACATGCCGAGAATGAAATTCATTACAAAATTACTTGTAAAGCTACTATCACTGCGATGCAATGTCCACTTCAGTATCAGCATCCACATACACTTGGCTTTTTTGGGGGGTACAGATTTACTTATGCTGAGACTAAATGAAGGCAACAGATGCATATTTTTTACCCATGGCTAGGGCAGGGGCAGGTTCTCCTAGCAAACAGTGTCTTCTACTAAACTAAGATAATTTTCTCCTTAACCTTAAGGCAGCCACTTGGAAAAATGCTCTCCTGGGTCAATGCATGACCTTAGCATTGTTAAATGCTGTTTGAGCAAGTGAGAGACTAAGGTCATTTTATTTGTTTTTATTTATTTATTTTTTTTGAGGTACCAGAGATGGGGATTGAACCCAAGACCTTGTATGTGAGAAGCTGGCACTCAACCACTGAGCTACATAGGCTTGCTGAGGTCATTTTAGAGATGCATTTCCTAGTTCTGCTCTATTTTCACTGATCATGCTCTCCATGTATTCCTGTGCCATAAACAGCAAGAGAAAGGAGAATATCAGCAATTTGAGAAGGCAAGGGTAAAATGAAAAAACTAGTGTAACAAAGTGCCATCATTTGCCATTAGAAAGCAAGCCACATCTAAGTTCCTCCTCCAGGAATAAAGTGACATTTGAGCTGGGAATATTGGTGCTATTCAAAACTTTTTTTTTTTTTTTAAGAAAATGTACTGTTTTCTGGAACTCACTCAAGTTACTGAAAATTACAAACTTATCTGCAACACGAGACACCCCATAAAGTTCTACAGGAGTACTAAAAATAAAATTTAAACAAATACATAAAAGCTTTTAGCTGTATTAAAAAATAAAACAGTTCATTTTAGCAATCCAAGTCTAACTTAATTATTGTTCAACTGAAGAAATAACTAAGTATTGAACCTATGAAGTATCAGCAATATGAATACATTTGCTTGTGTTTCTATAACTGTAGAATACATTATTATATCATTTATTTATCTAATTATTTATTTAACTGGTTTAAAAAAAGACAAACTCTGTAAACTAACCCAAAACTAAAAATAATCAAGTACTATCATCATGTTAGTCTAGTTCTGAAAATGGAAGCTACAGCATTATTCTTAGTGTCAAAAAGGTATCAATTGCAGTGAAAGGATGGAAAAACATATTCCATGCAAGAGGTAACCAAACAAGAGCTGGTATACTATATTAATACCAGATAAAATTGATAATAATTCAAAAATTGTTATGAGGAATAAAGAAGGTCATTATATACTGATAAAGGAGTCAATTCAATAAAAAGACATAACAATTATATATATATGCATCTAATAGCAGAGGATCAAAATATGTGAAGCAAATAATGACAAATTTGAGGGGAGAAATATGATTCTACATTAATATTAGGAGAATATACCACTTTCAACAGAATAGCTAGATAGAAAATCAATAAGGAAATAAAGACTTGAATGATACTATAAACCAACTAGATCTAACAGACATATATAGAACATTTTACCCAATAGCAATGGACTACACACTCTTCTCTAGTGTACATGGATTATTCTCCAAGATATGTTTGGTCACAAAACAAGTCTCAATAAATTCAAAAATACTGTAGTCATATAATGTATCTTCTCTGCCACAATGGAATGAAACAAGAAATCAATAAAGGAGGGAGAACTAGAATATTCACAAATACATAGAAATTACAGCAGCCAATAGGTCAAAGAAGAATTCAAAAGAAAAACTAGGAAATATCTTGAAGTGAATGAAAATGAAAATACAACATATCAAAACTTATAGGAAGGGAGCAGATATGGCTCAAGTAGTTGAGCACCTGCCTCCCACAAGGGAGGTTCCAGATTTGGTTCCGGTTCCTCCTAAAGAAAACAAATGAGTAATAGCAAAATAAGCATACAATGAACTAATAACGTGCAGAGAGATGAGGGAGCCAACTCAGGGGAGCTGATTTGGCTCAGTGGTTGAGCACAAGCCTCCTGCATACAGGATCCCGGGTTCAATCCCTGGTCCTGGTACATCAAAACAAAAAAAAAAGTTGGAAAGAAAAATTTACAGGATACAAAAAGGCAGTCCTGAGAGGGAAATTTATATTTTCAAATGCCTAAAGAAGAACAATCTCAAATCAGAGACCTAACCTCACAAATGGGAGATCTAGAAAAGGAAAAGCAAACTAAACCCAAAATGAGGAGAAGGAGAGAAATAAAGATTAGAGTGGAGATAATGAAATAGAGATGAAAAGAACAAGAGAGACAATCAACAAAACTGAAGTTGGCTCTTTGAAAACATTAATAAAATCAACATGCCTTTAATTAGACTGACAGAGAAAAAGAGAAAAGACAAATACTAAAATCAGAAATGAAAGGAGGGGTGTTACTACTGACCCCACAGAAATAAAAAAGGATTATAAGAAAATATTGTAGCAGTTTGATACGGTTATGAATTCCAGATACAGATATTGGATTATGTTTGTGATCTGATCGGAACCTGGGCGTGATTGAGTTATGATTAGGGCCTTGATTGGGCCACATCATTAGGGCATTGATTCCCTGCCCCTTGGTGGGTAGGGACTCACAGATAAAAGGCATGGCAAAGGACAGAGCTGAGGTTTTTTGACGTTGGAGTTTGATGCTGAAGCCTTAAGCTGGAACTCTGGGAAGTAAGTACACAGAGGAAAAGAAGCAAGTCTGGGGAAGAGAAGACCTGAGCCAGAAGAAGAATACACAGGAACAGAGATGGCTCCTTAGACACAGCAGAAGCCCCAGGGAGACAGACAGAGTCATTCACCTGATAGTCTACAGCTGACCTCGTGGAGAAAACAGAGGATCTGAGCCCAGAGAGAAGCAGGACATTGAAAAGAGGAACCCAGGAAGACTGAACCCTGGCAGACGTTGACAGCTATCTTGCTTCAACATGTGGAAATAGGTTTTGGTGAGGGAAGTAACTTATGTTTCATGGCCTGGTATCTGTAAGCTCCTACCGCAAATAAATATACTTTATAAAAACCAACCAATTTCTGGTATTTTTGCATCAGCACTCCTTTGGCTGACTAGTACAGATATGATGAACTATATACCAACAAATTGGATAAATGGACAAATTGCTAGAAACACACCAACTACCTTCACTGACAAGAAGAAACAGAAGATCTCAACAGATCAATAACAAATAAAGAGATTGAAAAAGTCATCAAAAACCTCCCAAAAAAGAAAAGCCCAGGACCAGATAGACAGCATCACAGGGGAATTTTAACAGATATTCCAAGAAGAATTAACATCAACCCTGCTCAAACAATTCCAAGAAACAGAAGACAAGTGAACACTATGAGGCCAATTTCACCTTTATACCAAAGCCAGATAAAGACACCACAAGAGGAAAGCGGACTTGGCCCAGTGGTTAGGGTATCCGTCTACCACATGGGAGGTCCGCGGTTCAAACCCCGGGCCTCCTTGACCCGTGTGGAACTGGCCTATGCACAGTGCTGATGTGCGCAAGGAGGTGTCCCCCGCTTAGGGGAGCCCCACGTGCAAGGAGTGCACCCCATAAGGAGAGCCACCCAGCATGAAAGAAAGTGCAGCCTGCCCAGGAATGGTGCCACACACATGGAGAGCTAACAAGATGACGCAACAAAGAGAAACACAGATTCCCATGCCACTGACAACAACAGAAGCAAAGAAGAACATGAAGCGAACAGACACAGAGAACAGACAACTGGGGGGGTGGGGAGAGAAATAAATAAATAAATCTTCAAAAAACAACAAAAAAAAGACACCACAAGAAAATTACAGGGAAACGGATGTGGCTTAGGTGATGGGGCCTCCACCTACCATGTGGGAGCACCCAGGTTCAATCCCTGGGACCTCCTGGTGAAAAAGAAGAAGAGACAGCGTGCCTGCACAATAAGCCAGTGCCCGCGTGGTGAGCCAGTGCCCACAAAAGTGAGTCACACAGCGGGATGATGACGCAAAAGAGAAGAGATGAATGGGAGTGTCAGGGTGGGGCATGGCAGGGACTGGAAACTGAGGTGGTTCAATTGACAGGGAGCCTCTCTTCACATCCGAAGTCCCCAGGATCAAATCCCACTAAACTCTAGAGGAGAAAGTTGAGAAGAGAAGACAAAAAAGGTAAATGGATAAAGAGGATCCCACAGCAAAAAGACACAGACAGCAAAAACAGGAGGGTGGGGGTGGACGTGGGGGAAAAAAACTTAAAAAAAAATTACAGACCAATATCCCTTACAAATACAAATGAAAACATCCTCAACAAAATAACAACAACCCCCAAGTGCAAGGGCAAAAACCAGTGAAGAAGGATGGTCCAATGAGGAGCCCTTGATACTAATGACTATGCTTATGAGCCTGTGTGCTTGAAATTTCAACTAGGCCTAGAGCTGCAGGGTGCCTAAGAGTTTCCTCCTGAGAGCCCCCATGTTGCTCAAATGTGGCCACTCTCTAGGCCAAACTCAGGATGTAAATGCATTACTTTTCCCCCAGCATGGGACATGAATCCAGGGGATGAGCCTCCCTGACACTGAAGGATTACTACCAATCACCGGCTGGTGATGCAACTAGAAAAAGACCTTAAATAAAAGGGGGAAATAGAAAAGACAAATGAGTTTATATGGCTAAGAGACTTCAAAATGGGACAGGAGGTCATCAGTAGGGCCATACTTAACACATATCTCAGCAGGATCCCAGAGCTAGCCAAAAAGCAGCTACAACTCCAGGTACTGGTGCTATGGCACAGATTCTATGGTCATGGCAGCTGGCTCTGGAGTTCAGTGCCTTGCCAGTGGACCTATTTTGGAATTTGTGCTCCTGAGTGTGATGAAGTTGGACTCACATGTGACCTCTCTATGCATGCCTCTTCTATCACTTTTACTGAACCTGTGGTTGGTGCTGGGGTTGGTGTATACTCAGGAGACTTGAATCTCTAGATTGGCCATGTTTCAGCTGGGCCCTGATCCTCAGCAGACTTGTAACACCTACTCTTCAGTTTGTTGGACTTACCCAGTCAGCTAACAGGGAGGTAAAGATGGTCAACCACCACACCAGGGAACTGAGAGTGTCTACAACTAAGAGCAGGAGAATCGCATCCGTCAGTCATGTTGGATCTAAGCCCCACCCGAGTTAAGAGGTAGAGTAAACATAACTATCCCAGCATCCAGAGGATGGAGGAATAAAATATGGATACAGTGTACTTACTAGTATTCTACTATAGAACTAATGTGACTCTAGCAATGGAAGAAACTGTATCATTGATGTGGAGACACTGGCCACGGGAGTTACTGAGAGCAGGGAGAGGGACATTTTCAGGACTTGGAGTTGTCCTGAATGGTATTGCAGGGACAGATGCAGAACATTATATATCCTGCCATAACCTATTGAACGGACTGGGGGAGAGTATAAACTACAATGTAAACTATAATCCATGCGGTGTAGCAGTGATTCGAAATGTATTCACCAAATGCAATGAATGTGCCACAATGATGAAAGAGGCTGTTGATGTGGGAGGAGTGGGGGGGATGTGGGTATAAGAGAAATTCTTATATTTTTTAATGTAATATTTTTTGTGATCTATGTATCTTAAAAAGAAAAGACAAATAAAAATTAAAAAAAAAAATACCAGCAAACTTAATACGACAGCACATCGAAGGAATTATATACCATGATTAAGTGAAATTTATCCCAGGTATACAAGGGTGGTTCAACATAAAAAAAAAATTAATAAATTAATGTAATACACCCAGTAAAAAAAAAAAAAATGAAGGAAAAAAACACATGATCATCTCAATTAATGCAGAAAAGGCATCTGACAAAATCCAGCACCCCATCTTAATAAATAACACTCAGAAACAAAGTTGACATAATCTGAAACAGTGCTGGCACAACATTGTGAATGTAATTAACAGCATTAAACTATATACTTGAATGTGGTTAAAAGGGGAAATTTTAGGTTGTATATATGTTATGAAAATAAAAATAAAACAAAAAACCATAGGACTGCACAAGGCAGTGAAGTCTATTGTAAATTATGGTCTACAGTCAATAGCACAATCATAAAAATGTTCTTTCATTTATTGTAACAAATGTATCACACTTATGCAAGGTGTTAGTAATAGGGTGGTATGTGAGGACTCTGTATTTTATGCGTGACTTTTCTGTAAACCAACAACTTCTCCACTAAAAAAAAAAAAGTAAGCCACTAAGACCAACCTACACTCAAGGAAAGTGAAATTGTGTTCCATCTCATCAAGAGAAGAGTATCAAAGAATTTGTGGTTATATATTAAAATCATCATAGTAATTAATAAATCCTTGGGGGTAGAAACTTCAAGGCTATGCAAGTATCCAAATACCTCCTTATTAATCTGCACACTAATTTTATCATTTATCACTGTACCTTAGCTATAACAATTATTAGTGTGATGTTCAATTGGTACTTTTCAATTTCTCTCACTTCCTGTGTTTATTATTTGGAATTCTTTATTATGGAAGATTTGTTCCTTTCGCCCAATTTATTAATTAAACCATTTTTATAATGGTAAAAAAAAAAAAAAACTCAAAATGGATCGAAGACCTAAATATAACCACCAAAACTATAAAACTCCTGGGAGAAAACATACGGAAGCATCTCAAGACCTTGTGTTAGGCAACAATTTCTTAGACTTTACACCAAAAGCATGAGCAACAAAAAAAAATAGATAAATGGGACTTAATCAAAATTAATAACTTTTGAGCATCAAAGGACTTCATCATGACAGTAAAAAGTAAACCTATATAATGGGAGAAAATATTTGGAAACCACATAACCAATAAGCGTTTACCCTCCAGAATATATAAAGAAATCCTACAACTCAATAACAAAAAGACAACCCAATTTAAAAACAGGTCAGTGATTTGAATAGACATTTCTCTAAAGAAGATACACAAATGGCCAAAACACCTATGAAAAGATGCTCAACATCATTAGCCATTAGGGAAAACCAAATGAAAACCACAATGAGATACTATTTCACATCTATTAGAAAGGCTACTATGCAAAACATGGAAAATACGTATTTGGAAAGGTTGTAGTGAAACAGATACACTCATTCATTGGTGGTAGAAGTGTAAAATGGCACAGCTCCTGTGGAAGATAGTTCGGCGGTTCCTCAGGAAGTTAGGTACAAAATTACCATATGACCAGGCAATCCACTTCTAGGTATATATCCAGAAGAACTGAAAGCAGGGACTCAACAGATATTTGTTCACTGATGTTCACAGCAGCATTATTCACAATTGCCAAAAAATGGAAGAAACGCAAGGGTCCATGAACAGACAAATGGATACATAAAATGTGGTGTGTATATATATATATATATATATATAAAAAATAGAATATTATTCATCTGTAAAAAGTAATAGTTCTGATACGTGCAACAACAAGGATGAACCTTGAAAGCATCATGTTGAGTGATGCTTTAAGCTAGGCACAAAAGGACAAATACTGTGTGATCTTGGTGATACAAAATAAATAAAATAAGGAAACTCACAGAGTTTGTAACTAGATTATAGGTTACCAAGGGCCAGGGTAGGGGTTAGGAATACTCAATTGGTATAAAATCTCTGGGATGATAGAAGCACAACATTGTGAACATAATTAACAGTACTGAAATATATATTTGAACATAAGGGGAGTTTTTTGGTTGTATAGATGTTACTAGAATTAAGATCTTTAAAAAAAAAAGAGGACTGTAAAACTTAGTGGACACTAATGTAAATTACTGGGTACAGTTAACAGTACAATTATAATATTCTTTCATCAATTGTAACTACGATATCACACTAACTATGGGGAGGGGTTATATGGGAACTGTGTATTTTCTCCATGATTTTATGTAAACCTACAACTTCTATTGTTTAAAAAATTATATTTAAAAAAGGCATCAATTGTAAAGCAAAATGTTTAAGTCAAAGAACAGAAAGGGGGTCTATTAAACTAGGGTGGATGTTAAAAAACCCCACTTAGCAGCTTGCCTTTTATTTCCTAATCATATAGTTCTCAGAATGTTCTAAAGAGCAATATCACTAAGGAAAAAATGTTGAGCACAAGTATCTAATTTTATTTCTAAAACAAGTCGTCTCCCTTCATTTAAGAAAACAATTTTTAGAATTTAAATGAAAGAAACATGGACAATTACTCTGAATAACTGAGTTTTTACTAATAAAGTACAAATAATTAGGAGCTGCTTTTCCATGAGGGTAACATAAAATATGGAAAAATCTGCCTCTTCCTAGTACCTGCTGTGGTTCTAATCCTTTCTGTCTGTGGTTTCTGGCTGTGACTTGTTCTATTTTTAATTTCATGCACAAAATTGAACTTTATTCATTTCTTTGGTAAATAGCTTCTTTGAATTTACCTTATTTAACAATATACTACCAACTGTAGTACAAGGTATCTAAGGTACAATTTCTAAGCCTAAGAAACTTACTATCTAGGTCAGAAGATATTGGCGTATACATACACACACACCAAAGTAGCACTATAAGAAAACGCACTGTACATGCCACACATGTCGCACAGAGGATACATACAGCAGGAGCTCCAAAACAGGAGAGTCTGTTGAAGGCTGAAGAGACAGAGCAGAAAGTATCAGAGAAGTGTTAGGAATTGGGCTGAGCTTTAAGGCATAGATGCACTTCACATAAGCAGGGAGGTAAGGAGCATTCTAGATAGCAATAACAAAAGATATAAGGGTATAAGGGTAGGGATAAAAAGAAGAATACATATGGCACACAGTTCAGGACCAGACAATCAGAAAGTAAGTAGTGCAAAAGCAGGGAGTTTTTTATTTCAACACCTTTTTTTCCATGCCCAGTATACCTGCGAGGTATGACATCCTCCGATTATTAACAGTAGCAGTGAGCAGCAGTAAAGATTTTCGCATCTAAGAGTCATGATACTAAAATTGGTTTAGGAAAAAAGGCAAGAAAATGACAGGGTAAGCACTAATGATCTGACTTTAAAATTTTAAATGTTAGGTGATAAAGAGGGCAGAGTGAGAAGAGAAAAAACAAAAATAGGGAAGTTCAAAAATTAAGACTTTTTTTCAACAAGGTGAGACTCATTTTAGACTATGTTTAAAGTGATAAACACCAAAATATCCAACTAGAGAAGTGGGACTGACATTCAGGAGAGTTGAGGGCTTGAAAAATAATCGGGAGTCATCAGCAAATAAATGAGAAGGGAGTACAGGGTATGCGGAAGAAGGAAAATACAAAGGAGAGAGCCAGTCACTGGTAAAAGCAACAGAAGCGAAGAGAGATAGGAGGCTAATTTAGGAGAGTAGAACCCAAGAAAGCAGTTACAAATTCAGGAAGAACCAATGGATTTGGCTTTAAGATTATTACTGGCCTTTGGGAGAAATTAAAGCATAGTATAGTAACCAGCAGATTGAAGAGGGTTACTAAGAGGTTAGGAAGGGATAAAATGACCACACAGGCACAAAAGTAGAGAAAAGTAGGTCAGCAGCTGAAGTGGTAGTTGTGGTAAATTAAATTATGTATCCCAATTTAGACATGTTCTTAATTTTAATCCACATTCCTGAGGATGTGAACTCATTGTAAATAAGACTCTTGAAGATAGTATTTTTAATTCAGGTGTGGCCCAAATGAATGAGGGTGAGTCTTAAATCAGGATTACTGGAGGCCTTATATAAATTGCCACAAGCTGGAAGTCAGCAGGGAACCAGGAAGAGAAAAGAGAAGACATGTGATGGAAAAGCCAAGGAACCCCAAGGATCTCTAGCAGCCAGCACCAGAACACTACAATCTTTGGGGAGATAAAAAGTCTTGTTAATATCCTGCTGCTGGACATCTGGCCTCTGAAACCATGAGTCAGTAATGTCTGTTGTTTAAGCCAACGTACTGTATTTGTGAAAGCAGCTCGGAAAAACAAAGAAAGCAGTCATAGCAGAATAAAGGGTTTTTTCAAATTAAGTCCTAGTATAAAGAAGAAAAGAAAGAACTTCAAGATGCAGGGAGAGTTGTAAAGAGATGACTATACGGTAGAGAATAATAATACCAATGAGAACATATAATGAACACTTACTATGTGCTAGTCATCATGTTAGGCATTTTATCTGCATTATCTCATTTTATTCTTACAGCAATCCTAGGTGTTTGGTATCTTTTATTATCCCATGTTACGGAAGAGAAAACTAAAGTATAGAGTAGTTAAATTACTTAGGATCACAGACCTAAGAAGTGGCATAGCCAGAACTGAATTCAAGTTTGTCTGACACCAAAATTTGCTATAAACCTCTATGCAAAATGAAGAAAAACTGAAAATACCTAAAAAACAAAATTTAATATCTACTGGCTCCTCAGAAGAAAATTTTCAGTAAGACTGTACACAGGCAGTTAAAGTAGGAAAGAATGTAGACCTAACTTCTCCCTTTAAAAAGGAAATAAAAGTCCACATCATTAACATTTAAAGAATGGCCTTTCACAGCTTTTTTCCGCCTTGGGATTAGATCACTTTGGGCCTATTTTCTCCACAGAACTTGATGAATTAGTGTATCTCATAACAGTTAACAGGGAGCAGATGTGGCTCAGCCTATTGGGTACTCCCCTCCCAAGAGGGAGGACCAGGTTCAGTTCCCAGTGCCTCCTGGAGAAGGTGAACAAAAAATGAGCAGACAATAAGCAGACTGACAAGAGAACCATTGTGTGTGGGTGGGGGGGGAGAGGGTTGGGGAAAGGAAGAAATTTTTTTAAAAAGGTAAAAAAATAAGTCTTTGCTTGCTCTGCCCAGAAAAGCCTGCACCAAATCTTAGTGTGTATTTCCATCTTTCTTACCCATTTCTCAGCAAGCTCTGTTCTTTCCCCCATTTCCCAGTAAGTTATTTTTACTGGCCTAACTAAAAAAAAAAAAAAAAAAGAGTTAACAGTAATTATATAATGAAACAAAATTTGAAGTCAATAATTATTTTGGACTTCAGGGAAATTATCTTGAACTGAAAGTTTTCAAGATGGTAGTTTACAGGAATATAGATGGGAAACAAAATTTTAGAAATTAAATATGTAGCAGATTTTATAACTTAACTGCTCTGGAGAATATATATAAATGCAAAATAACAAGAACAAAAATCTTCTTGAGTTTTAGCCGCATCTAAAGAGGCTTTGAAAGTTTGGATGCTGTGCTTGAGATACGAGCTCATTATCACTATCTGTGGCTTTTAATACGGAAAAAAGGAAGAACACTCAGAAAACCCAAGTTTGGATTAAGCAGATACTCATGGTCAGATTTCCCATATTTCACTTCTCTGACATTTTCAGTTTGGCATTTCTCATTAGCACCTCCATTGGAAGGTGGGGTCAGAAAGAAGAGGTGAAGTATATATTCTTTGATACTACTACTTATTAATAGCTCTAGTAAACTATCTTTTACAGAGAAATCAGAAAATAAGTCCCAGGGGTTTGAGTTACTTAAGTTTTAATTATCCATGTTATTTCTAGTCTCTGCCTCATCATCAATGGATAAATCAGAATAACTCAATAGGATGCTATGGGTAATGAAATCTATTTATTACCAGCTCTGGTTAAATGTCACTAAAATAAGAATTTTAATTATTTGTAGATGTCAATTATCCATGTAATGTTTAGTGTCTCAATACCATGGGTAATGCAGAGATATCTTTATTGGGGTAGAATGAGTAATGGCTCTATTAACCCAAAGTTTTAACTGATCCATTGCTCTTTTTCTACCCATGTATGTTCAATCATAACTACTTGGTCTGTACTAACCATGACCTAAGATGTCTGACATTTACAGCACCCTGAGTAGAAAAACTCAATTTGGACTTATGGCAATCATGCATTTCAGATCTAGCAAAGCTTAAGATTAAATATACACCTTACCACCACCAAGTAAAGAAGGACAAGCAAATCAAAGAAATTTTTGACTGACAACAAACGTCTATAATTATATCAAATCAAATACTCAAGGATAACCCATTTAGTTTTAAAGGAACAATGTAAATTTTAGTTTCCTTCAAAAGTGATTATTAAAATTCACACCTTCAAAAGGTGTGGTAAGGAAAACCAACAGATAAATGTACTTAAATTACAAAAATATTAATGTATCACATGACCCTATTATGTACTCTGAAACAGTAAGGAACTAAATTTAGAAGATTACTTGATTACATCAGTAACTATATCTGTTTCTTCAAATTGAGAACACTTTGTAGATTATTTTGTCTTTCATTCTTAGTTTTAGCAGTACTGCTTAAAAGTCTATGACTTTGGGAAGCGGACTAGGCCCAACAGATAAGGCGTCCGTCTACCACATGGTAGGTCCACGGTTCAAACCCAGGATCTCCTTGACCCGTGTGGAGCTGGCCCATGCACAGTGCTGATGTGCGCAAGGAGTGCTGTACTATACAGGGGTGTCTCCTGCGTAGGAAAGCCCCATGTGCAAGGAATGTGCCCCATAAGGAGAGCTGCCCAGCACGAAAGGAAGTTCAGCTTGCCCAGGAGTGGCCGCCGCACACACAGAGAGCTGACGCAGCAAGATGACCCAACAAGAATAGACAAAGATTCCTGGTGCCGCTGACAACAATACACAATAGAAGCAGACACAGAAGAACACACAGCGAATGGACACAGAGAACAGATAACTGGGATGGGGCGGGGGGAGGGGAGAGAAATAAATCTTTTTTTTAAAAAAGTCTATGACTTTTTCAAGAGTGGATGTGGCTCAAGAGGTTGAGCACCCACCTCCCACATGGGAGGTCCCGGGTTCAGTTTCCGGTGCCTCCTGAAAAAAATAACAACAAACAACAAGCAAAACAAAGAAGAAGAAAACCAACTCAGGGAAGCCAGTGTGGCTCCGTGGTTGAGCACTGGCCTCCCACATACGAGGTCGCAGGTTCCATCTCTGGCCCCCAGTATCATAAAAAAAAAAATCTATTGCTCTTTTGCCTTTCTTAACAAGCTCAAAAATTGACCAAAATAAATTGAGTAACCTCACCCCCACCCTGTCTCACTGACAGAAAGAAAAATATATTGGTGATCTTTTTTTTTACCCTAAAGATTTATTTCTCTCCTCTTCTCCCCCAACCCCCCCCTCCCCCATTGTCTGTTCTCTGTGTCCATTCGCTGTGTGTTCTTCTGTGACCACTTCTATCCTTATCAGCGGCACTGGGAATCTGTGTTTCTTTTTGTTGAGTCATCTTGCTGTGTCAGCTCTCCATGTGTGCGGCACCATTCCTGGTCAGGCTGCACTTTCTTTTGCGCTGGGTGGCTCTCCTTACGGGGCGCACTCCTTGTGCGTGGGGCCCCTCTACGCTGGGGACACCTGCATGGCCCGGCACTCCTTGCACGCATCAGCACTGCTCATGGGCCAGTTCCACACGGGTCAAGGAGGCCCAGGGTTTGAACCCTGGACTTCCCATGTGGTAGGCAGATGCCCTATCCATTGGGCGAAGTCCGCTTCCCTATTGGTGATCTTTTGACTTTTGCATCACCTTTAGGAAAACTCCAGTAAATATAATAAATGTTGTCAGCCAATTAGAGAATCAACTTCTAACAGGAAATCTCTCTAACTTCTTCCTCAATCCTTCAATAAATCATTTTCCTATTCTAGGAGCCAACCTGACAGATAATCTCTGGTGAATGTCCTACATCAAAACAAAACAATGGATGTAACTATTTAGAATGTTCACCATTTAAAACTATTAAGTCAAACAAGGAAATCCAACATGTAAGTAACACATTAAGAAATGTCCATTCATGAGTGCTAATGGCAACTGCTACCAGTGATTCTACACCCAATCTCCTGTATGTGCTAGTACAACATTCAGGAAATAGTACCCCAATAACATGCTCATATGCATAACTTATTGTTTTAATTGCAAAACTAGCCCCATTTTCTATATTTTTCATGTTTGAAATATTCCTTTTTGTATTATTTCTCAAACATAAACTGAGCTTTATATTTTTTATTTAAATGATGCTTAACATAGCACTTAGTGAAAATGAATTAAATCTCTTTATGCCAAAGTTTAAGATAGTCTAACTACCAAGCAACTTACAAAGTGCTATTTTAAATTATTTCCTTCGCCCTCCTAATATTATGGGAAACATTCCTTTAAAATACTAGGTCTCCTGGCTAACAAAATCTCATACCCATGAAAAAGCAATCTGCTCTGCTATGATGATGATCTCACTCATTTAATTTTACTGGTGTAAAAATGTTATCATAAATCATTTAAAATTATTTAATAATATAATAAGCAGGTAAATATTATTTTTAATATACTCTTAAAATTAGAAATCTATGCTGAAAAATCCTGCTTTCTCATAGCAATGTAGTCTTTGCAGGCTAGAATTCAAAGCAGAAATGATCATTTTGCAAAATAAAAACATTTATAGTATAAAAATATTAGATATCCACTTGACCTATTCATAAATACCATACCTATCAAACAGAAAATAACCTTATACATTTAAGATTAATATTCCTAAATCAGAAATGGAATACTAAATTCTATAGTTCACTTACCTGAACCTCACTTGTCCTCTGTTTAATACTATCTTCTTTCTCCTTAAGGTCCTGCTCCACATTATTCTTTTCCCTAGAAAACCAACAAACAATGCAAGAATATTTGAGAACATCAGCTACAGCCGGTATGGTTATCCATCCTCCTAATCCTGAATCACTTTTTAAATACATAATGAAACATTCAATTTTTAAATGAAGGGCAGATTTTTCTACCCCTTTTAAATTTTTTATGGAATATAAATCAATATAGCTTTGTTTGTAAAAAAAAAAATTGCTTTCTCACTAAAATGTGGTGAAAAGAGAATAGATTAAAAAAGGAAGAGGAGCAAAGTATTCAATGAAACACTCAGATTTCACTGAGATCATTGTTGCTATGCAATATAGTCCAATGAAAATTGCTGGTGAAAAAAGGAGGGGTTGCATCAGCTCTGTAAGCTTAACCCTTAAGTACCACTGTCAAAGTAAATGAAAATGGCAAATACAAAGTCAATAACATTAAGGAAAAGGAATGCTAATTTCCCCTTAAATCACTGGTGTGCACCAATTTTAGAATGAAACAACATACCAAAAATTGAAAATGTTAATACCTAACTTATATGCTTTATTAAATACCATATATGTTCAAAAAAAAGCTATTTTAGGACCACCTAACAAACCCAATTGATCAAATATATAAAACCAACATATACTAAGTGAAAAAGGAATCACATTAGCATTTTTCTTTTTACTTGTCAAATATGCTAAGTTCTGCTTTTATTTTGAATCATTATTTTCTAAACTCTTATATGCTTCTATCAGAGCTGGGTTCATAATGAACAACTTTAGATTCAGGATTATAAAATAAAGCTATTTATTCTGATGTAATAAATTTAACTGTCCACCTCTTTTTCTACAAACTGAGAGAAAACCCCATAGTCATGCTTGTATATATAACAGAACTTTACCCCAGACTAAAAATTCTGCAGTAATACATATTTGGGATGGGAAAAAGGTAAAAGGTGGCAGCATGGAGAAGGAAGGATAGCATTTAAAAAGTCCTTGGACTAGTACTGCAGAGTTTCTCCTTAGAGCTTCACGAATATATGTCACTTTCCATTCCAGACACAACCCAAATTTAACCTCAGGCACCATTAAGCTTGAGCATAATATGAGAAATTTATACCAAAGGAGGTACTTGAGGGACAACTGCATACTATATTTATGTTTCTCACCTTTTCAGATGAGATTAAATGCAGACAAAAAAATCAACTGTTTTGGATATATAGGTACAACGTTCTTAAGATTTGTATGGAAAAGAAAAAGCATGAAAGTAAAGCTGTATGTATTCTAATACTTTTAATCACCTGAGATGGCCAAGGAACTCACCATCCATTTGTCAGAGGAGTTGCACTGTTGTGGAGATTTTAAATAGTCCCTTATCATGTGAATCATTGTTGCGACCCATTTCTCCCATACCTCAATCTGCTTATTATACAAAGGTCATCCCCAACTTATCAAATAAGGTAAAATAAAAAAATAGTAGGGGAAAAAAACAAAATAAAAATATGAAAATACCCTACAAATACTGTGAGTTCAATTCTGGGTTTTTTTTGTTTCTCCTGATGTAAACAGATGAGTCTGAAACACTGCAGCATTCAGAGATAAGTCACATGAAAAACTGCCCCCCCACCACATACCATCCCAAATCCTCAGAGGTATTCCATACAAGGTCGATATCAATTCAGTTCCTCACTTCCAACAGTAGAAAATTTTAAAAACAGAAAACATTACAAGATGTCATAAATCAGCACTGCACACAGAGAGGTGCACATTTGTATTCAGTCTTTTCTGCTCCACTCTTAATTGCCATTACTGACAGTGTTAGCTCAGAAAATCAAGTATACGTGAAGGAAAGTAGGGCAACAAGAAGACCAAGTAAAGGAAGGACGCTCACTTCATGAAAAGGGAAAACATTACAAAGGACTCTTCACTCTAACTAGCAAACGTGGTTCTACTAGGTAAAACAGTACAAATTTCTCTTCATTGTCTTTAATTCATAATTTTGGATGTGTGTGTTTGTGTGTGTGTGTGTGTCAAGGAGAACAGTGATGATGTCTCCAGACATATCCTGAAAATGAAGACCATTCCAAACATTAAATATGGGATTCTTTAAGCAGTAATTCCTCTTAGTACTGAGATAAATTTTAACTTTCAATTCATGTTTACCTAGTAAAATTATTGCCTCATAATAATTCTTTTTATTACGAAAAACAAATACTATATTATTTAACAGAAAATCTTAAAAATAATAAAATGTGCAGTTGTATCTCTTGCTACAAAAGATATAACAATTGATAATCTGCTAATCAGACTGAATAGCAAATCATTTTCTCATTGGTCTAGATTACTATTTCAGAGATGCCAAATTGTTACCGTGTTATCTTCCAATGGTTCTTAACCCCTGTAAGCTATCCTTCTCATTTTAGGCAAGTAAGAAAGTATAGACACATTTAAATGTACTAAGGATGCTTGTCCATATTTCTTATATTCCGCCTTCTTTCAAGTAACATTAGTAATTTTAAAACCTGATTCTCATTTCAAGGTTTCCTGTAGCCTTGCAATAAAAATATTTATATGAAACTTCCAAGGAGCCCACCAATATATATGGATAAGATGGATTTGAGACAGATTTTACAAATAGGTGGGTGAGCATTTGCCCAAAGAACTATTTATCTTATAGGCGCTTAGGGTCATAAATTTACCTCTCAGGACTGCCTTTGTTGTATCCCATTAGTTTTGATAAGTTGTGTTCTCATTTTCATTCATCTCAACATATTTACTAATTTCACTTACAACATCTTTGACCCACTGATTATTTAGGAGTGTGCTGTTCAGCCTCCACACATTTGTGAATTTTCTCCTTTCCCCTCTATTATCCATTTCCAGTTTCATTCTATTTACAATCTGAAAAGGTGGTTTGTATAATTTCAATCTTTTTTATATTTATTGAGACCTGCCTTGTGACCTAACATGTGGTCTATCCTGCAGAAAGATCCAAGAACACTTGAGAAGAACGTATAACTTGCTGATTTGGGATGCAACGCTCTGTATATGTCTGTTAGGTCTAGCTTGTTTATCATATTGTTCAAGTTCTCTGATATTCTGTACAGTTGTTCTAGGTAATTATGTGAGTGGCTTACTTAAGTTTCCAACTATTGTTGCAGAGATGTCTATTTCTCCTTTCAGTTTTGTCAGAGTTTGCCTCATGTATTTGGGGCACCCTGGTTAGATACATAGATATTTATGACTATTAATTCTTCCTGGTGGATTGTCCCTTTTATTAATATATAATGGCCTTCTGTATCTCTTATAACTTTTTTGCATTTAAAGTCAGTTTTGTCCAATATTATTAATAGTAGAGCTACCCCTGATCTTTTCTGGTTACTGTTTGCGTGGAGTATCTTTTTCCAACCTTTCACTTTCAGCCGGTTTGTATCCCTGGGTCTAAGGTGAGTCACTTATAGGCAGCATACAGATTGCTCATGTTTTTTATTTTTTTAATTTTTATTTTTTAAAGATTTATTTTATTTATTTCTCTCCCCTTCCCCCCTTGTCTGTTCTGTGTCCATTCACTGTGTGTTCTTCTGTGTCTGCTTGCATTCTTGTCAGGCAGCACCAGGAAACTGTCACTTTTTTGTTGTGTCATCTTGCTGTGCCAGCTCTCCATGTGCGCGGTGCCACTCCTGGGTGGGCTGTGCTATTTTTTTCGTGCAGGGCAGCTCTCCTTGCGGGGCGCACTCCTTGAACATGGGGCACCCCTACACGGGGGACACCCCTGTGTGGCATAGCACTCCTTATGCGTAGCAGCACTGCACATAGGTCAGCTCACCTGGGTATCAAACCCTGGACCCTACATATGGTAGGCAGATGCCCTATCAGTTGAGCCACAACAGCTTCCCTGCTTATGCTTTTTAATCCATTCTGTCAGTCTCTATCTTTGGATTGGGGAGTTTAATTTATTCACATCCAATGGTATTATTATAAATGCATTATTTACTTCTATCATTTCATTCTTTGGTTTTCAAATGTCATATCTTACTTTCTTCTGGCCTTTTACTCTTTCAGTTATCCTTTCCGCTATTCTTGCCTTCTACACCCTCTTCCAAACCTCTCTCCTGTCTTTTTCTTTCGGGCTGTAAGATTCCCCTTGATACTTCCTGTAAAGGCAAATTCCTTTTTATGAACTCTTTTACTTTCTGTTTATTTGCAAATATTTTAAACTCATCTTCATATTTGAAGGACAGTTTTTCCAGAGAAAGAATTTTTTTTGTATTTTTTTTTAAAGTTAATAGATCACAAGGAATGTTACATTAAAAAACATTAAAAAAACAAAAAACATAAGAGATTCCCATATAACCCACTCCCCACCCTCCACATGATTCTTGTAAATTGTATTTTTTTGAAGATATATACATCACAAAAAAAAATGTTACATTAAAAAATATAAGAGGTTCCTGTATACCCCCCACTCCCCTGCCCCACTCTTCCCACACCAGCAACCTCCCTCATCATTGTGGCACCCTTTTCGCACTCAGTGAACACATTTTGGGACACTGCTGCACTACACAGATAATAGTTTACCCTGTAGTTTGCACTCTCCCCCAGTACATTCAGTGGGTTATGGCAGAATACAGATAAAGAATTCTTGTTCAACAATTTTTCTCTTTCAGTATCCTAATTGTATCATACCACTGTCTTTTCGCTTTCATGGTTTCTGATAAGAAATTCACACTAGATCTTACTGGATGCCCTTTGTATTCGATGGTTTGCGTTTCCCTTGCTACTCTCAGAATTTTCTCTTTGACGACTGACATTCAGAGTAGTATGTGGCTTGGAGTAGGTCTATTCAGATTTATTCTGATTGGGTATGCTGCACTCTTGGACATGTAAATTCATTTCTTTCATGAGAGTAGGGGAATTTTCAGCCACTATTTCCTCACATGCTTTTTCTGCTCCTTTTCCCTTCTCTTTTGTTTCTGGAACTCCTATGCACATCTCTTTTTATTTTTTAATTTTTATTTTTTTTAGCAACTGACAATATTTATTAAAATAACTGACTTAAGCATCTGCAATGGTGACTTCAACCTCTACTCCTGGCTCAATACTGACGGAAGTAATCTGCTTAACAATCTCAGAAGGACTGTGCAGGTCAATGAGTCACTTGTGGATCCTCATCTGGAAACGATCCCAAGTCTTAGAACCTTCACCACAAGGAGTTTTCCTTTAGTGATTCTTAGAGTCTTGGTAGTCATCCGAACTGGTCCCTTCACTTTGAAGTTCTTTTCCTTAGCGCCTCTAATCAAGTCAGCACACACCTTCTCCAGAGACTTCACACTGCGGCTGGTCAGGGTGATTCTAATACGATGAATAGCCACCTCTGGTTCCACAGGGGTCTTTCCAGTGTCTTTAAAAGCCATGGCTGCGGCGTGGCTTCCTGACCAACTTGTTCCTCGGCAAGCGTGCACAGCGGTGAGTAAGGAGGACTGGGGAGCCGAAAGACGGCTGCTACTGTGACCGCGGTTTCCTTGAAAAGATTCTTTTTTTTTAATAATTTTTTTTTTTAAGATTTATTTTTTAATTTATTTCTCTCCCCTTCCACCCCCCTCCCCTCCCCATTGTCTGCTCTCTGTGCTCATTTGCTGTGTGTTCCTCCATGCCCGGCTGCATGCCTGTCAGTGGCACCGGGAATCTGCATCTCTTTTGGCCACGTTGTCCTGCCGCATCAGCTTTCCGCGCATGCAACGCCACTCCTGAGCAGGCTGCACCTTTTTGACGTGGGGCGGCTCTCCCCATGGGGTGCGCTCCCCTACATGGGGGACACCCCTGCGTGGCACAGCACCCCCTGTGTGCATCAGCACCACGCGTGGGCCAGCCCACCACACAGGTCAGGAGGCCCCAGCATTGAACCCCAGATCTCTCATGTGGTAGATGGACGCTCTATCCATTGAGCCAAATCTGCTTCCCTGCAGCAGATATCTTATTGTGCTTCATATTATCATTCAACTCCCTGAGATCCTGCTCAATTTTTCCATTCTTTTCTCTCTTCAATTTCAACTGTTCTGTCTTCTATATCACTTATTATTTCTTCTACAATTTGAGACTGCTGTTTATGCCTCTAACTTTTTTTTTGTTTTAAGGAGGTACCAGGTATTGAACCCAGGACTGAGTTACATCTATTCCCCTCTAATATGTTTTGTTTTTTGTTTTTATTTTTTTAAAGATACTTAGATTACATAAATGTTACATAAAAAAATATATATAGATTCCCAATATGCCCCACTCCCGATACCTCCCACATTTTCCCAATTTTCCCACATAAATAACATCTTCCATTAGTGTGGCATATTCACAGCAATTGATAAATGCATTTTGGGGCACTGCCACTGAGCATGGACTATAGTTTACACTGTAATTTACACTCTCTCCCACACAATTTTGTAGGTTATGGCAAGATACATAATGGCCTATATCTGTCTTTGCAATGTCATTCAGGATGACCCCCAAGTCCTGAAAATGCCCCCATATTACACCTGCTTTTCCTTCTCCCTGCCCTCAGAACCTCAGTGGCCTCTCTCTCCTCTTTTTCTTAGGCCACTGCCTCCACGTCAATGTTATAATTTCTTTCACTGATAGAATCACAGTAAGTCTACAGTAGAAAACCAGCAAGTTCACTCTAGTCCATAGTTCATTCTCCAATCCTGAGGACCCAGGGATGGCGATGACAACTCCATCTACAGTCAAGAGAGGGCTTTGATCCCACACAGCCAATGGATGAGACTATCTTCTAATTTTGTTTTTTTTTTAATCTGACCTAACGTGTCTTTCATTCCCATAAGCTCTGTTCTTTTTCTATTTAAGTTTTCAAATTCTTTTTTGTGCTTGCTCAGTGCCTTCTTGATGTCTTTTATCTCTTTAGCTATATTGTCTTTCAACTCATTAATTTGATTTTGGATATTTATATGAATATGAATCTTGCTGATTAGTTGCCCCAAATCCTGTATTTCAGCCAGGGCTTTGATATAGTCCTTTGCTTGGGCCATTTCTTCCATTTTCTTAGAATGGCTTGTAATTTTTTGCTGATGTTTAGACATCTGATTAGGATGGTGAGCTTACTCAGATGCTCAAGTTCTCTCTTTTTTGTAGGAATTTAGTGGCAGGAGACTGTGTTATTGTCATTCTTTGATCCTTGGTTCAATCTGTTCTAGATCTTCAGGAATGTCCCTGTTAGTTGCTCAAATCTGTGCCCTGGACCCAGTAATAGGATGCAGACCTGCCTCCAAGAGCCCTGGGGAGGTAGGCTGTAAAGGCCAAGAGAAGTTTCTCTTACTTATTTACCTTTAATTTCCTCACGTGCATGTCCTTAGCAGCTGGTGGCACTCTTGGGCAGGCCCTCAGTTCAAAGCCTGGTTGGAGTGCATTTGCTGTAAACCAAAGGGATCATTGTGACAGAGGATCCTGCCTGGAGGCTAAGAACCTGGCAAATCAAACTTTCCCAGAGATAATTCTCTAAGCTTTGCCAGCAGCTCTCTCCCTTTTCCCAGGTAGGAAGTAATCCCACTCCCCTTTGCATCCTCAACAATCAGTCCAGGCAGTAGGGTGCATGACTGAGAGGGTCAGATCTTTTTAGTCCCATGCCCGCTGTCAGGGGAAACAATCACGGCCCTACCTGGCTTGGAAGTGTTTGTGGGACAAAGACCAAATCTGTAAGCCAAAAGCTGAACTAGTGTTAGGCTGCATCCCTCTCTCCGCCCTTCCCTGGGAAGGTGGTTCTCTGCAGCCCCCTTCTGCCTGTATCTGCTGGTCTTACTAGAGAATTCAAAGTTCTCTGCTCATAGGGTGCAGAAGAGGCACCAGCAGCAGCAACTGCAGCTTCTGCTACTCATGGTCTTAATGTGGAGGTTCTTTTCCTGTGCCCCTCTCTCTTCTTAGCTGTGTCCAGCCTTCCCCTGGTGTCCTAAACCCTAGAACTTTTTTTTCCTCAGGCTGTTTCTGCCTGTCCTCTAGCTATATTTCTGGGAGATGAGAGAGTCCTGTCTTTCTAATCTCCATCCTCCTGGAAGTCAGAATCACTCATCTTTGATGTCAGGTCAGGAAAAGCTCCTGCCTTCAACCTAGTAATTTCTAGAAAAGGGAAGATAAAATGATACTACACATACTCCATCTTAGATCATCTCTTTGCCCCTATTTACACTCAAGATATTTAAACATTTTGAGGACTCCACAAGCACTATGACTATAAAAAGAGAGTCCACAGACAGAGATGCCTGGTGTTCCAAAGGCTGACAGTTCTGATTCCATGGAACCTAGTATCTGAATAGCAAGGAAAGCAAAGTCGAAGTTAGGTTTTCAGAAGGCTATGGTTGACAACTGCATATATCTCAGATGAAGTAGTCAAAAATTATTCACAAGTACAGTGAAGCTCAAGGACCACATCCATGAAATCTATTTCCATTTTCAAGGCTCTATTTAGAAGGGAATGAGCCATCTGTCTTACTCTTGATCTTGTCAGAGACAGAAATAAATTGCCTTCAAAGTCCTTCCTAGATAAGTTTTACATTTCCCCTACTCCCGCCCCAACATAAGTATCCATTGTTTTCTAAACAAAACAAAAGAAACAAAAAAAAAATCCTAAAAACTAGGTAGAAACTAAAAAACTAAGAAAACTCATAAAGCTATATTTTTCAATCATAAAATTTATTTATAAAAATCCTTTGAGGGCACATTTAACCCTGAAGATGTCCCTATTAATAAGTAGCTTAACGGCCAATCTCTCTTACAAGCAAACACGGAAAAGCATGCCATTCTCATTCTGCAGTCTTCAGTAAGGAATTGGGTCCTATGGAGAGTAAGAAAATGGGAATGAAAACTGGAGACCTGGATTCTATTCTGTTTCTGCTGTGAAATAGTTTTTCTGACTCTTAACCTTTTAGAGCCTCAGTTTTATTTTTCAAATGGACATGCTACTATTTCTATCATTTTAAGATTTGAGGGGCAAAATGTACCAGATGTCATGTAATTGGGGGGGGGGAGTAGGCTATGATCAAATACCTTGGTTTCTTCATACTCATAATAATAACGTTATTTAGAATTTTAAATAACATTAATGGAGTAATTTTAAACTTGTTAAAAGAAATTGGGTTAAAAAAAGGTTAGAAGACACTGAATACAGTAGTGAAAATAACATATGTAAACATTAAAGTCTCTGCCCCCAAACCTCATCTAAATGTTACTCAAAATAAACTAACTAGTCTCTACTTTTAGAAACTCATGTTTTCAAAGAAGAGAATTTGGAGTAAAATAGGCTAGGAAGCAAATACTGACTTTATCACCTATTGTCTAGGTTAAAATCACTACAATAACAGCTATTTGTTGTGTCTGACCCTTCCCTTCTTCTAGCACCCAGCAATCCTTTGTTTTAGGAGACTGCTCTTTCCTTTCTCCTTTACCTACTACCATGTTATCCATATAGTTTAAAATAGAAGATACAAACTTTTTTTTCCTTTTTTTAATAAATCTACCTTTCTGGGCAAGGACTGGCCAGAGACTGCCTCCTGACTAAAGCTTAACCAATCACAGTATCCACCTCACAATCACAGTGGTTAATTCAACAACAGGTCCATGATCAAGGCACTAAGAATCTTTATCTAGGATTCTTTTATTTGAAACTAATGGAAAACTACTACTACCGCTACCACTAGCACTGCCACTTCTACTACCACTACTACTAATTACAGAAGACAGGTGCTATGTGATAAGCACTGTACATGGATTTATCTCATTTAATTCTCATATCAGTCCTATGAGACAGGTACTATTATTATCTCCACATACTATGGCTAAGGAAACTGAGGCCCAGAGATGAGCTAATTTGCCCGAGAACACACACCTGGGAAGAAGTACAATCAGACTTCAAATCCATGAAGTCTGACTCTAGAGCCTTTATTCTTAACAAAAATCTTAACTGTGAAATGATGCAGATAGGTAAATGTGAGTCAGGTGCTACTGGCAGTCACTGTCCTGCTTGAAAAATAATAAAATGTCCAAACAAAAAATTTGAGGTGAAAGGCGGGAGAATTTTGTAGGGCTTACTCCCTGGTTCCCGTTACCCTTTAACTACACCTTTACTCTTTCCAATTATACGGACTCAGCAAACTCTCCTTTTTGCCTAAACCAGATCAAGTTAAGCATATGTATATCACTTCATCTCTTTAAGCCTCAATTTTCCTATCTTAAAAGGATAATAAAATGTGCCAATCACTGTTGCAGAGAGGATTAAATAATTTATGCCAACATACATAGTGCATAGTGGGTGCTAAATAAATGGTATAAACAATAACAAATTCTTTATAAATTCATTTCCCCATCTATATATTGAAGATAGTATCTACTTTAAATCATATGTGGGGTTGTTATGAGGAATGTAAGAGAAAATATACAACAGAACTCAATATATCCCTATGCTGTATTATAAGAGCTATTTACTGATTTGATGAACATCTATTGAATCCTGCTATATTCTTGTCACTACGCTACCGTTGAGGGATACAAAAACAGTGAGACAGGGGAAGCGGACTTGACCCAGTGGATAGGGTGTCCGTCTACCACATGGGAGGTCCGCGGTTCAAATCCCGGGCCTCCTTGATCCGTGTGGAGCTGGCCCATGTGCAGTGCTGATGCGCGCAAGGAGTGTCATGCCACACAGGGGTGTTCCCCACGTAGGGGAGCCCCACATGCAAGGACTGCGCCCCGTAAGGAGAGTCGCCCAGCATGAAAGAAAGTACAGCTTGCCCAAGAATGGCACCGCACACATGGAGAGCTGACGCAGCAAGATGACACAACAAAAAGAAACACAGATTCCCGTGCCGCTGACAATGACACAAGCGGACAAAGAAGAACACACAGCAAATAGACACAGAGAATAGACAACTGGGGCAGGAAGGAGGAAAGGGAGAGAAATAAAAAATAAAAAATAAAAAATAGTGAGGCAGGTTCCTGTCATTAAGAAGCTCACAATTCAGTTTATGTGCACACACACTTGGTGTAAGGTGTCAGGGTAAAGGTAAAGAGATGATTAAAATGCATTGTACTTGGGAAGCAGATGTAGCTCAACAGGTGAAGCATCTGCCTGCCATATAGGAGGTCCAAGGTTCGATACCCAGGGCCTCCTGGCTCGTGTGGTGAGCTGGCCCACGTGCAGTGCTGCTGCGTGTAAGGACTGTGGGCCCACACAGGGATGCCCCTGCATAAAGGTGCCCCCTGTGCAAGGAGAGCTGTCCTGCATGAAACCACAGCCTGCCCAGGAGTGGTGCCACACACATGGAGAGCTGACGCAACAAGATGATGCAACATAAAAGAGACACAGATCTCCAGTGCTGCCGGATGAGAATACAAGCGGACACAGAAGAACACACAGCAAATGGACACAGAGAGCAGACAATGGGGGGGGGGGATAAATAAATAAATCTTTTTTTAAAAATGCAGTGTACAGGTACTACAGGAAGTAAGCACAAGATACTATGGGAACACAACAGATAGATAACTGGCCTTGCCCTGGAAAAAGTCAAGGAAGGATTACTTAGTAAAGGTATGATGATTAAATGCCAAACAAGCTATGCAGATAGCAAGAAGTATGTTTATCAATAAATATCACTCCATCCAGGGAATCATTTGTGAAGGAAGCAAAACTTCAGTTAAGCCTTGAAGGAAAGAGGATATTGCGTAGAAATATGGCAAAATGAGAAAATTCTAGATAGTAATTTATCTGAGATGGAGAGTTCATGAATGGGCAATAAAGCTGGATATCAGCTTTATTCCTGATACTAGTATATCAGGGTAAGATTATTAAAAAAACTTCAGTACTAGGTAAAGTCATATAGACTTTTTTTAGGAGGTTCTGGGGATTGAATCTGGGACCTCATACTTGAGAAGCGGGTGCTCAACCACTGAGCTACACCCATTCCCCAACATTCAGACTTTTAAAAATATATATATTTTTATTTCAGAATTTGTGAACTTACAAAACAATCATGCATAGGTGTAAAAATCCCATACAACACCCCTTCACCAACAAACCACACCGTGGTGGAACATTTGTTACAAATTATGAGATAATATCATCAGACTATTGCCACCAACCATGGTCCAGAGCATAAATTTGGTACACTTTTCCCATAACCTCCCAGTAGCAACACAGTACATCTTTGGCATAGATGCAAGAACATTACAGTATTGCTATTAGCCACAGTCCACAGGTCACACAAATTGTATATTTCTCATGCTTCTCCACATTCCCACCACCCTGCAATAGTGACGTATATCTGCTCTAGCTCACAGGGCACTCGTGCATCTGTACCATCAACCACATTTCTCACCCACCTCTGGGTTCACTGTGTTATTCAGTCTCTAGCTTTCCTTCGACTGACATTTATATCCCTAGACTACCCTTTTCAGCCTCAATCCCATTTATATAAATCAGCTGCTACTCACTATAAACTGTGTTAACATCAACTCTATTTTCCACACTTTTACAGTCAAGTTAATTAAAACTTCTACATACATTAAGCATCAGTAACCTTTCTCTTATCTCCAAATAACCTATTCTCTAGGTTTTAACTCCATGTGTTTATTCTTTATATTTAGTTTATATTAGTGAGACCACCTCAACAAACAGACTTTTAATATACAGGCAATAGTGAATCCCAGAAGGTTTCTGAGGACTTTTTTGAACTCTAAATGGTATTATTTAGCAACACAGCTCTTCTTTCCCTTCTGGCTTCTGCTCTGTGGGGAGAGAGAGGAAGTAGAGGCTCTTATTGCTGAGAAAGCGTGTGACAATTGCTAGAGAGGAAACAGAATACCATGACTCTGCTTATCTTGGAAAATGTCAGAAGCCTTGCATTAAATTAGAATACAATTAAAGACAGCTCATGAGAAATTCTTGGATTTTAATCTTACCCAATCTGAAAATTAGATTTTTCATTCTAATCTAAATAAAATTATAAGATAAATGCTGTAAAAGTTGACATGCATATGATATTATGGGAATAATAAACCTTACATTTAGTGAGAAATAAAAATTTTTAAAGGAACAATAAAAATTTATTTACAATTCCAAAATAAATAATTTATTCTACTTATCCAGTAGAATAAAATTAAGATGAAAAAAAGTAAAAGAAAGGAAAAGTAAAACTGAACCTTCCTTTTCTCAATTTTAAAATAGAAAGAATAGCATTGATGGCGAGAATTAATTCATATTATGTCTAGAAGACTTCCACAAAATGTCTGACACACATTAAGTAGATCATAAATCTCAGGTATTATTGTTACCATTATATTATTTACTAGTATAAAAATACAACATTTACTGACTTTTTGAAATGTTGTAATTAAGCATACAGAATGATAACAGGACTCAAATGTCAGTGTATTTAAGAACTCTTAAATCCTTCAGGAGCTGAAATTTCTTGGTGGAGATGGCTGTTTTTCAAGATGGACTATGATATACCTTAAAATCTGATGCTCTCTCAGAAGAAGTAGGTGCCCCCTTAATAAGCTACCAGAGCTACAAAATAGGTAAAATGCAAGCAAATGAAATATAATTTTTACGGAATACAATTGATTCAGACTAGAGCTGCCCAACAGAAATATAATGTGAATTTACATATGTAATTAAAAATTTTCTAATAGCCATACACTAAAAAGTTAACAGAAACATGTGAATTTTAATATTTTATTTAAATATCCAAAATATTAACATTTCAGCATGAAATACAAAAAATACTGAGATATTTTACATTGTTTTTTTCACACTATTAAGTCTTTAGTGTGTTTACAGAAATCCAGTATATTTTATACTAACAGCACTTCTTAATTTGGACTAGTCATATTTCAAGTGCTCAATACCCACATGTGCAGGTTCAAACTTTAGCAAAAAAGTTTTCATATGAATTCTCCTTAAACTGAGATTTTTAAATGATGATTGATGCACTTTATGTGAAAATGAAGAAGTCTATCTCCTTATTACTAAACAAATGCATCTTACAACCTAAAGCATCACTCATTCAACCAATAATGCCATTCTTGAGGTAGTCACGACTAAGACATTTTATTATACTATCAATACCAGAGATCTTTACATGGTCAGAAACAAATGAGGTTACATCATGTAAGCAGCCCAAGCAAAAGAGCTCCAGAGTCAATAGGAAATAGGATAAGCACAGATCTCTCTAGAGTTAATTGTTTGTAACGGTAAATGAACCAAACTAAACTGAAAATGTAAACTTAAAAAAAATGCTCCAACTATATAACAACACTCCCTTAAAATAAAATTAAAAAATGTTTTTAATCAATTCTTGAATATAATTGAAGCAGAGATCCACACATTTAGATTTTGGCTACCTGGCTACATTGTACAAGTCTTGCTTCAACTACAGAAAGAGAGTGTTCATTCAGCTACTTACCAGTATTTACTAAGAAACTATTAAATAAATGCTATGCTTTAAATGCGGAGCAGGATACAGGGGATCATGATGATGATAAAAATAACTACTAAAATGTACTATGGGCTTACAATGTTCCATGAACTGTTTTAAGTATTTTATATAATATTATTTGTATTTTCATTTTACAGATGAAGAAACTGAGGCACAGTTAAGTAACTTGCTTAATCTATGTCAGCAGTCAAACCAAGCAATCTGATTTTAGAAAGCCTATGTTCTTAAATACTACATTATAATGTCTCATTAGAAATGAGAGATGGTCTCATTTCACACAGAGCTCAGAGACTACTGGGAAAAGAAATAAAATTCCTATTTTAAGTGCTACAAGAGAAGTAAACTGAATGCTTTTGGCACTGAAGTGGGTACCAGTAAAAGCTTCTTGGAAAAGAAGACATCCATTTTCTTGACTGAAAAAAAACAGGGATAAAACCACTTATCCTTCAGGGATGCTGCAAGAACTGATTAAGAGAATTTATATAAAGCAGGCAGAGCAAAATGCCTGATAATTTTTATTGTTATTTGTTATTATCTATCCTATTTACTGGCACAAGACCAGGATAATGAATAGGCCTGACAGGATGTGGCTTTTACTTCCTGATGTTATTGCTAAAAGGACAGAGACAGGAAGGAAGTAGAAGCTGGTAGAAGAAAAATATTAACCCTGCCTCAGCATAATTTACTACCACCACACTATCCCAGTGACTAAACCAATCTCATTATGTTTTACTTTTTCTACTGCCAAGAACTCTATCCAAGGCATTTTACTTTCAGAGCAAGGGTTCTTAAATATGGGTCCATGAATAATTTTTAAGGGTCTGGAATTCCCGAAATAAATGCAAGACAGTGTGCATGGACGCACACTTTCTTTTTTAATGGGGGAAGGCTCTAATAGCCTTCATGAGATTCTCAAAGGAAATCCCTATATGAAGTATGAAGTACAAAGTATGAAGAATCAGCACATTAATCTTTGTCCCTGTGAGGATTAAAATCTTCCACTTACAAAATCATCTTTTATAGTCTTCAAAATTCAGAACATCTTTTGCTTTATTTCAATATTTAATACATGGCTTCTAGTCTACCACAAACTTTTCAGGAATGTGAAATTAAGTAGGGAAAATATTCTAATACTTATAGTTTGATTCATTTGTTCAACTAACAAACTTATACTGAGACTCTCTGGTGTCAATTACTAAGTGTTAATTTCTAATCCAAAATTATGAAGTCACAGATTCTACTCTTAAGGACTTTAAAATTTACAAAAGAAAACATACAAATAACTGCAATAAAATGTAGCAAGTACTGTAATAAAGAATAAAGTCTCTGGAAGTAGATAGGAAAGAGCAATTAGCAACCTGAAGGTTTAGAGATGGCTTGACAGAGATATTTAAACTATTTAACCTGCCTCAAGCTCCCAATGTCTTATTTTTCCTCAAAAACAATTTGGTGAACCACAGGTGAAACTGACAATGCCTCATTTTTCGACCAATAACAGAGAACATTCTTTTTGCCCAACTAACACCAAAATGTATATATAGCATTCAGTTATTTCCACTGATTTGCAACAAAAGAAAATATTATTCTAAGAAATATTTTTTCATTATGCTTTTCTGAATTTTCCAATTTTTAAAATAAAGAATATGTATTATAACCATCAGTAAGGGGAGAAAACAAATACTGAATATCATAAAACATATTCATTACACACTTATCACAATTCCACATTATATATGCTGATTTTTGCAAGGTTGGTCCCTGAACTAAAATTAAATATCTTCATCTCAAAAACAACAAAGAACAAGAGGCTAAGCTAATCTTTTGTTACTTAACAATTTAGTAAAAGCCATACAAAGCACATCTTTAATTTCTTTTTTTTCCTATTATATTCTGATATATTTATAAAAGGAAAGACTTAAAGGCTAAAGAGTAGTAATTGCGCACAAAAAGAACTGTTATAAACAATAATAAAGCAAAGATTTATAATAAACTACTCTGATGATTTGAAATAGTAATGTAATACAATTACTTACAATAGTGAATTTTAACAATCAATTTTATCATGGGTATTTGAGGCTCATTATGATATTACTGGAGTTAACAGATGATGGAAGTGCGCCTACATCACAGATCACACCTACAATAAAAGCCTACAGGAAATATTTTTGCAAATGTCAAATCATGTATAAATATATCACACATTTATAAAATGTGACTATAAGTAAAACCTAACAAGGTTTTGGAACTCTCTGATTTTCTTAATAAGATAGTCACAAAAATATTAGATTTGTTCCTTTTACGTTGTTAGCTGTGATTCATTATAGCAAGGCCACCACTGGGACAAGTTAAATTATGGTTATTAAAAGTCACTAATAGGAGCAGATGTGGCTCAAGCAGTTGAGTGCCTGCTTCCTACATGGGAGGTCCCAGGTTTGGCTCCCAGTGCCTCCCAAAAACAAAAGAACAGGGCGGCGGACTTGGCCCAGGGGTTAGGGGGTCCACCTACCACATGGGCGGTCCGCGGTTCAAACCCCGGGCCTCCTTGACCCATGTGGAGCTGGCCCATGCACAGTGCTCATGCACACAAGGAGTGCCCTGCCACGCAGGGGTGTCCCCTGCATAGGGAAGTCCCACGCACAAGGAGTATGCCCCATAAGGAGAGCCGCCCAGTGCAAAAGAAAGAGCCGCCCAGTGCAAAAGAAAGTGCGCAGGAGTGGCGCTGCACACACAGAGAGCTGACTTAGCAAGGTGATGCAACAAGAGACACAGATTCCCAGTGCCACTGAAAGGAATATAAGCAGACACAGAACAACACACAGTGAATGGACAGAGAGAACAGACAACTGGGGTGGGGGCGGGGGGGAGTAGGGCGGGGAAGAGGAGAGAAATAAAAAAATTTTTTAATTTAAAAAAAATTTTTAAAAACATTGGAGTATGTGTCTATTTTTTAAGGTTTCGGAATTACAGAAGACAAATATTTTCAAAGACAGATACTATCCAATTTACATTCCAACTACAAGGTATGTGTGTGTATGTAGAGAGAGCAAGTAAAAAGTTTATGGAGGTTTCAGGGATATGGCCTTGAAATAGATAGGCTAAATCTCACAAAAGCAAGAGGAGGGCTAAAAGCCGTGCAAGGTACCTACTTTGGGGTTCAGCAGACAGGTGCAGTGCTGCACAACCCCAAGGAACAGACAAAGAACATGAAACAAGAAATGTGAGTTACTAAACCCCCACAGTGAAAAGGAAGGGACCCATGCCCACCCTCAAGATGTTAAGCCTGGACAAAAACCCTTGGGTCACTTCAGCCAAGTGAGAGGGAACAGACATATTCCTCCCAGGCAGCTGTTACAAGGGAAGAAGAAGAGTGCTTCAGAGAGCAGAGAGTGGTTTCTCTTCAGTGAATGTGGCAGCAGAGCCCACTTTGAATTTTATCTCCTGCCAGACTAGATACATGGGAAAACAGAGGTTGAAACATCTCAGTGGAAAGGTTCTCTGATAAGTGCCATCTGCTGGCTGGTCAGGAAATTGCAAGGGAAAAAATGGCTTTTAAGCCCCTCTTTAGCCTCACCTCCTGGGAGAATATCTGTGCACAATTTTTTTTTTTTAAATAAAAGCATTTATATAGCTTTTATTTTACATATGTTCACAAGTGCTTATACTTCTAAAACAGTTTTTTTTCCTTAGTACAAAGAAACAAAAGGTTAATGATACATTTGCCTGCATTACAGTGACTTCAAAGAGACAGCACGCAATGGAGAAGGAAGGCATGCCCAGTGGTGTTCACACTGTGGGTCCTGAACAGCAGCTGGAGGTACAGGTGTATCTGCCTAAACATGGGGCTGAGGGTTCTACACAGTGACCAACTACAAGGAGTCCCTGGCCTGATTCTGATAACTTAAAAACTGGGCAACTTTAAAGACCCAGAGTAAGTTGAACCAAAATCAAAGAAAAGCCATGGAAAAAAAAAAACAAAACAGCAGAATAGGCACAGTAGGAAACAGAGAGAAATTGACCATCAGAGCAAGTATACCAAAAATTTATTGAGATGTCTAGACATAAGCAAAAAGTTACAATCCATCCCAAGAAACAGAAGAGATGGTCAAGCCAAAAGAACCAACCAAATATCCTGACAAAATATAGGATTTAAGACAACTAATCAATGATAATCACAAAAATCTCCTAAATCAATTCAAAGAATTGAAGGAAAACATGACTAAAAAGATAAAGGATATTAAGACGACACTGGGTGAACATAAAGTACAATATGAAAGCCTGTAAGGAAAAGTAATAGAGTTCATGGGAATGAAAGACACAATGGATGAGATTAAAAATAGATTAGAGGGAAGTAGACTTGGCCCAGTGGATAGGGCATCCACCTACCACATGGGAGGTCCAAGGTTCAAACCCAGGGCCTTCTGACCATGTGATGAGCTGGTCCACGTGCTGTGCTGATGCACACAAGGAGTGCCGTGCCATGCAGGGGTATCCCCTGTGTAGGGGAGCCCCACGCGCAAGGAGTGCACCCTGTAAGCAGAGACACCCAGTGCTAAAAAAGTGCAGCCTGCCCAGGAATGGCACCACACACACAGAGAACTGACACAGCAAGGTGATGCAACAAAAAGAGACACAGATTCCTGGTGCCACTGACAAGAATCTAAGCAGACACAGAAGAACACACGGCGAATGGACACAGAGAGCAGACAACTGGGGGTGGGGGGGAAGGGAGAGAAATAAATAAAAAATAGATAAAAAAAAAAAAAAGGTTAGAGGGAACAAATGTGAATCAAACAGTTGAGCGCCCATCTACCACATGGGAAGTTCTGGATTCGGTTCCCAGTACCTTCTGAAAAAACAAAAATGAACAACAGGTCAAACAAACCAACAGGAAGCTGATGTGGCTCAGTGATTGAGTGTCAGTTTCCCACATGCAAGGTCCTGGGTTCAATCCCCAGGCTCTGATACCTCAGGAAAAAAATACATTAGTGACTCCTAACAGCAGATCTGATCTGAAGGAAGACAGAAGTAGTGATTTCAAGGCCAGAACATCTGAACAAGAAAAGACAGGAAACAGGAAAAGAATGGAAAAAATGGAACAGGTTCTCAGGGACTTGAATGACAATATGAAATGCACAAACAAATGCATTATTGGTGTCACAGAAGGAGAAGAGAATGGAAAAGAGGCAGAAAGAATATTTGAGGAAATAATGACTGAAAACTTCCCAACCCTCATGAAAGATAGAAATACCAATATCCCAGGAGGACAATACACCCCAAAGAGAATAAACCTGAACAGACCTATTCCACGATACCTACTACTCAGACAAAAATCAGAGAGAGATAGGATTCGGAAAGCAGCAAGAGAAAAGCAAAGCATCACATACAAGGGAACCTCAATAAGATTAAATGCTAACCTCTCATCAGAAACCACGGAGGTGACAAAAAAAGTGGTATAATGTATTTAAGGTCCTGAAAGAGAAACCTGCCAACCAAGTATTCTGTATCTGGCAAAACTGTCCTTCAAAACTGAAGGTGAGGGAAGCAGTTGTGGCTCAATCAGACGAGCTCCCGTCTTCCATATGGGAGGCCCTCGGATCGCATCCCAGGGCCTCCTTGTGGATGCAGGTCCGCCCGCAGGTGCCGCAGAGCACCACCTGGCTCCCAGGTGCCACAGAGAGCTGACATAGCAAAAAGGTGATGCAACAAAAGGGAGACAAGCAAGAACACAAGAAGACAGGCAGTGAATGAACAGAGAGAGCAGACAGCAAGCAAGCCGCAAGAGGGGAGGGGAAAATAAATAAAATACAGACACAGAAGAACATACAGTAAAATGAACACAGAGAGCAGAGAACATGCAAAAAGTTGCAAGGGGGGGCGCATAAAAAAAAGAGGGTGAGCTTAAAATCTTCACTGACAAACAAAAACTGACAGTACGTTACTGAAAACCAAAATTACAAGAGATACTAAAGGGAGAGCTGTAGTCTGAAAGGAAAAAAATAAGGGTGAGAGACTTGGAGAAGAGTATAGAAATGAAGTTTATTAAGAAGGGTAAATTAGAAGGCAAAAAGACAGACAATAGTAAGATAAGACAACAGAAAGCCAAAGGATAAAATAGGCAAAATAAGAAAATCCTATACAGTAATAACACTGAATGCTAATGGCTCAAATTCCCCAATCAAAACACATAGACTGATAGAATAAATTTAAAAATAAAAGCCATCTATATGCTGTCTACAAAAGACTCACCTCAGATGTAAGGAAACAATCATGTTGAAAGTGAATAGTCAGAAAAAGATATTCCATGCAAATAGTAACCAAAAATGATCTGGAGTAGCAATAGTAATATCAGACAAAATAGATTTTAAATGCAAAACTATTAGAAGGGATGAAGAAGGTCATTATAAATTAATAAAAGGAGCAATTCACCAAGAAAAAATAACTATAATAAATATTTATACACCTAACTTGGATACCCCAAGATACATGAAGCACATATTTGCAAAACTGAAGGGGGAAATAGATGTCCCTAAAATAATATTTGGAAACGTCAATACACCACTCTCAGCATTGGATAGAACATCTGGACAGAGGATAAAGAAACAGGGAGCATTAATAATATAATAAATGAACTAGACCTAAAAGACATTTTTATAGAGCATTACACCTCCCCAAAGAGCAGGATATACATTCTTTTCGAGAGCTCATGGATCCTTTACCAAGGCAAACCATATATGTTGGGTACCAAGACAGGTCTAAATAAATATTAAAAGATTGAAATTACACAAGACACCTTCTCTGACCGTAAAAGAATGAAGCTAGAAATCAATAATAGGTGGAAAAGGAGAAAATTCATAAATATATGGAGATTAAACAACACATTCTTTTTTTTTTTTTCAGGCAACAAGGATTGAATCCAAGACCTCATACATAACAAAGCAGACTCTTAACCACAGAGCTACACTCGCTCCCCTAAACAACACACTCAAATAATCAGTGTGTCAAAGAAGAAATTGCAAGAGAATTCAGTAAATACATATACAAACAAAAATAAGAACAAAGCATAAGGGACAACACAAAGGCAGTGCTGGGAGGAAAATTTATAGTCCTCAATGCTTACATTAAAAAATAGCTAAAATTGTAGACATAACTGCATACCTGGAGGAACGAGGAAAAGAACAGCAAACTAATCCCAAACCAAGCTGAAGGAAAGAATTTGTAAAGATCAGAGCAGAAATAATGAAATTGAGAACAAAAAAAACAATAGTATCAGCAAAACCAAAAGCTGGTTCTTTGAGAAGATCAACAAAATCAACAAATCTTTAGCTAGACTGACAAAGAAAAAGAGAAAGATGCAAATAAATAAAATCAGAAAGGGGGGGGACATTATCACAGACCCTGAAGGAAAAAATAAGAGAGATCATAAGAGAATACTATGAACAACCGTACACCAAAAGACTAGGTGACATAGACCAGATGTAAACCTATCCAGAAACACATGAATAACCTACATTGACCCTGGAAGAAATAGAAGACCTCAACAAACCAATGACAAGTAAAGAGATTGAAAACAGTCATCAAAAATTCCCAAAGATGAAAAGCCCTGAACAAGACAGATGGCTTACAGGGTGAATTCTACCAATCAATCAATGACAATGTTAATACCAATCTTGCTCAAGCTCTTTAAAAAAACTGAACAGGAAAGAATGTGACCAACATCACCCTAATACCAAAACCAGATAAAGACACTACCAAAAAAAAATTACTGACCAATATCTCTAATGAATGCAGATGCAAAAATCCTCAACAAATTACTTGCAAACCGAATACAAAAGAGCACATTAAAATAATTATACACCATGGTCAAGTGGGTTTTATCCCAAGTATGCAAGTGTTTTTCAACACAAGATAATCAATCACTGCAATAAATCACATTAATAAACTGAAGAAGAAACATCACATGATCCTCTTGATTGATGCAGAAAAGGTGTTTGACAAAATACAACATCATTTTTCGACAAAATACACTTGAAAAGATAGGAAAAGAAAGCTCTCTCAATATGGTCTAGAGCATATATGAAAAACCTACAGCTAGCATTGTATTCATTAGTGAAAGACTGAAAGCATTCTTACCGAGACTGGGAACAAAACAAGGATGCCCCCTGATACCACTGTTACTCAACTTCGTGCTAAAAGCTCTAGCAAGAGCAATTAGGCTAGATAAAGAAATAAAAGACACCCAAGAAAAAGGAAAGGAAGAAGTGAAACTTTGCTATTAGCTGATAATACAATCCTGTATTTAGAAAATCTTGAAAAATCCACAAAAAAGCTACTACAAGTAATAGATGAGTTGAGCAAAGTGGCAGAATACAAGATTAATATGCAAAAATCAACAGCATTTCTATACACTACTGATGAGCAATCTGAAGAGGAAATCAGAAAAAAATTTTATTTATCATAGTGACTAAAAGAATCAAACATTCAGGAATAAACTTAATCAAGGACATAAAGGACCTGTATTCAGAAAACTATAACACATTACTAAAAGAAACCAAAGAACACTTAAATAAATGGAAGAACCTTCCATGTTCATGGACTGGAAGACTAAATATCATTAAGATATCAATTCTACCCAAACTGTTTTACAGAATGAGCAACGGAACCAAATTGAGGACCCAAAGTGATTTAGGACAAGGCTGTCAAGCTCTCCGAGCCAGGGTAGAACAGTCTATTCAACAATCAGTGCTGGGAGAACTAGATATCCAAATCCAAAAGAAAGAAACAGGACCCCTATCTCACACCTTACACAAGAATTAACTCAAAATGGATCAAGGACCTAAATATAAAAGTTGCATGGGAAGCGGACTTGGCTCAATGGTTAGAGCATCTGCCTACCACATGGGAGGTCTGTAGTTCAAACCCAGGGCCTCCTTGGCCACTGTGGAGCTGTCCCACGTGCAGTGCTGATGTGCTCAAGGAGTAACCTGCCATGCAGGGGTGTCCCCCACATAGGGGAGCCCCACACACAAGAAGTGCGTGCTTAAGGAGAGCCACCCAGTGTGAAAGAAAGTTCAGCCTGCCCAGGAGTGGCACTGCACACACAGACAGCTGACGCAGCAAGATGACTCAACAACAACAACAACAAAATGAGACACAGATTCAAGTTACTTCAGTTAAGGTGTGGCCCATCTCAACTAGGATTAGTCTTACTCCTTTTACAGAAGTCCTGTATAAGCAGAATGAAGTTCACACAGAAAAGAAAAGCCACAAAGGGAAGAGCCAGAAGTTGAAACTAATGGAACTTGGAAGGAGACCAGAAAAGGCCATTTTGTGCCTTGCCATGTGACAAGTTAAGGACAAAGGAACGCCAGCCGCTAGTCCCAGAATATCAATCTTCAGGAATAAAGCATTTCCTTGATGATGCCTTGACTTGGACTTTCTATTAGCCTCAAAACTGTAAGCAAATAAATTCCCATTATTTAAGCCAAACCATGACATGGTATTTGTTCGAGTATCCCAGGAAAAATAAAAAATAAATAGTAATTAACTATTTACTTCTATTTTAAACCAAAGTCAACAATTTCTAAATCTTAATGAGGGGCAGAACTAGAACCAGGACTTATATTAGTATTTACTCTGATATGAGTCCCAGCAGTGCTGCTGATTTGTTATAAGACTTTGGATTTGATTTTTTCATCTGTAAGGAAGAAAGTGTACTAAACTCAGAGGAATTTTTCTTACTCTCCAGTATTCCAATATCAGAGTTATTATGTAATAGTCAAAGACCTATTTTGTAATAGGAAATAAGAATTCAGTAGATGGGAAACGGACTTTGGCCCAGTGGTTAGGGCGTCCGTCTACCACATGGGAGGTCCGCGGTTCAAACCCCGGGCCTCCTTGACCCGTGTGGAGCTGGCCATGCGCAGTGCTGATGCGCGCAAGGAGTGCCGTGCCACGCAAGGGCGTCCCCGGAGTGGGGGAGCCCCACGCGCAAGGAGTGCGCCCGTGAGGAAAGCCGCCCAGCGCGAAAAGAAAGAGCAGCCTGCCCAGGAATGGCGCCGCCCACACTTCCCGTGCAGCTGACAACAGAAGCGGACAAAGGAACAAGACGCAGCAAATAGACACCAAGAACAGACAACCAGGGGAGGGGGGGAAATTAAATAAATAAATAAATCTTTAAAAAAAAAAAAAAGAACTCAGTAGAATTTAGTACATCAGAAGATATGCTCAAAATAAAACAATGACATTAAAAAAGGTCAGAATGTCATATTGTTCAAAGATGTAGATATTAGGGTGATCACTGAACTTGCTGTGGATCTGAAGCCATACTGCTGCAGTAGATATATACTCTCCACCTCCTCTTCCCCCTCTTCCCCCCGCCCCCCACACAATTTCATTCCTCCCTCAGGCAACAGCTTCTAATTTTCATTTCAAGATACTTCCAATTCCATGTGGCCTTGGTAGCAAAGTACCCACCACTCCCAGAAAGGAACTCATGCAAATCCATAAACTATATATACCTAGCCATTGATTGGTTCAATGGTGGTCACTGCCCTAAGCCAGTCCAACTGAACTGAACTGTAGGACTTTTGTAGGACCTGCCAGAAGAGAGACTTCTCCACAGGCCTTGGAATTATAAGTACATAAGGATGTGGTACAGTCACCTAGCTAACACAAGGGGAAAGTCTATCTGAATGGAATCAACCTAGTAGAAATAAAATGAGAAATCGAGAGAGTAAGAGAACTGATACCATTTGAGTTCCATTATCAAGCTATACCTTAAACCATCCCTAACTCTCAGAGTTTTTAGTTTCATAAACCAATAAATTCACTCTCAGCATAATTAGTTTGGGTTGAGCTCTTTCTTACAACTGAAAGCACAATTAAGTCTTTCTTTCTGTATATAGTCTCATCGATGAGGTAAGATCACTGCAAAGTTCTTGCCATATAACTTAGATAAGGCATTTAATCTCCTTATGCCTTAATACCATCAGTGAAATAAAATAACAGCTATTCCTATTTAAAAATGTTGTGAAGGAAAAAAAAGGTTCATGTAAATACAAAGTGATATTTAAATCCAGTGATGGTCTTAACTTTTTTTGTTTTTCTTTTAGGGGGCAGCAGGGTTTGAATCCAAGTCCTTGTATGTAGGAAGCAGGCACTCAACCACTGAGCTACACCTACTCCCTGGTCTTAACCTTTTTAAAAAAAGATTTATATTTATTTATTTATTTATCCATTCTACTGCACCCCTCTCCCCTTGTTGTTTGAGCTTGCTCTCTGCTATCTGTGTTGGTTTACTGTGTGTGCATCTTCTTTTTAGGAGGCACTAGGAACTGAACCCAGGACCGCCCATGTGGGAGGGAGGCACCCAATAGATTGAGCCACCTCCACTCTCATGGTCTTAACTTTTAAGAAGTCATTTTAAGAAGTCATTTTTAAAATGAGTATTACCACAAAGTCTCTAAGAAACAAGAGAATTAAGGAAATATTAATAACACCCTGCTATACTCTGATATCAAATCTAATTGTGTTCTACATAGGATGCTCAGATATGAGAAAGAAGATTCAACTTCGAATCAAGTAGTTCTGGGATCAGATAACGGTTCTACTGCTGACAAGTTTGTCTAACTTTGGGCAAAATAACCTCTCTAAGCACCCTACCTGTAAAATAGGAACAGGACAATCTAAAGTCACAAAGTTCTTGTGAGGATCAAATGAAATAACAGTTATGAAAAGTTCTTTGCATGGTGTCTTTATCATTCTTTCCATTGAATATTTTAAAAAATGTTTTCCTAACACGCTATTCAAAAAAATAGAAAAGTTTTATTTCATTCAAGGATGCACATTTTTTCACATTTTCACTATCAGAAATCAAAACAGTGTCCTGTAGTTGATGGCATGCCATTGTTTATTTGGGGGTGGTTTTTTCCTTTTTTTCTTTTTTTTTAATGAAACATAAGAAAATAGTGCATCCTACAATTAAACCTTCCCTTAGATTTGATAGAAATAAGGTATACTGACTTCCAATTCAAATAGAACTATGGTACTTAACCAAATAAAGCAACATTTACTAAAATTTACATTAGGAAGAGAAAAGTATGTATGTGTCTGTGAGAGAAAGAGAGAGAGAAGGAAAGAGAGAAAGACTGTATATACACATATATATATATACTTTATGTATCTGCACACATGTATGTATATATATATGCATGCACACATACATATATGAAGCTGGCTATAATTTTACTTTACATACCTCTGTAGGTCAACTATTTCATTGTTAAGGGTATCTAATTCCTTAATGGCAGAGAAATCTGCAACAGGACTTGATCCAATGACATTCTAAAAACAAAAAGTTCATAATTATATATCATTATTATAAAATTATCTAATATATGACAAAGCATTAAAAATGTTAAATGCACAGAAAGATACAAGGTAATGCATAGTTTACTGTATTACTAACACTTAATTCATTTAAGGAAGCCATATATAGTGCAATTATATATATAGTTATGTATAGTTATATTCTAAGACATTTTCCCTTAGTCTTTAAATGCTGTTCAGCTATAAGTATCCCCATTCTCACCTCAGATCCCAAAGTTTTCTTACTACCTGATCTTAGCCTATTCAGAACCTTGCAGTAAAACATGTGTAAGACTAGAAATCTATTTCCTCCACTAAAGTATAAATTTCTAGGGGAGACTGATGTTGGTTTATTGCATTTGTGTCATCTGGTACCACATAGGTACGCAAATTTCTGTCGGTTTTCAGAATTATAATGGTGGTTGATTTTACTCAAGTCAACAAATATTGACTTTTTCTAAATACTTTTAATACCTACTCTGTTTAATGTAAAACCAGTGCTCAGGTATGTTCCATGGTAAATATTAATATCACACATATATGAAACTTTCTATATATATGATATCCTTTACATGTGTTTTTTTCTTCCATAAATGAAGGTGCCAAGTTTAATCTCTGAATCCTATTATTAGATAAGACTTATCTTATCTGGGTTTATTCTGGGCTCTGCTATTTTCCTGGCTGCACATCTTCATCTATAAAAGAAGGAAATAATCTCTGCCCTGCCCGTTTTATAAATTGAATGAAATAATATATGTAAAATCCCTCTGCAAACTTTATGATACTTTACAAATGTAAGCCATTATTATAATTAACATCCTCAACAGAATATGCTCTTGAAAGATGGACTGCCTCTCATTGAGTTGCTTCTTTCTTGGTGTAATGTCCTTTGTGAACCATCATAGCTGGCTGCAGTCAGGGCAAAAAGGTAACTGCTCCTTCAAACACCTGACCTAACATCCCATGCAACAACCAGAATGACAAATAACAGAATCATCATTATCTGTAAATGTAAAAACTGAGACCTGAACATATAAAACTAAGATATACTGATGACCTTATTAGTAGAGCACGAAATTTATGTTGTTGTCAACTTAATGTATGTCACCAACTCGCACAAGAGAAGAAAGTTAAAAGCTCAAAACATAGCATCTCCTCGCATTTATACTATGGTTCACAATTTACTAAAAACTCCCAAATCCATTAGTCAGTGCTTCACCCTAATCTGCAAAGTGGGCAGATATTATTAACCTCATTTAAGAGCTGAAAAAACAGATTAAATGACTTACTTAAAGCTGATACCAAATAATAATTGGTTTAATCAGGAGTCTTCTGATTAAAATCAAGTGCTATTTCACACTTCACCTTTTGCACTTGCATATCAAGATCATTTAAGTAAATGAAACACCCTAAAAGTCACCTTGATAAACATGTACTTCAATAAAATTTGGCAAATAATTCCTTTTATATTTCTGTATGCCATACTGCATTATTAGTGCTGAGCTGTTTTATTTTGACTAACAATACTAAAGACTCATCTATTAGCATTTAATTAATGCTTGTATTAATTTTATATTATGTATAGATTCATATCGAATATACCTCTCAATGTTTTACTGTGCTCCATTGATATACAGACCTTTATTAATGCTAAGTTAAATTAGAAATTTTACAGTGGATTTCTGAATATGACAGCTATTCAATACAATTTTAATAGTCCAAACCTGCCCTCTGAGCTAAGCCTAGATAGACAGCTAGACAGGTGGACAAAATGAATCAGCCCTTGATCTCATTTTTACCACCACAAGTAACTTACATTACTTAAATGCAACTGAGAAATTTGCTGTCAGCGGTGTAAGTGTACCAAGAAACTCATGACATCCACACCTCTTCTGTCACTAGTCTAACTCAAAAAGTGACTCACATTTGACAAGTCTTCAGCTATTAAACTATCATGAAATAAGTAGACAGAGTGAGACAAATTAGTTTAACTTCAAACAAGTTAGAAGGGGGACACCCCGAATGACTCTAGAAGGAAGATGAGTGCCCTTGTAGTAACTTACGTCATACCTCAACTGCTAACAGAAAAATTAACTCCAATGAAACAGCAATAAAATGGCATGAACCAGGAAGCACGGAGAATGTTTAGCTAACAATATATGAAATATATGAAGGGCATATGAAGAAAAACACAGCATATCCCCTTCTTTCACAATATTTTCTCTCACCCTGTTTTGTGTATTACGCACAAAATTCCACTTTGGTGATTTTAGATGGATCAGTGAGCCTGGGGGAAGGCAAGCTAGAACGCACATATGGACCAAGTAACATGTGACAAAAGCATGCTGTTTTGGTATTTTCTCTGCACAATTTTGCTGAACAAAAAACCTCTAATTTCAAAATGTATCTTGTAAACCAAAAATCATTAATGCTAAAAAAGGCATAAAGTAAAGCTCTAACCTTGAGAGAGAGTAGATTTAAGAAACTGACAGTACAAGAAAGGCGAAAAGCAGAGTGCTGCAGAATGGAAAAAATAGTCCAAACTAGAAAAAACACAGAAAGGAAAGCAACATTCAAAAAAAGGATTAGTCAAGCTGCAGAATATGCAGTACTTTAAAAAAAAATCAGATTATAAAGAGAAAAGAGATTATTTGAAAGACAAAACAAATGCAAATTTTACTTTGTAAGGTTAAATTTTTTGGTTAATAGAAAAGACAACAATGCTAAAATCCCATTTTAATGAATAACACTGATATCTGACATAAATAGACAAAGGTGTCTATGCTTTAATGAATGGAGTTCAGACAAATCTGTTAAATTAAAAACTCATTATAGCAAATGTAATTTCATGTATCTACTAATGTTAGAAGACTTCAATAAGCAAACATTATTTACTTCAGAAATTCTGTTATATCTGTAATTTGTGCTGGTGGGGGACTCAGTGAGTTATAAAGAAGGCCCAAGAGACAAACAAAACAAAACAAAACAGTTTACAAAGGTGAAAGGGTATACCACATAGCATTCCATAACTGAGATACAGTTATGGCAGAAGGCATAAATACAAATTTTGTAACCTTTATCTTTCTGGGTGGCATCACTTTCAGCCTTCTGCACAACTTACAGAACCCATGTCTTATATCACGAGGAATCTTAAAAAAACTCACCAAATATTCCACTCTCCCCACAAAGCAACTGTTATTTGTAAATATAATATATATTTAAATACCTATGTATAAAGACAGAAACTCCTATAAGTAACTCTCTATATCGGTAGCTGTAAATTTCCATTTCAGAAATCTAGAAAATTTAGAAAAAATTCAATTTTGACTTTTACCAGGTTTTTAAAATGGGATTTTAAAAAATGTTTGACAAAATTAATACATAACCAAAATATTCTATTGATATTTTAAAGACAGTTCTCCTCATACCTCACATTTGACAACTGTTATATACAACTCTGATGATTCACCACAGTAATGGACTGCTTTATAGGCCACAAGAGATTTAAAGAAACTAAGTATTTCTTTTTAAAGGCAAACAGTCACTAGAGTACACAGGTCCTTTTAAAGCTCTATTAACATCAAGACATTGTAAAGGCACCTGTCTAAGAAGGGTTTCCATATGTGGAGAGAAAAATCAGGGTATAACATAGCTAAAACAATATAGTTTTGAAATTTCCCACTGCTGATCAGAAATCGAAAGTAGCTGAAACTTACTTCAGCTGTTCCAATATCAAGGTTCAGTTGTATGCTTAGGTACGGATGGGTCATCTGTGGCAAAAACTACACAGATTTACCCTCAATGTAATATTTTTCTTGAAATTTTTTGATATACAATTGATGATAAGTAATCATCATCTCCTAGATTTTGCTTTCTAATTTTTGTTGTTTTCAGTAGGAGTGAATCATCACATGAAACACAATCAGTTAATTCTTATGGCTTCCATTTAATTTCTATACCTATTCATAACAATCAATTCACAAATGCAGGAAAGGAAAATTAAGGCCACATTTTTCCAATTTTAAGATTGGAAAATATGATTGCCATGTGTAATGAATGATGGGAGAAACAAGTTGCAGCCCAAGGATATCATACAATGCACTTAGGCATACTGATAGGCACAAGCTAAATTGCAAACAGTATATTGATCTGCTCTTAGCCAGAAACATTTTTTCCCACTATTTCATTCAAATCAAGTCTGTCATCTGACATAGTACTTGTAGTTCCTTACTATTAATGCATTTGGGTTTTTTTTTTTAAGTTGTCTTACCTTTTGTAAATAGGCCCTATCTGATGGTGGAATCATCTCAGGCGTAAGAATCTGAGGAGGATCAATGCCCTTTATTAACTTTTGATTGATTAAGTGAAAGGCCAAGGCAAATTGATCCTTTGAAAGCTTCCCACAGTCCTTTGTGTCACATAATGCCCTGTATAAATACACAAAATGACAGTACATAAATGCTGCTACCATCATTCTAAAAATCCAGAAAAAAAGTAATAAGACTCTATGTAGCTTTTAAAAAAAAGATCAGTTGAATTAAAAAACTCATATCAATTTGCGGCTTGCCCCAAATCACTAAAATTTTAGAAGAAACAGATCAGCTAAGAAGGTGAAAAAAGAGAATGCTCACCATGGAGCTGAACAGGGTTCTCTAATCTGGGTTTACTTTGTGGTTTCTTACCAATTTCCAGGACCACTACACAGTCAGAGAGTTGTGGCAAGTCAGAGAATGCCAACATTCTCTACTCCCAACATTTTCAACATTAAAAGATGTTAAAGGTGATACCCAAGCTTCAACAAATTTGGCTCAATGGTGGCTCTAGAATGATTCTGAGACAAGCAAGAACGTCCACATCAGATTGCCTCTTGCAACTTGTGGAGTAGGAGGATATAAGAATCACTAAATTAAAGCAGAAATAGCTGAAAATGGAAATCACATGTGAGGAGAAGGCAGCAATCTGGAAAGCTTTAGAAAATCACTCTAAAAGAAACAATAAATGTTATTTTATTTTTCTCTTTTTTCCTTTTTCTTTTTTTAAAGTTCTCCTTTCTGAAAACCTGATCTATTTGATTTATTGAAAGCCAGTACAGCCTAATCAAGGCTATAGTATCAAATAAACCTTGAATTCCAGTTTTTCCACTTATTTTTTTCTGTGACTTTGGTCACACATTTTAACCTCTCCTAGCCTCAGCTGCCTCTGAATAAAGTAGAGATATCACCTACTTTGAAAGGTTACTGTGAGGATTAAAGACAAGGTCCACAGAAGTCTGGGCATAAAGCCAAACTTCTAACAGATGCCATTTTTTGAGCCTAGTACCTTACCTAGATTAGGTGCTCAAAAATGGTAGTTATCATTAGTTATGTGTATCTATTTCTTTCCAGTCTTGGTTCTTATTCCTTTTCAGGCACATCTGATCTCCTCTGTTCTAAGTTTCTCTCTGCAATTGCATATGGTTCCAATTTTTATGTTTGCTGGCCTTTAAGTGCCTCAAGAGAACCTCTAGTATAATTAAAATTGGCAGCAGGCACACTATGAAGCATTTTTATATGCATTATTTCAATTAATGCATTATTTCAATTAATGTAAATTTTATTAAAGATACAGGTTTGTCTTTATTTAAGGACTAAATGTATTATTCCTATATAGAGGTGTAAAAGTATATACATCCTGCAGAATCCTACAGGTATAGGGTAAATAATAATTAATTTACAAATTGCTTAAATTTCTAGTATTTGGAGTCTCCCTTAAAAATCTAAGTTTAATTAACTGATATAAACGAATGCTGTATTTTAACATTTTAGTAACAACTAACTGACACAATCTTATAAAGGTTCCAATAACCCATTTTCAAGCTTTGTTTATTATCCAGAAGAAATCCTCAGATTCAAATTTTCTCTGTAAAGAAAATAATTTTGCTAGAGCCATCCTGACGCTATAGGCAAGGCACACAACCTCTTGAAATCAGCACCCTGCTATGGGTTTGACCTTAGAAGACATGACAACCTATTTCCCCAGAGTAACAGAGTTAGACTCATTTATAATTCCCTACACTATTCTTCTACCCCTTTTATTTGAGCCTATAATTGGCGCTATATCTGCTAAATATATGTCTCAGAGACTTAAATCTTTGGTCTATTCATATGGTGATTGAGTCCCAAATCTCAGAAGAGTTGCAGCCAACACCCACTCTCCAGTTAGTCAGACTCACCAATGACAACTAACAAAATGATGATGATGGACAACCCCCACCCCAAAAAACAGAGTATCTAAAACTGCCAGCAAAAGAGTTCCTTCCATCTGCCCCATAAGATCTAAGCCCCCTCCCAATCTGAAGCAGAGCAGGCATCACTTCAATCCTCAAGTTTGAGGAATGAAGAAACATAAGAGGGGAATGCAACCATTGACAAAGTAAACTTATTAATATTGTAGTAATGGAAGGACATGTAACACTGATAGAAAGATAGTAGTTACCTGAGGTTCTGAGAGGAAGGAGAGGTAATAATAGGTGGAACACAGGGCATTTTTAGAGCACTGAAATTAAGTGTAAACCATAATATAAACTATAGACCTTGGTTAGTACAATGCTTCAATATTTATCGATCAATTGTAACAAATGTACCAAACAATTTTAAGTTGTTACTAACAGTGGCAGATGTTGGCGGGGTAGGGTATGTGGGAATCCCTGATACTTTTTTTTTTTTAGGAGGTACTAGAGATTGAACCCAGGACCTTGTACATGGAAAGCAGGTACTCAACTACTGAGCTATACCCACTCCCCCCTTTATACTTTCAATGCAACTTTTCTATAATCTAAAACTTCTTTTAAAATAAAGTTTACTATATTTAAAAGAAAGAAAAGAATTCTGAAACAAAAGTACTATTTACAAATGCAATAAAAAAGAAGGCATGAAGCAAGAGTTGACACAAAATTATATGTTTTTTAAAATCAAATTAGAGAAGCAGATGTGGCTCAAGTGGTTGAGTGCCTGCTTCTCACATGGGAGGTCCCAGGTTCAGTTCCCAGTGCAACTTAAAAACAAAAAAACAAACAACAAGCAAACAAATGAAAAACCTAACTCAGGGGAGCCGATGTTGCTCAGTGGTTGAACACCAGCTTCCCAAATACAAGGTCCCAGGTTCAATCCCTGGCCCCAATACCTCAAAAATTAAAATAAAATAAATAAAACAAAAATAAATAAAATAAAACAAATAATTTTTTTAAAAAAATCAATGAAAGTCTTACCAAATATGCGCTAGTAAGGTAGAAGGTAAACCTGTCTTCAGGAAGATTTCACGGACCTCCAATCCAGACACAAATCCATCCATGTCTTTATCAGTTTTCAGGAAGATTTCATCATACTTAGTTTTTTCTGCAGGGGATACAATCCACTACAGGAAAAAAAATAATAAATTATTTCTGTCAAAATGAAACAAACTTTAAAGTGTCACTCACCAACATACAACAGCATCTAACACAAATTCTGAACTATTATGCCCCACAAATTACAGCAATAGTATATATTATACACATCACACCTCAACCAAAATGTGGTAAAAAGAACTAACAGAAGAAAAATATAGGTCAGTCAGGACTATATTTTTAGATGCCCATTTTACTTTTTATTTTAAGTAATGAAGAAATTCAAACATAGTTAACTCTTGACTTATGAATGTCCACATTAATATGGGTAGCTGGGAAAGTGTATAAACGAAATATTCAAATAATCCTCAATCTTCATTTTTTGGTAGTTTCAGCTTACAGAATTACTAACTGTAGCCAAACTGGCCAATACACATATCCTGTCATTCTTTTCCTTTACAAACCTAGCTGGAGAACAGGAAGGAGAGAAAAAAGGCCATGGGCAACCCCAAATTGGATATTATAAAAGAATCAAGAGTTAACTAGAAATTAAACAAAAACAACAAAAACACCTATCAACAATGCCAGGGCAAGCATGCCATGTTAGCATGGAGCATCTTCCATCCAACTTTAATTATAGATAGATCAAGGCAAAGGCAATGAAACATTCATATTACCTAAGGCCATATGCAAGAGAAGATCTCTCTGTCTTCTCTGGGGCATCATATTATGTAGGTTCAACCAGAGGGAACTCTAAACCTTGGATCCCTTTGGTTGTTCCTTCCATCTTTATTACCAGTAATCAATGTTAAATGTCATGCACTTCGTTTAAAAAAAAAAAACCTGTAACATTGATAAATCTATACCTGTCTTAATGGTGCTTTGGTAGGTAAAATGCCTACAGGTGGTAAGGAGTGGTAAGGTTCCTTGGCTGATGCTGAAGAGGGGATCAACCACATTGAGCCTGATATACTGACCGTTTTTCTCTTCGAAGGTGGCACCAAGGCTGGAGGCAAGGACATTGGCACAGGTTCCTTCTCCAGCGCACAGTATACCAAAAACATGGCCTTAAAATATATGAACCAGTATCATACATTAAAACCATTTAATGACATTAACCCATTGAATTTATTACTGCTCAACAACAAAGAACTTTTAAGCCGTCTCATGCTTTTTGAGGAAATTAAGCTGGGGCGGGGAAAGGAAGGAAGGAAAAGGAAGGAGGATGAAATGAAAGACATCAAAGCTAAGCAACTTTTAAGAAGATAAAATCCTGAGAAGCAAAATATTTAAAACACACCCATCAACTAAAGTTCTTGAAATGTCAAAAGCAAACATTTGGGAGAAAATATCTGCAAAGAAAGACCTAATCTCTCTAATTTCCTGAATATATAAAGAGCTCCTAAAAATAACAGAAGAGAAACCAAACCTAAGACAAAATGGGCAGAGTATGAAGAGATATTTTACAGAACAAGAAATACAAATGGCCCATCCTCTGACATGAAAATATGTTCAAGTCACTTATAATAAAATTATAAAGTAAAGCTAAACTGAAATATCACTTTCTACCCAATTGGCAAAAATCCAAAAGCTTCAGAACCTTTGTTAGCTAGCCTGTAGGGAAACAAGCACTCTCATACATTACTAGTAGGTACTCAAACTAATACCATGTCTATGAAGAATAAATTGGCAAAAATCTATCAAACTGCAAATGCATTTCCTCTTTGACTCAGCAATCCCATGCCTGAAATTTATCTTAAGATTTACCTGCCTACATATGAAATACTGTATGAAAAAGGTTATTAAACCAGCATTGTTTGTATCAGCACCCAAGTATCCATCAAAAGAAGAATGGTTAAACAATTATGGGGAGAACAAATGTAGCTCAGTGGTTTGAGTGCCTGCTTCTCATGTACAAGGTCCTGGGTTCAGTCCCCAGACCTCCTAAAAATAAAACTTTTTTTTTTTAAAGTATGGTACTCCTTAATTTTATTATAAAGCAGTAAAAGAAAAATTATGGAAACATTCTGTATCTTAACATATAGCTCCAATTTTAACAATATAACTTTTATATTTATATTGCTAAAAATGGATTTATATGGGGAGCAGATATAACTCAGTGTTCAAGCACCTGTTTCCCATGTACAAAGTCAATCCCCAGTACCTCCTTAAAAAAAAAAAAAGTCAAGTTACAAACCAAAATCAGTTTTTGGCCTTTATATTTACCCATATAGTTACCCTTGCCAGAGATCTTTATTTCACCATGTGGCTTTTCCTTTCAATCTATACTAACTCCTCTTATTTCCTATAGGGCCAGTCTAATGGTCATGAACTCCCTCAGCTTTTGTTTATCTGGTATCTTCATCTCCCCCTCATTTTTGAAAGTCAGTTGGGACAGATACAGAATTCTTGGTTGGCAATTTTTTGCTTTCAGCACCTTAAATATGTCATCTCACTATCTTCCTGTCTCCATGGTTTTCAATAAGAAATAAGCACTTAATTTTATTGAGAGCCCCTTGTACATAACCCATTGCTTCTCTCTTACAGCTTTCAGAATTCTCTACCTTTGGCATTTGATAGTTTGATTATAATGCACAGCACTGAGGGTCTATCGGAATTGATCCTGTTTGGAGTCTGTTGAATATCCTGGATCTGTATATTGATATATTTCTTAAACTTGGGAAGTTTTCTAGCCATTATTTCTTCAAGTGTTCTCTCTGCTCCTTTCTTCTCCTTCTGGGATTCCCACACTGTGTATACTCTTGATGGTGTACCATAGGTTCCTTAGGCTCTGTTCATTTTTCTTCATTGTTTCTTCTTTCTGCTCCTCAGACTGGATAATTTCAATTGTCTAATGTTCAAGTACACTGATTTTTTCTGCCGCCAGTTCTGCTGAACTGCTGTTGAACGCACTAGTGAATTTTAAATGTTACTGTATTCTTCAGTTCTATTGGGTTCCTTTTCATAATTTCCATCTTTCTACTGATATTCTCTTAGCATTCATCTATCATTATTCCTTATTTCTTTCATTTCTTTGACCATGTGATTCTTTACCTCTTTAAGCATTTTTAGTGCCATTTCTAATAAGTTTTTTTTAAACTGGCAGGGCCCTGAAGCTTCTCTTTTCCCATCTTGATAGAGCAGGGCCACCTGATTCCTACCATATTGATTTTTAAACCATGTGAATGTACTAACTAATAAATTTTTTTAAAAACTTAAAAATTATGTACTCATCCAATGTGGGATAATCTGCATATATCCCATCCATTTTTAAAGGAGTGAAAGCACTTTTAAAACTTTGAGAGGATGAAATTTTTCCATGACTATATTCAAAGCACATGAAATTTCTCAAAGCAACTTGGGGGAAGCAGATGTGGCTCAACTGATAGGGCATCCACCTACCATATAGGAGGTCCAGGGTTCGAACCCAGGGCCTCCTGGCCCATACGCAGTGCTGCCATGTTCAAGGAGTGCCAAGCCACTCAGGGGTGTCCCTGCATAGGGGTGTCCCTCATGCAAGGAGTGCGCCCTGCAAGGAGAGCCACCCTGTGCAAAGAAACACAGCCTGCCCAGGAGTGGTGCTGCACACACAGAAAGCTGATGCAGCAAGATGACACAACAAAAAGAGAGACACAGATTTCCGGGGCCGCCAAGAATGTGGACACAGAAAAACACAGTAAATGGACACAGAAGAGCAGACAACTGGGGGAGCAGGGAAGGGGAGAGAAATAAATAAAAATAAATCTTCAAAGCAACTTGGAAGCTCCAGAAAGATTCCAGCAGCAAACAGGAGGATGTTTGCATATTTCTTCTTAATTTTTTCTTCCATTGAAAATTTTAATTCTCCCTGGAAGAAGTTTGCTCCTAACTGTAAGCTAAGGTTTATGGGGCTTTAAATCAATATTTATTGAGCACCTGATCTATGCAACAATATTGACCCATAATTTCAATGATTACTATTATCATTTTACAAATGAAAGAGGAAGGCTCACAAATGCAGGGTATCTTGCTCAACATGGTATTTTTAAGTACTAGAGTAGGGTTCAAACCAAGATCTTGACTACAAAGCTCTCGCTATTTCCAGATTTACCCAGCTTTATTTGTAGTACACATGTAATTGTATAATACTGTGCATTCCTCTTCTTCAATAATAAAACTATGTGGGGAATGGAGCATATGGGAATCCCCTATATTTTTTAATATAACATTTTGTGTAATCTATGTATCTTTTAAAAATAAATAAAAAATATATTTAAAATAATAAAATAAAACTAACCCTTAACCCATTGGTACACAAATTTTCATGGGCACCAATATTACCTGGAGGACTTGATAAAGTAAAAATTGCTCCCTCCTCCCTAAATTGCATTTTTAACAAGTTCCCAGGTGATGCTATTGCTGTCTGTCCTGAGACTACATTTAACAATTGCTTGACACAAACCAAGATTTCTCTTCCTCTTATTCACTGGTCAACTTGGAAGAGCTCAAAATTTAGTTTCAGAAACATATAAACCTTCTGTCTCCAAATGTTTGACATTCCAGAAAGAAAACAATCTGGCTAGCACATACTTTCTTTTTTTTTTTTTTTAATTTTTTTTATTGACTTGTCTTTTTTTAAAAAAGATACATAGATCACAAAATATGTTACATTCAAAAAATATAAAAGGTTCCCACTTACTCCACACCCCACCCACCCACTCCTCCCACATCAACAACCTCTTTCATCATCATGGCATATTCATTGTAGTTGGTGAATACATTTTGGAGCACTGCTGCACCACATGGATTTTAGTTTACACTGTAGTTTATACTCTCCCCCAGTCCATTCAGTGGGTTATGGCAGGATATATAATGTTCAGCATTTGTCCCTGCAATATCATTTAGGACAACTCCAAGTCCCAAAACTGGGTCTTGACCTGCCACTCTCGACCTCTCTAGCTTCAGTTGTGGCTAATAAGAGAAGTGAATGGGGAATCAAGATCTAGACAATTTACTAAACCTCTTCCCTGTAGAATAAGAAACCCCATAAAACATCAATTAAGAGGTATCCCCTCAGTTGGAAGCTGTTCAAGGCCTCCAGCCCTGGAAGCTTTGCATGAAGATGATTCTAAAGTGAGATCTTTCTCTATGCTAAGTATGTAAAATTCTCTCTTCTGATGGCTAGCACATACTTTCAACCAAATTCATAATATATGTAATATTATTAGAGCTAAGAGAAGTGACCAACATGCACATTAAAAGTCAGTGCTGGGAAGCGGATTTGGCTCAGTGGACAGAGTGTCCACCTACCATATAGGAGGTCCAGGGTTCAAACCCAGGGCGTCCTGAACTGTGTGGTGAGATGGCCCACACGCAATGCTGATGCACGCAAGGAGTGCACCCTGTAAGGAGAGCCGCCCGGAGCAAAACAGGAGCAGCCTGCCCAGGAGTGGCGCCGCACACACGGAGAGCTGATGCAGCAAGATGACGCAACAAAAAGAGACATAGATTCCTGGTGCCGGGACAAGAATACAAGCAGACATAGAAGAACACACAGCAAATGGACACAGAGAGCAGACAACACTGTGTGGGGGGAGTGGGGGAAGAGGAGAGAAATAAATTAAAAAATAAATCTTTAAAAAAAAAAAGTCAATGCTCTCTGCCCAATGGGATCTAAGCCCCCTCTCAATCAGAAAGAGTGGGCTTCATCATCCTAAAACCCTAAGATTGAGCAATAAACAAACATAGGATAGGAATGCAACTGGGGACTAAAGTAGACTTATTATTATTCTAACAATTGAAGAACTTATAACATTGATATAAAGGCACGAGAGGTTCTGAGGCGAAGGGGAGGGAAGAATAGGTGTAACATGAGGCATTTCTGGGACATTGGAATAGTTCTGAATGACACTGCAATAACAGATACAGGCCATTATACAATTTGTCAAAACCTATAAAAATGTGTAGTCCAAAGTGTAAATAATAATGTAAACTACTGACTATCAATTGTAACAAATGCACCACACTAATCATCTTTGAGTGTGGGAGGGGGAGGGGTTTGGGTGTATGGGAATCCCCCTATATTTTTTATTTATCATTTATGTAATCTAAAGTTTCTTCTAAAATAAAATTAAGGGGAGCAGATTTGGCTCAACTGATACAGCATCCACCTACCACATGGGAGGTCCAGGGTTCAAACCCAGGGCCTCCTGACCAGTGTGGTGAGCTGGCCCACACGCAGTGCTGCCGTGCGCGAGTAGGGCTGTGCCATGCAGGGCGCCCCCGTGTAGAGGTGCCCCATGCACAAGGAGTGCACCCCACAAGGAGAGCCGCCCTGCGTGAAAAATGTGCAGCCCACCCAGGAGTGGTGCCACACACACAGAGAACTAACGCAAGAAGATGACACAACAAAAAAGAGACGCAGTTTCCCAGTGCTGCTTGATAATACAAGCTGAGGCAGAAGAACACAGAGCAAATGGACAGAGAGAACAGACAATGGAGGGAAGGGGAGAAAAATAAATAAAATAAATCTTTAAAAAAAATAAAAAATTAAAAAAAAAATGTCAGTGCTTCTTTTCCTGCAGATAGGAGTCATTTTCTGGAAAAGAGGATACTAGAGAAAAGCAAAAAGGCAATGTAAGCCATCTGCTGCCAATGGACAACACATTTTTTAAGTTAAAAAAATATTAATTTCATGTTGCCCTGAAAATTGTTTTCCTGATGAAACTGAAGCCATAAAATTTTCCATTAAAAAAAAACCACACCAACCAGCAATGTAACTGGAAAAAGACCTTGACCAAAAGGGGGAAAAGGTAAAGACAAATGTGTTTATAGGACTAAAAGACTTCAAAGTGAGTCAGGAGGTCATTCCAGAGATTACACTTACACACGTCTCAGCAGGATCTCATTGACTGCCAGAGGAATACTACCCCCAAATAGTGGGGCTCCTGAGGGCTCTGGAGCCATCCAGACACTACAGCCAGGGCAGATAGCTCAGGAATTTGGTGACTTGTCAGTGGGCCCTACTTTGGAATTTATGCTCCCCAGTGTGAAAGGGTTGGACTCAGATGTGGTTTCCCTACACATGGCTCTTCTGTTCTTCTACTTGAACTCATAATTAGTAGTAGAGTTGGTATGTGTACAGCCAAGAGACTTAAATCTTTGGGCTGTCTATGTGCCAGCTGGGCCCTGAATCTCAATGGAGTTCTAACACCCACTCTCCAGTTGATTGATCTCACCCAGGAAAACAAGGTGATGATGAACAACTACCATACCCATCTATCAGCCCTATAGGATTGCAGCCCCTATCAATTAGAGGTGGAGTAGACATCACCATCCCACAATCCTCAGGACTGGGAATGAACTATGGACTAAAGTAGAATTACAGCTATTCTACTATAGGCTTATTGTGATTCTAGCAATGGAAGAAATTATATCAGTTATGTGGAGGCAGTGGCCATTGGAGAATCTTAGGGCAGAGAGAGGGACAGGTGTAATATGGGTGCAGCTTCAGGACTTGGGAATTGTCCTGAATGACACTGCAATGACAGATGCAGGCCATTATATATCTTGCCATAACCTACAGAACTGGGTGGGAGAGAGTATAAACTACAATGTAAACTTTAATCCATGCTTAGTGGCAATGCTCCAAAATGTTCTCATCAATTGCAATGAATGTACCTCACTAATGAAGGAATTTTTTTTTTAAAGATTTGTTTTATTTATTTCTCTCCCCTTTCCCCCCATAGTCTGCTCTCTGCGTCCATTCACTGTGTATTCTTTTGTGTCCACTTTAGCCGGCAGCACTGGGATGAAGGATATTATTAACGTGGGAAAATTTGGGAGGTGTGGGGAATGAGGCATATAGGAATCCCCTATATTTTATGTGACATTTGTATAATCTAAGTACCTTTAAAGAAATAGAAAAAAAAAATGTATATTCCATTACAATATCATCAAAAGAATAAAATGATTAGCTAAGGTGAAAAAAAAATTCAAATGTTTCTTTTTTTTTTTTGAGACACCAAGGCCAGAGATTGAACCCAGGACCTCATATATGGGAAACAGGCACTCAACTGCGTGAGCTACATCCACTCCCATCACTAAGATAAATCAACGATGTATCTTTAATACTGATGGGACCTGTTTTGTTTTCCGATTACATTGTACTTTATCTTAACAAAGTCAACCCTGAAAGGCATACTTCCAGCAACTAAACAAGATGATGTATCATGTTCACTTAAAAAATATGATGTTTTAAAATAGAAATAGAGCATTTACACAGTTAGAGACAGACACTAACCTACAATGTAAACTGATTCCATACTTGGTGGCAGTGCTCCAAAATGTGTTCATCAATTCCAATGAATGTACCACACTAAGGAGGGATGTTGTTAATGTGGGAAAGTGTGGGAGATGTGAGGAGTGGGGCATGTGGGAATCCCCTATATTTTTAATGTAATATTTATCTTTTTTAAGTATCTTTTAAAAAATTAAAATTTAAAAAAAAAAGCACTTAGAATATCTTTTTGATGATTTCAAAGCACAGGCATCAAAAATAAACCTTAAGTAGCCACAGTAAATTTTGAAATATGAATCCTTTGCTCTGAGGACCCTTTGCTTGGAAATAGCCTTAGCTCCTCCAAAATTTGAATCAAGATTAGAATGTACAATGGTACCAGTGGAAAACAACATACTCAAGACTAAATGGTGGGAATGAAGAATGCTAGAGGAGAGTAGTATGGGAGAAGATGAAAATGAATGAACTGCAACTGCACAATCAGGAACACAGCCAAGGAAAACATCATTTCATAAAGGGAACAAACACCTTTGGTGACCAACAAAGAATTCAGGCAGATGATGTTTGGCTTTCAAAACCAGAAACACAAAAAGGGGAAACTATTACATGAGTCTCTTTTGGTTGAGTTTCCCAAATCTGTGGATTAGAGTGAGAAAGGCCATGTGACTGCTATGAAGAATCAGGGTCCTTGTGGTTCTTCTTAGATTTTTAGTGCATCTGGTACACTTAAAGGACAGATGTTTCAGAAAACTGGCAAACTTATTCCACTCAGTAAGCAGAACATGGCAAAACGCTCTTGGGTTGAAAGCAATAATGCCTACAATGGCAGCCTAATGGATTATGATTTCCAATATGTTAAGAAAAATGGGGGAAGCGGATTTGAGTCAACAAATAAGAGTATCCGTCTACCACATGGGAGGTCCAGGGTTCAAACCCAGGACCTCCTGACCCGTGTGATGAGCTGGCCCATGTGCAGTGCTGATGCGCGCAAGGAGTGCCGTGCCATGCAGTGGTGTCCCCTGCATAGGGGAGCCCCATGCGCAAGGAGGGTGCCCTGTAAGGAGAGCCGCCCAGCACAAAAAAAGTACAGCCCCCCCCAGGAGTGGCACCACATACATGGAGAGCTGACGCAACAAGATGACACAAAAAGAGACTCAGATTCCTGGTGTGGCTGAAAAGAATACAAGTGGACACTGAAGAACACACAGTGAATGGACATAGAGAGCAGACAATGGAGGGGGTGAGGGGGGGGAGGGGAGAAAAATAAATTAAGAAAATAAATCTTTTAAAAAAGTAAATAACAATGGACGCCTTGATTCAGAAGAATCCTATCCATATCTTGCAAAAGAAACAGAGACCTGTTGCTACAAACCCAAGTATTCTGCTGTCAATGAAACTGACATCATGTCATGGATTTCCCTCAGTAGGAGAAGGCACTTAAGAAGGCAGTGGGAACTGCAAGACTCTTCTCTGTTGCTATTAATGCAGGCCATGAGTCCTTCCAATTCTATAATTCAGATTTATTATGAACCAGACTACAGTAGCAGAGAACTGGATCATGATGTTCTGTTTGGGTATGGCTCTGAAGGAACAGATTCAGATAAAAATTAATTTGGTTTGTCAAGAACACCTGGGGTACAACTTGGGGTGTGAATCATTATTTCAAGAAGGCCAAAGACCAGAATCACTGTGGAATTGCCACAGCAGTCAGCTATCTTACTGTGCATGATGCATGGTGATAATGAAGAACCTAAAGATGGCCTATCAGAGGAATTTTATTTTTAAACTAACCAACCCTTATATTGTGGGGTAAAACAGTTGACTCATTGAGGATCCAAGCTGCAAGGTGAATTCCGTGACATTCTTCCAATGGGAAAATGTTGCCACTACTGTAATTACTGCTGTAAACAGACATGTAATATTGAAAACTCAATACTTAATGCTATGACTTCTGAATTTTCATTTTTAAGATGGTATAAAGTTGTGCCTTTTAAAATAAAATTGCATTCAATGTGTAAAAATAACTAATAAACCTTAAGCTTACTCAGAAAGAGAAGGAAAAGGATTTTAGTTTTACTCTTACAGTCAATTACCAGCAGTTGCTCACTTTCTCATTTTTTTTTTTTAAGATTTATTTATTTATTTCTCTTCCCTTCTTGTCTGTTCTCTGTGTCTATTTGCTGCGTCTTCTTTGTCCGCTTCTGTTGTTGTCAGCGGCACGGGAATCTGTGTCTCTTTGTTGAGTCATCTTGCTGTGTCAGCTCTCCGTGTGTGCAGCGCCATTCCTGGGCAGGCTGCACTTTCTTTCGTGCTAGGCGGCTCTATCCTTACAGGGCGCACTCCTTGTACGTGGGGCTCCCCTACGTGGGGGACACCCCTGAGTGGCAGGGCACTCTGTGCGCGCATCAGCACTGCGCATGGGCCAGTCGCACACGGGTCAAGGAGGCCTGGGGTTTGAACCACAGATCTTCCATGTGGTAGACGGACGCCCTATCCACTGGGCCAAGTCCGTTTCCTGACTTTCTCTTATTTTTATTTTCATTCTCTATGCTTGTACCTCAAGGCAGTTCTCAATTTTTAGTGGGCATCAGAATCACCTGGAGAACTTAACACAAATTGCTGGACCCCATCCCAGAACTTCTGATTCAGTACGTTGCAGGCAAGGCCCAAAAATTCACATTTCTAATAAGTTTCCAAGTGATGCTGATCCTGCTAATGGGAGATCACATTTTGAAATCAGTCCTTATAGGAGTTTTCTTCAGTTTTACTTGCTCATTGGTCTATTTGGTCAGTTGAGCTGCCAGTTTAAATTTCTTAAAATAGCAGTATGAGGGAAGCGGATGTGGCTCAAGTGATAAGGCCTCCACCTACCACACGGGAGAACCCGGGTTCAAACCCTGGGGACCCCTTGTGAAAAAGAAGAGAAAACGTGCCAGTGCCCAAGCAGTGAGCTTGAGTACCCACACAGGCAGCAAGCCGAGTGCCCACGCAGGTGCCCGCATGACAAGCCAAGTGCCATTCTGGAAAATGCACGGACAAACACTGTTCACGCTCTCTGTATCCAAATCCCAGAAAAAATCTGCTCCCCACTAGTGAGTCCCTCGCCCAATTCTGAAAACTTAAGCTAGGCAATTTTAAAGCATGAGAATAAGTTAAACCAAATATTAAAGAATAGCTGTGAATTAAAAAAAAAATAGGTAAAAGAGAAAAATTAGCCAGAGTAAATTCACCAACACATTCAGATGCCTAGACATCAGCAAAAAATGACAAGCCATAGTAGGAAACAGGAAGAGATGACCCAGCCAAAAAAAAAAATATCCTGAAGAGATACAGGATTTAATACAATCAATCAGTGATAATCACACAACTCTCCTAAATCACTTCAAAGAATTTAAAGAAAATATGACTAAAGAAATAAAGGATATTAAGAAGACCCTGGGAGAACATAAAGAACAATTTGAAGGGCTGCAAAGAAAAGTATCAGACCTCATGGGAATGGAAGACATGATGGGTAAGATTAAAAATACATTAGAGATCCTTTTGTGGTTCATACTCATGATGATGGGTTCTCACATGCTTGTGTGGGGTGTGCCTCCCTCCAAGCTAGTTACGATATTGGCATATTACCTGTCTGACGTGAAAAAAAAAAAAAAAACATTAGAGGCATATAAGAGCAAGTGTGAACTGCTTGAAGACAGAATTAGTGATTTCAAAGACAAAACATCTGAACTAGAAAAGACAGGAGAACAGAAAAACTGGAACAGAGTCTCAGGGAATTGAATGACTACACAAGACGCACATTCACTCACATTATTGGTGTCCCAGAAGAAGAGAATGAAAAAGGGGCAGAAAGAATATTTGAGAAAATAATGACCCAAAACTTCCCAACCCTTAAGGAGGACATAAACATCAATATCCAAGAAGGACAACGCACCCCAAACAGAATAAATCTGAACAGATCTACCCCAAGACACCTACTATTCAGAATGACAAATATCAGAGATAGGGGATTCTGAAAGCAGCAAGAGAAGAGCAAAGCATCACATACAAGGGAAACTCAGTAAGATTAAGTGCCAAGCTCTCATCAGAACCCACGGAGGAGAGAAGAGAGTGGTATGATGTATTTAAGGTACTAAAAGAGAAAAACTGCCAGCCAAGAATTCTGTATCCGGCAAGCTGTCCTTCAAATATGAGGGTAAGCTCAAAGTCTTCACAGACAAACAAAAACTGACAGAATATGTTACCAAATACTAGATTTGCAAGAGATACAAAGAGGGATGCTGCAGCCTGAAAGGGGAAAACAAGGACAAGAGATCTGGAGAAGAGGTTAGAAATGAAGATTATTAAGAATGGTAAACCAAAAGATAAGAAGATAGACAACAGAACGATATGAAAACAGAGTCAAAGGACAAAACAGATGAAGTAAGTAATGCCTTTACAGTAATAACACTTTATAGATTGAACTCTCCAATCAAAAGATATAGACTAGGAAGTGGATATGGTTCAACTGATAGAGTGTCCGCCTACCACACAGGACGTCCAGGGTTTGGTACCCCGGGCCTCCTGACCCATGTGGTGAGCTGGCCCATGTGTAGTGCTGATGTGCGCAACGTGTGCCGTGCCATGCAGGGGTGTCCCCTGCATAGGGAAGCCCCACATGCAAGGTTTGCGCCCTGCAAGGAGAGCCGCTCCGCATCCAGGAGTGGCGCCACACACATAGAGAGCTGACACAGCAAGATGATGCAACAAAAAGAGTCACAGATTCCCGGGCCCCTGACAAGAATGCAAGCAGACACAGAAGAACACACAGCAAATGGACACAGAGAGCAGGCAACGGGGGACAGGGAAAGGGAGAGAAATAAATAATAAATCTTTTTTAAAAAACCAAACACTAAACAAAAATCTGAAATCTTCTGGGGGATAGAAGAGAAGCAAAAATAATCTAAAGCTCTCATTTTACTGGTGTAAGGGTTAACAATTTTGTTTTCAAATACTGGAGAAATGAAAATGATAAAAGCAGGGGAAAGCATACTAACCATTAATGGAACAAGACATTAAAATAGAATTTCCAAATTAATAAGATAGAAAAATTAATGATCACAACTTGATAATCAACAATAAGAAACAGGAGGGAAAAAGTAAAATAGAAAAAGAAAATAATTTTTTTTAAAAAAAGTAAAATAGATATGGAAGAGGAATACACTCAGTATATGTGTTCTTAACTTAAAAGACAAAGATGTCAAATTAGGCAAAAATTAAAACACAGTTTTGTGCCACTTGCAAGAGAGAAAACATTAAAATTAAGAAATGAAATAGATAATTCAAACAAAAAAGGAACTGGAAAAACTATTATTATCACACAATCATGAATTTAAAATTAAAAGCAGTAAGGATGATAAAGTTGGAAAAGAGTTCCTGAGAAAGGCAAAGAAAGAGAAGCAAACATGGCAAAATGATGAACAATTAGTAAATCTAGAAGGTATACTGGTCTTCACTATTTTTTTAAAAACTTTTAAGTAGTAAATTCCCACATATGTGTTTATTATTTTTAAATATGGTTTTACTTTTATTAAAAATAGAGTAAGTTGCCTAGGAATAACTTTAAGGTATATAAGATAAACTATGTTTATTCTACCTACTTCAGCTTGTACTACTATTTATCAAATAAGGATAGAAATTTTTTTTTAATTCTTTTTTTTGTACACATACAAAGGTAATAAAAAACAAACTTAACTCTTTTTTTTTTTTTTTAAGATTTTATTTATTTATTTAATTTCCCCCGCTCCCTTGGTTGTCTGTTCTTGGTGTCTATTTGCTGCGTCTTGTTTCTTTGTCCGCTTCTGTTGTCGTCAGCGGCACGGGAAGTGTGGGCAGCGCCATTCCTAGGCAGGCTGCTCTTTCTTTTCACGCTGGGCGGCTCTCCTTACGGGGCGCACTCCTTGTGCGTGGGGCTCCCCCACGCAGGGGACACCCTTGCGCGGCACGGCACTCCTTGCGCGCATCAGCGCTGCGCATGGCCAGCTCCACATGGGTCAAGGAGGCCCGGGGTTTGAACCACGGACCTCCCATATGGTAGATGGACGCCCTAACCACTGGGCCAAAGTCCGTTTCCCTAAACTTAACTCTTTTGAGATAAGGAAATAATTCCTAACCAGATGACCAAAGAAAATTTAAAATTACCTAGAAAGTGGTTGAAAAAAACAAAACACTTTCTAACACCATCTATGGACCCAGCTAAACCTGTTTTCAGGGGGTATTGCATTCCATAAATGTTTTCAGTATTTAAAATGAGACAAGTAAAATAATTTAGTACTCATCTTCACAAATTAAAAAAAATAACAACAAAATAAACCAAGGAAGAGGAAATTAAGATAAAAGTTAATAAGAAAGAAACAGGAAAGCAAATGTAGCTCAAGCAGGTGGGCACCTGTGTACCACACTGGAGATCCCAAGTTCGGTTCCCAGTGCTGCCTGAAAAGAAGATGAGTACACAATGAACAAACACAGAGAGCAGATAGCAAGCACAAACAAGGAGGGGGGGGAAGGATAATTAAAATAAATCTTTTCAAAAATAAATAAAAAGTCAAAACATAATAGGATAAATAAATACAAAACATGATTCTTTTTTAAAAGATCAAAATAGATAAAATCAGATTAAATTTAAAAATGAGAGAGCAAAATTACACAAGATTTGGAATAAGAAAAGAGCACAATCACTAAGTCAAAAGGTATTATAAGAACAATGCAAATCTGAGGCAACAAATTTGCAAGTCAAGGAAATGGTACATTAACAAAATAGAGAAAAAAATTTTTGAACAGACTAATTTCCAAATAAGATATTAAAAGGAGGATTAGAGATTCACCACTGTGGACTCATAGCAGTTTTTTCTAGTCTTTAAGGAAAAGATAATTACAATACTATGTGGAATTAACTAGTCAATTACTAAGAATAGCATGTCTTCTCTTAAGATGTCAAAATTTTCTCTGCCTTCATAAATGAAATTAAATTGAAGCCTTATTCATGTTTTCTTTCTAATGAAATAAATGTGATATTTGGGAGGAATATATGAAGCAAAATTATTCCACAGCAGAAAGTACTGAGATGCCTGGTCAACTTAGGATACAGGGAAGCGGACTGGCTCAATGGTTAGAGCATCAGCCTACAAAACGGGAGGTCCAAGTCTCAAACCCAGGACCTCCTGACCCATGTGGAACTAGCCCATGCGCAGTGCTGATGCACACAAGGAGTGCCCCGCCACGCACGGGTGTCCCCCGCGTAGGGGAGCCCCATGCACAAGGAGTACATCCTGTAAGGGGAGCCGCCCAGTGTGAAAGGAACTTCAGCCTGCCCAGGAGTGGCACTGCACACACGGACAGCTGACGCAGCAAGATGACGCAACAAAAAGAGACACAGATTCCCAGTGCCGCTGACAAGAATAGAAGCAGACACAGAAGAACACACAGCGAATGGACACAGAGAGCAGATAATTGGGGTGGGGAGGGAAGAGAAATAAATAAATAAATAAATAAATAAATAAATAATCTTTTTAAAAAAAGGATACAAAAGATCATACCATTTAACATCTCTACAATGCAGTATCCAAAGCATAAATCCTATGTTTCTTAAAGTCAAATAAAATGAAAACACACACTTTATATTATTTATTTGCTTAAAAAAATATTTATTTACTAACTATAGGTCTAAGAAATATTCTCCTACCAAAAATCTTCTGGAAATAATAGGTTTCCTCTACAGATACACTAAAAGGGGAAATTTTCACTTGAGAAAACAAGTTGTTTAACATTTTAAGAGCATTAGGTTACTTACAACTGCAAACTCATCTCTGTCAAGCATTCCATCATGGTCAATATCACTCAACTCCCAAACCTCAAAAACAAAAGCAAGAATTGAGAAAGATTAACGTCATTTCATTTCATATACTACTTGTGTATTATACTTTATAATACACAAAAGGGGGAAAGGTATCAAACACTATAATGCCAATTTTCTCTGAGAAATTTCAGGTTTATTAATCATTTTATATAACATATTATATATGATATTCATTACAGTAAAAACAAGTAATAAATCTTAGTACTATTTTTTAAACAGAAATTCCTTTTTAAATTTTTAAAGAAAATACTGTTTTGTTCTTCTCAAGAAAACCATTATTTACAAAGTACTTTAAAAACTACAATGCTTCTTTACAAACATCATCTCAGTTCACTGACATGACACTACCATTACTATCAAACCTGTTTTATTTTATTTTATTTTTTTTAAAGATTTATTTTTTATTTATGTAATTCCCTTCCCCTCCCCCGGTTGTCTGTTTTCTGTGTCTTTTTGCTGCGTCTTGTTTCTTTGTCCGCTTCTGTTGTCGTCAGCGGCACAGGAAGTGTGGGTGGCGCCATTCCTCGACAGGCTGCTCCTTCCTTCGCGCTGGGCGGCTCTCCTTACGGGGTGCACTCCTTGCGCGTGGGCCTCCCCTACGCGGGGGACACCCCTGCGTGGCACGGCACTCCTTGCGCACATCAGCACTGCGCATGGGCCAGCTCCACACGGGTCAAGAAGGCCCGGGGTTTGAACCGCAGACCTCCCATGTGGTAGACGGACGCCCTAACCACTGGGCCAAAGTCCGTTTCCCCAAACCTGTTTTAGATACGAGGCTACATGTCTTATTCAGTATCAGGCAACTGTAATGTAACAGAATCAGCTGTCAATGTGTAAACTTCCAACTAAGTCCATTATTGTTTTCCCTATACTACAGAATATCTAACTGGTTAAAAGAAATATCCAAATGAATACTATATTATTAATCATTTACTAGCTAATGTCAAGGGCTTACCAAAAAAAAAAAAATCTAAAAGGTCCTAGAAGATCTGAGCTAAATCTCGAGTTGATACCATGGCTTTAGACCAGATACAAAACTACTTAAATTCTTGAAAAGAAATATTTAAATCAGTCAACAAAATTTTAGGTGGGTCAGGGAAAGAAAGTATACTGGTGAGAGACAAGTAAGTGCCTGGTCATTAAATGCCTTGAAAGGAATCTGGACTTTATCCTAAATACTATAGGAAGATACTAAAGAGTTAGTTATTTTGTGTTTTTTTTTAAGATTTATTTTTAATTTATTTCTCTCCCCTTCCCACCACCCCCCCCCAGTTGTCTGCTCTCTGCGTCCATTCATTGTGTGTTCTCTGTGACCACTTCTATACTTATTGGTGGCACCGGGAATCTGTGTTTCTTTTCGTTGCATCATCTTGCTGCGTCAGCTCTCTGTGTGTGCGGCGCCATTCTTGGGCAGGCTACACTTTCTTTTGCGCTGGACGGCTCTCCTGACAGGGCGCACTCCTTGTGCATGGGGCTCCCTTATGCTGGGGACATCCCTGCGTGGCACGCCACTCCTTGCTTGCATCAGCACTGCGCATGGGCCAGCTCATCACACGAGTCAGGAGGCCCTGGGTTTGAACCTTGGACCCCCATGTGGTAGACGGATTCCCTATCTGTTGGGCCAAATCTGTTTCCCAAAGAGTTAGTTTTAAGTAAAAAAAAATTTAAAAAGGCAGAATTCTATTTTTATTTTAGAAATCCCATATTGACCATATAGTGGAAAGGAATACTACAGAATGTCCTTTAAACCAATATTTATTAAGAAGCTATCTGTACAGCACTAATCCAGCAGCAGCAGCAGCAGCAGCAGCAGTAGTAGTAGTAATAGTAGTAATAGTAGTATTGATGGTGGTGCTCATTATCATCATCATAGCATTCAATAAGCATGCACTAAATACTGTGCTAAATTCACATATACTATCACATTTAACCTTTATAATTTTGTAAACTGGGAATTATTAAGCCCATTTTAAAGATTAGGAAATTGAGACATAGTTTTCTAATGATTTGCCCAAGGTCACAATTGCTAAGAAGTGGTGCAGCCAGGATTTGACCCTTTGCAAACTGAGCAGAAGATTTAAGAAAGGGCTAGAGGGAAGCGGATTTGGCCCAACGGATAGGGAATCCATCTACCACATGGGGGTCCAAGGTTCAAACCCAGGGCCTCCTGACTTGTGTGATGAGCTGGCCCACGTGCAGTGCTGATACATGGCAAGGAGTAGCATGCCACACAGGGGTGTCCCCAGCAGAGGGGAGCCCATGCGCAAGGAGTGTGCCCTGTAAGGAGAGCCGCACAGCGTGAAAAAAGTGCAGCCTGCCCAGAATGGCACCGCACACACTGTGAGCTGACGCAGCAAGATGACTCAACAAAAGGAGACACAGATTCCTGGTGCCGCTGACAAGAATACAAGCGGACACAGAAGAACACATAGCGAATGGACATAGAGAATAGACAACTGGGGGGGTGGGGAATGGAAGAGAAATAAATTAAAAATAAATCTTTAAAAAAAAAGGAAGAAAGAAAGGGTTAGAGGTTTAAAGAGAGTTGGACAGGTTTGAAACACGAAAAGGAATAAGAGGTATCACTAAGGAAACAGCACTAAGTGGCTGGCTATAGGGAAAAATCTGCTGAGGTTAGTGACCAGAATTTATAACATGAATCTTAATCAGATTTTCTCAGTTGTTTATATGCAACCACAGAAAAGGCAGATAATAACTTTCATGAAAGTTGGAATTTCATCAGATAGGAGAGATGGAACAATAACAATGGCAAAGGAAATTAAGGATACATACAAGAAACCATGGGGCCAAAAACTCCAGTTTGGATGAGGGAAAAAAGTCAATTCAAAAGATAGAAGAGTAAAAGAAAAGGAGTCTGAGATTGAAAGGGTTTGTTGTTGTCAAAGAACTAAAGCCCTGTAAGTAAGGAATAACCAAATTCAGAAACAAACTGGCAATAATTTCATACACTATTGTCAGAACACAAAGAATTCTACAATACAATTTCAAAATAAGATGTGTATTTTAAACAATAAGCTATAATGTCCCTAGTGGGCACAAAATCAAAATACATAAAAATTACATTTAGAATTTAATATCTTACTCTTCCAAGGATATCCACAGGTAACTTTGAGTTGAGCAGCACTGGTTTTACTTTATCACCAGACAGAAATCCATTCACTGGGCTTAAACTATCAAAAATTGCATCATATTTGGCCTTATCTTCAGACTATAATGTAAAAAAGATCACAAGTTAAAATAATAGTGAAAAGAATTTAAATGCAGCTATAAAAGTCAAGTCCTCAAAGAACAGACAACATATATTTAAACTACCATTTAAAATATTTTTCACTTCCACCAAAATACATTATAGTAATTAATAATTTCAAAGTGGCTCTACTAAAGAGTATAGTGCCCCATTCCTTCTGTAGCTGAAACACTATCTTTGCTTTCCTAGTGTTATATTACAATCAAAAAATTTCAGAGCTAGAAGGGCTTTGAAGGGCATCTAGTCTAATCCTCTCATTTACAAAAATACACTGCTAGTTAGTGAACATTCCATGACTTTCTAAGCATGGTATTAGGTAAATTTCAAATTCAAACAAATAAACTTAAAAATAAAATCACTGCCATATGAATAAATAACAAGATTCCCCCATTTGTGCAAAGCAAGAGTTCTACCAAAAAATGCTGAAAAGTTTATTTGTATAACATCAAAAACTAGTTTTCATGATTTGCCCAGTCAAGGCCAAATTCTTAAAACAGCTTTTCAAAATTAACAGCCCACAAAAATATACATATACAAAACAGAATGGTTTTCTGATAAAATTGTATACATTTATTAAAGGTCATTTGACCTGCTATGCTATACTTTAGTATTGTTTAAAATTATAATTTTTAAAATCTGGTAAGATAGCTATAACCAAGATGATGCCTCCAAATAACAATAAAACACCCATTTTGGAAAGAGATTTCAGAAAAAATTTGATTTAATAAATGAGCTATAAAGAGAATACTTTGTTAACTGGAATTTTCAAACCAAAAATAATATGAGTAGGGTAATTTATTGTACCTCAAATATTTTAGTTAATACAGGATTATGATATCACCATTTTTACTTTACAATATGACAAAAATGAGATTAGAAACAATACTAACTGTCATAAAATGACTTACACAGCTGAAAGATGGTCAAATGATTTCTAGTACTAGTATTCCCCTACCATTCTTGAGCATATGTATGAAAGACTAATACAGATTGCAATGTATTTCGGAGGAAGGGGAAGAGGACGTATATGAACAGAAAGCAAAGCAAGTATAGCAAGAGAGTACTTACAAAGTTTACTTACTTTTACAGCCCATGGGAGCTCAGCAGCAGGAGTTCCACTGATTAACAAAGGACTACTAGCATCATGCTAAAAAGGAAAATATAGCACATGAAGGGTTGAAATCCTCAAATTAATAAGCAGTGAAGAAAAAGTGGTCTTTGGATTTAAGTATACTCATATGAAGTGTTCCCTCTCAATGCATACAGGGCACTCTATTTTGAGATTAGAAAAACAACCCAATGTGGGTACTACTTAGGATTTCTAAGTGACAAGAATTAACACCTATAACTCTAATACCTAATATTATTAAGCTACAAGTATTAACACCTATGAACAAAATACCCATCATTATGTTTATCTGAATATATTTGACAAATCTTTATACTGGTATAGCTAGGCAACAAACTCCCAAATTAACCGTCTGGCTCTATGCAACCTCTTGGTAACTTGCTAAATAAAGAAGTGGAGGTGTTCTCAAAACTGAAGTTAAATGCATAATACTCAGACCAAATACTTTTAAAATACTGAGTTTGAAAGCAAGCAAGAGTCACAACACTTATGAAAAAGGGATTGAAATGTGGAGGATTAGCCCTAATAAAGACATATTACCAAATATGATAATCAAAACATAATATGAGACCATCATGTGGATGAACAGATAGATCAATGGGTCAGAATAGAAAAATCAGAAAGAAACCAAAATACATATGAGAATTTTGAACGACTAGGTTGGCATTTCAAATTAGTAAGGAAAAGACTATTCTATAACCTGTATTATAATATATCAGCAGGGTAGCCATCATGAAAAAAATGTAAATTTGAATTCATACACCTTATATCAATATTAATTTAAATGTTAAAAAGAAACAATAAAAATATACAAGCAAGGGAATACTAAGCAGCTATAAAAAAAAGAATTAGGAAGATTTTATGTAG